>NC_062228.1:15930961-16250460 GCF_902686445.1 Sciurus carolinensis | reverse complement strand
ACACTATTTCTCTGGACATAGTCCTTAATTTTCCTGATTTCTGGGTACCTGTTCTGGTTAAAGGTAGAACCTAGAATTCCAGCCATTTAAATCCTTTCATCAGTGAAATAAGACTTTTATGAGAGTGAAATTTGAAAATTTTATCCCATAAATATGTATAATTTTTATTTTTCAGTTAAAAATTTTAAAAGATATTTTTTCTAGCCTAGCAAGTATGAGGTCCTGGGTTCAATCCCCGGCACCACGCACCCCCTGACACAAAAAAATAATAAAAATATTTTTTTCTGCTCTTTGAAGAAAGGAGAACTTTATAAGTTCACCTTAGTCCTGAAATTGGGTTTGAAATATACCAGACAAGTACACCATTATAAGAAGTTGTTCTCTCATAGTAGTGTGAATATTAAGCTTACAGTATCACACTAACCTCTGACTTCTATTTATATGTGCTCTTAGGAGTGTCAGAATGGAGGACTGTAAACCATGCAGAGACATCATCAATATAACATGTATTTTCTCCATAACCCTCTGGTAAACCTCTACGTTGGGATGATGAACACTGAAAATGCAAATTTCTCAGTCCACACTGGGCAGTTCAGGTTATCTTGAGGGGTGAGAGTGGAGGTAGGGGTGAGGGGGCTGTGCTGAATGGCAGAGAGACCTTACTCCTCTTTATATACTCTTACAATCAGCTCAGTTTCCAAAACAGTCTTTTGGCATTTCAAAGCAAATTCTACCCATTTCCAATTTCTGTAGCTTACCCTTCCAAGTATCCAGCTTTAAACATAGTCTTAGCTTTAGCTGCTAGTTTCTGATTCCCATTATTGGCAGAGCATCCCTAATCTGAAAATCCGAAATCCAAAATCTGAATCTTTTTGAGCTCTTGATATGATGCCACAAATAGAAAATTTCATACCATGAAACCTTATTTCATGCAAAAAAAATTTAAAATATTATAAAAAATTACCTTAAGGCAGTGGGTATACAAGGTGTCTATGAAACATAAATCAATTCTGTGTTTGGATTTGGGATCCATCCCCAAATGTCTGTTTGTATATTCCAAAATCCAAAACACTTTGATCCCAAGAACTTCAGATAAGGGATAGTCAACCTGTATTAACTTACATAGATGACTTGTTACATTCTTTTTTTTGGTACCAGGGATTGAACCCAGATGTATTTAACCACTGAACCACCTCCCAACCCTTTTGATTTATTTATTTATTTATTTATTTTGAGGCAAGTTTTCTCTAAGTTGCTCAGGGACTTCCTAAGTTGCTGAGACTCGCCTTGTACTTGTGATCTACTTGCCTCAACCTCCCAGGTTACTGTGATTACAGGCATGCGACAACTGATTTACTAAATTCTTTAGGTGAAGATAAAGACCATTTTTACAACACAGCCGGTATTCTTAGTTTGCTGATATTGTGGAAATCCTTGTGAACAGCCACTTTTTAAGACTTCCCTAATAAGAACTCTGGTTGCATATCCTGGGCCTTGCACTCTCTCCCCACTTCCCAGTTTGCAGTCATGGGAGTTTGGGGAAAGAACAAGACCCACGGGTAAGAGCTGGGGTGTGATATACTACAGCTTCCTCTTGGCATCTCTGCTAATCTCCCAGCCACACTTGCTTGTCTTGCTGGGTGATGTTGGAAGAGCAGCAGAAGAATTTTTACTTTCTGTTTCTAAAAACTGAGGCTTTAGTTCTGGGGTTGTGGCTCAGTGATAGAACATTTGCCTAGCATGTGTGCAGCACTGGCTTCAATTCTCAGCACTGCATATAAATAAATAAATAAAATAAAAGTCTATCAACATCTAAAAAATTTTATATGCACATTAACGTTTATAAAGTATACTAATTTGTCACTGGGCAAGCTGGCACATGCCTGCCTGCAATTCCAGGGGCGTAGGAGGCTGGAACGGGAAGGATCAAAAAAAATTCAAGGCCAGCCTGGGCAACTTAGCAAGACCCCATCTCAAAATAAAAAATAAAAAGGGCTGGGGGTATAGCTCCATTGTAGAGCACCCCTGGGTTTAATCTCTAGAACTGTAGGGAAAAAAAAGTGTAACTTCATGGTTTTTAACCTATTTACCACGTCAGAAGCTTCTAGTAATCTATAAAGTTTCCTTTTGTTCCCTCCTACTCTGTACTTGCCCCAGAGGTAAGCACTCTTCTGACTTTTTATCATCATCAGTTTATTTTGATTGTTCTTGAACCTCATTTTGATGGCATTAAATTCCCATGTTTCCAGTAAACTGAGCATTCGAGATACTTGGATGAACTTGGGTCAAATTTAGGACCTCGAGTACTTTGTGGACCGTGCTGTGTGCTGTATTTCCCATTTCCTCACATTAGGAGACACACAGTACATTGTTCTCTGTCGGTGATGTTGAGAGATTGATCCTGATATTTCCAGTAGGGTTCATTGGTTGGAAACTTCTCTGTCAACATTCCCTCTAATGGCTTTAAGTAGCCATGGATGATCCTTGCCCAGATTTATTATTTCATAGAAATTATATTTTTTTACAGGTTAGGAAACTGGATACAGAGAAGGTTACTAGTTTGCCTAATGTGATGCCACTAACTCATGATGGTTCCAGAATTTTAACCCAGGCAATCTGACTCTAAACGTTTTCTTTTATCCAGTACACTTTACTGCATCCTGGCCATTTTTTCCATGTCATTCAACATCTTTTTTCTGTCATTAACATGGGTATATTTCACATCCTCTATAATTTTTAATGATTGCATGATAGCTGTTTATTTGAATGTACCATAATTCTTTTGACTAACCAACTTGTAGGGTGTTCATATTTTTGCTGTTAAGAATTACATTGAATTAGCAAATAAAAGTCCTGCGCTACAGAACAGTCTCAGCAAAATATTCCATGAGGAGGAAATGATAAAGAACAATGTAGGTCAGCAAAGGGAAGAGCTACCTTAAAGGAAAAACCAATCAAAGAAGAAACCAAGTCAAGTTAAAAACCAAAAATAAGCTCATAGGACTGGGAGTACAAATCATGTCTCAATAATAACCCTGAATGTCAATGGCCTAAACTCATAAATCAAAAGACACAGACCGGCAGATTGGATTAAAAAGAAAGGCTCAACAATATGCTACCTTCAAGAGACTCATCTCATAGAAAAGGATATCCACAGACTAAAGGTAAAAGGATGGGAAAAAACCTACCATGTACACGGACTCAGTAAAAAAAGTGGGGGTTTCCATCCTTATATCAGATAAAGTGGACTTAAGCCAAAGTTAGTCAGAAGGGATAAAGAAGGACATTTCATACTGCTTAAGGGTACCATAAATCAGGAAGAAATAATGATCGTAAATATTTATGCCCCATACAACGGTGTATCCATGTACATCAAACAAATCCAAAAGACCAGTGGTACAGAATAGAAGACACAGAGGCAAAAACCACATAAATACAGTCACCTCCTTGACAAAGGAGCCAAAAATATACAATGGAGAAAAGATAACCTGTTTAACAAATGGTGCTGGCAAAACTGGAAATCCATATGCAGTAAAATGAAATTAAACCTCTATCTCTCACCCTGCACAAAACTCAACTCAAAATGGATCAAAGACATAGGAATTAGACCAGAGACCCTGTCTTCTACCTAGTAGAAGACAAAGCAGGCCTAAATCTTCATCATGTTGACTTAGGATCAGACTTCTTCAATAAGACTCCCAAAGCACAAGAAATCAATAAAAGCAAGAATCAATAAAAGGGGTGGACCCAAATTAAAAAACTTTTTCTCAGTAAAAGATACAATCAAGAATGTGAAGAGAGAGCCTACAGAGTGGGAGAAAAATCTTTTCCACACGCACTTCAGATAGAGCACTTATCTCCAAAATTTATAAAGAACTTACAAAACTTTACAACAAAAATACAGAACCCAATCAATAAATGGACCATGGAACTGGACAGACACTTGACAGAAGAAGACACACAGGCAGTTATTAAATATATGAAAAAGTTATTAAATATTTCTCTAGTAATTAGAGAAATGCAAATTAAAACAACTCTAAGATTTCATCTTACTCCAATTAGAATGGCTTTTATCAAGAACACAAACAATAATAGATGTTGGTATGGATGAGGGGAAAAAGGCACACTTTTACATTGCTGGTGGAGTTGCAAATTGGTGTAGCCACTCTGAAAAGCAGTATGGAGAATCCTAAGAAAACTTGGAACGGACCCACCTTTTGACCCAGTTATCCCACTCCTCGGTTATACCCAAAGGACCTAAAATCAGCAAACTACAGAAACACAACCACATCAATGTTTATAGCAGCTCAGTTCACAATAACTAGATTGTGGAACCAACCTAGATGCCCTTCAACAGATGAATGGATAAAGAAACTCTGGTATATATACATAATGGAACACTATTCAGCCATAAAGAAGAATAATATTATGGCATTTGTAAATAAATGGATGGAATTGGAGAATATCATGCTAAGTGAAATAAGCCAAGCCCAAAGAACCAAAGGCCGAATGTATTCCCTGATAAGTGGAGAATGATAATAATGGGGGTGGAGGATGGGGAATGAGAGAATAATGGGGGAACTTTAGAATATGTAGAAGGAAATGAGAGGGATGGGGGTATGAAAAATGGTGGAATGAGAGACATCATTACCCTGTGTACATGTATGATTACAAATGGTATGAATCTACATTGTGTACAACCATAGAAACAAAATTATGTACCCCATTTGTGTACAATGAATCAAAATGTAGTCTGTAAAAAAATTAAAAGGTAAATAAAAAAAAATCCTTCTCAATTTCAGGAATCAAATAGACCACAATACAGTAATTCTGGGTGACTTTAACACAATGCTGTCACCACTGGATAGATCTTCCAAACAAAAACTAAACAAAGAAACCATAGAACTCAATAACACAATCAATAACTTAGACTTAACAGACATGTATAGAATATTCCGTCCATTAATGAGCAAATACACTTTCTTCTCAACATCACATGGATCCTTCTCTAAAATAGACTATATGATATTCCACAAAGCAGCCCTTAGTAAATGCAAAAAAAAATAGAGATTCTGCCTTGTGTTCTATCAGGTCATAAAGGAATGAATTTAGAAATCAATGACAAACACAGAAACTACTCCAACACCTGGACACTAAATAATATGCTATTGAATGAAGCATAGATAACAGAAAACATCAGGGAGGAGATAAAAAAATTCTTAGAGGTAAATGAGAATGACGATACAACATATCAAAATCTCTGGGTCACTATGAAAGCAGTACTAAGAGGAAAATTCATTGCCTGGAGCACATTGAAGAAAAGAATAAAAAGTCAACAAGTAAATGACCTAACATTACATCTCAAAACCCTAGAAAAAGAAGAACAGAACAACACCAAAAGTAGTAGAAGACAGGGAATAATTAAAATCAGAGCTGAAATCAATGAAATTAAAACAAAAGAAACAATTCAAAAAATTGGCAAAACAAAAAGTTGGTTCTTTGAAAAAGTAAACAAAATAGATAAGCCCTTAGCCACATTAACAAAGAGAAGGAGAGAGAAAACTCAAATTACTAAAATTTGTGATGAAAAAGGAAATATCATGACAGACACCACTGAAATACATAACATAATTGGAAGCTACTTTGAAAATCTATGCTCCAACAAAATAGAAAATCTTGATGACATCAACAAATTTCTAGAGACCTATGATCCTCCCAAACTAAACCAGGAGGACATACACAATTTAAACAGATCAGTTTCAAGCAATGAAATAGAAGAAGTCATCAAAAGCCTACCAACCAAGAAAAGCCTGGGACCAGACGGATTCTCAGCTGAGTTCTACTAGACCTTCAAAGAAGAACTTATTCCCAATACTCGTCTAAGTATTTCATGAAATAGAAAAGGAAGGAACCCTTCCAAATTCATTCTATGAAGCTAGTATCACTCTGATACCAAAAGACACATCAATTAAAGAAAACTTTAGACTGATATCTCTGATGAATATAGACACAAAAATCCTTAATAACATTCTAGCAAATCGCCTACCAAAACATAGAAGTGAAAAGTTGTACCCCATTTGTGTACAATGAATCAAAATGCAGTCTGTAAAAATAAAAATTTAAATAAAAAAAATGAATTACATTGAGCTGGGCATGGTGGCACATGCCTATAATCCTAGTGGCTCAGGAGGCTGAGACAGGAGAATTGCAAGTTCAAAGCCAGCCTCAGCAAAATCAAGGCACTAAGCAACTCAGTGAGATCCTGTCTCTAAATAAAATACAAAATAGGACTGGGGATGTGGCTCAGTGGTTGAGTGTCCCTTAGTTCAGTCTCTGGTACCAAAAAAAAAAAAAAAAAAAAAAAAAAAATTAAAAAATCTACATTGAGATGGATATTCTTATAGCTAAATCTTTGTATAGATCAATGATAACTTCCTAGGAAAAATTTCTTTTTTTTTTTTTTTTTTTTTTTAATTTTTTTCGTAGTTTTTTTTTTTTTTCCCTCTCATTTTCCCGGCAGGGGATTTGAACCGGGATCCTTCGGCATGAAAGGCGAGCGCTCTCCAAAAGGAGCCATTTCTTCAGCTCGGAAAAATTTCTTAAAGTAAAATGTGTTTGTTGAACTGGGAGTGGATGGCTCAGTTATAGAGGGCCTGCCCAGCATGCCTAAGGTCTTGGATTCAATCCCCAGAATCACACACACACACACACACACACACACAAATGTTCACTAAAACTATATTTATTACTAAATTATATTCTAGAGAGGTTGTACCACTTTATATCAATGCTTGACAAAGTCTATCTGCATTCTTATGAACACCATACATTCTAGGTTATTATGATTTTTATAAATATCAAGCAGATATATAAAGAAATGCTATCTTGGTTTTATTCCCATCTATTCAATAGATAAGGTTAAATATTTTTCATATATTTATGAGCTAAGCTTTTATATGTGGAGGGGATTTGAGTGTATGTATGAATTATGTGCTCATGTCCTTTGTCCTTTTTTTCTACTGGGGTATTGATTTTACTGTTTCATTTATGAAAGTCTACATATTTAAAGATCTTGGACCATTTGGGTGTATGCTGTAAATATTTTCTGCTTCAGTTTGTTATCCTGTACTTTTATTCATGTTTTCTGTTTCATTGAAACCAGAAGTTTTTAATTTTGATGTAGGTAAATCCCATCTTTTCCAGTGTGGTTTCTTTTTTATATAGGCAGACTTTCCTAAACCATGATTTTATAAGTATGAATCTGTATATTTTTGTCTTTCCTTTTCAATGTAGAAAATATTGTGGTGGGATTTTGGTTTAGTCTTTTTTATTTAAGAAACTGTGGGGTTTTTTTTTTCTTTTTTTTGTACTTCTAGAAATTTAATCTTAACACATTGTTACATTCCAAATGTTTTTCCATCTGTTTCCTCTTACATGGTCCAATGTCGATGTTGACAATAACCTGTGGACTGCCATTGCATTTTTTAAAAACTTCTTTAAAAATATAATGTACTGTGCCTAAGATATTGAACTGGTAATTACTTGGCAAATGGAATTAAAGTAAGAGGGATTAAATATATCTGTGGGAGTTATTTCCTTGCAAGATTGTCTAGAGAATTAATCTGCTCTGTTGTACCCTACGCTCCTTTCTCACGTCTGCCTGATGGAATATCTGCTCTCTCTTCTGCAGAGCTTGACAAACACTACCCAGTTCTTTATTCCACTAGACCAGTGGGTAAAGGAATTTCGCTCCTCAGGGGATGTTTGGCAGTGTCTGGAGACAACTGGTGTACATATGGGGGTTGTGATTGGCATCCAGTAGGTAGAAACCCAGGATGCTACTAAATATCCTACAATGCACAATATAGCCCCAACAACAAAATGTCGATAGGACACCCTGTTCTGGAGCTCATGTGGGCCATTCTCTTCTGCTTTATAATATCACTCACATGTGTTAGTTAAATCCAGGGCTGCCACACACAGTTATGCTGGTTGTTCACAGTTGTATAAACTCTAAGCGGCATCATCGTATGAATGGCATGCCCAGATTTGTACTCAACCTGTGCAGTCATTCTGTGACCTGACTAAATTCTAGCCTATATCACATCCTAAATTGCCTTTCAGATTGGCAGAATTAATTATTAATTCAGAAAACAATTGTTCATTCGTTTCTATAATACATTTACAAATCCTTTTGGATGTAGGAGCTTCTTCACATGGCTAATTTCATCTATTTTCTACCAATGTTATTAGCATTAGCATATTGTATGTATGTGTGTGGTGCTGGGGATCAAGTCCATGGCTTCACACATGCTAGGCAAGCACTATGCCACTGAGGTACATATTAGCATAATTTAATGGACAGCTTTGTGTTATCTATTTACTAGAAATTGTGCCACCCTTGAAGTGATTACATATTCTCACTCTTTTTGTCTTTCTTTTACCTTTAATGGACCATAATATGAACTATATTACATGTTTTAATTATCCTATATATTTAGGGCATATTTTATGTCCCTTATAAAGATTTATTTCTCATTTTGAGGGATAAGAGAGAGAAAATAAATGAAGTTGTGCTTCTTTCTTTCTTTCTTCCATTCTTCCTTTCTTCCTTTCTTCCTTTCTTTCCTATCTCTTTTTGTGTGTGTGCTGGGATTGAACCCAGGGCCTCACATTTGCTAAACACATGTTCTGCCACTGAGCTAACCCCCCCCCACAACCCCTATAATTGCTTTTTATTTGTATGTGATTCTCATTTCACTCCCAGCTTGGGTCAGAAGTCTTTGATGGCAAAACTTTTTCCATCTCTACCCATAATAACACCCAAACACTCTGAATTCTAATTTTAGTTTCCTGTTTTTGTCAAGTTCTAAATCATTTAAATTCCTAGGTTATTTGGTTGTTCTTTCAAATACTCAAAATTCTTTAGTTTTGAATAGTCTTATTTTTTGTTATCTTAATCTTGGGGATGATGACATCAATGCAGTTTGGTTAAAAAACATTTAGTAGGGGCTGGGGTTGTGGCTCAGTGGTAAAGCACTTGCCTACCATGTGTAGAGGCACAGGGTTCGATTCTCAGCACCACATATAAACAAAATAAAGGTACATCAACAACTAAAAATATATTAAAAAAAAAAAAAAAAAAACATTTAGTAGTAGCTACTAGGTGGCAGGTTTGGTGCAGGAGCTGGAAAGAGGAACATGAAAAATCCAGAGTCTTCCTGCTGGGAGCTGGTATTTTAGTCAGAGGTCAGCTCACGCACAAATAGTCTTGCTAAGGTGACCTGCCATGGAGAGGCTGTGTAGGGTTTTGAGGGAACAGAGAGGAATGGTATTGTCTGTCCTTTTCCTCTGCAGGTCCTACAGTTGAATGTAGCAGTGTGCACAGGGCCACATCAATTCCTCATCATTATCACACCACAGCAGGTCAGTTTTTGAAAAACAGCTTTTGTATGAGAATTTCCAGAAATTGTCACCTCACAGCATAGGATCAAATTAAGGTGAAAAGGTGGATTGTAGGTATGAATACCAGTATGGGAGTTTAGCATTCATCTTTTTCAGCAGCCTAAACAATACTCAAGGCTTAGAATTCACATATCCTAAAAGGAAAAATTTTCAGCAAAATTCAAAGGATCAAATGAAATATTCCTTGCCAAGTCAGCCTAGGTTAGCATTGGTATAGTTCAATTCAACAAACATTTATTTTAATATAAGTTAGAAATACTAAGATAACTAGAGTTAAAGGTTGAAGCCCAGACTGAATAACTATTTTTTCCTCTTCCTTTCTTTTTCTTCCTAATGTCAGTTATTTGAAAGGTGTAACTTTAATATCTACTAACAGACCTTTCCCTCCCCTAATTATTTTATAATATATAGTCATTTTGGACAATTTGGAAAATATTTAAAGGCATAAAAAATAAAATTATTACTTATAGTTTTTCCATTTTGCTTGATGTAGTGGTACATGTCTGTAATCCCAGTGACTCAGGAGGCTGAGGCAGGAGGGTCATGAATTCAAAGCCAGCCTCAGCAACTTTCCAAGGCCCTAAAGAATTTAACAAGACCCTGTCTCAATATAAAATGTAAAAAGGGCTGTGGATGTGGCTCAGTGGTTAAGTACCCCTGGGTTCAATCCCTGGTACAAAAAAAATTGCTGTTTGAAAGTAGTCAGTCTTTGTTTAGATATATTTTAGTGTGGAGATTGAAGTAGGGCCTCATGCATACATATGCCCTACCCCTCAGCTCTACCCTTAACCCTTTGTTTAGCTTTCCATACTTACTTCATGTCGTTTATAAGTATTTTTTCTTTTCTTTTCTTTTTTTTTTTTTTTTTTTTTTTTTGAGACAGGGTCTTGCAGTGTTGGCCTCAAACTCCTGGGCTCAAATCTTAGCCTCCAAAGTAGCTGAGACTACAGGCATGCACCAACTATGCCCAGCTTATAAGTATTTTTCTTTGTGATTAAATACTTACCGAAAATATATTTATTGGTTGTATTTATTCAAAAACCTGAATTTATCATAATTGTATTTAATGATCTTCTAGGTAGATCCTATTATTTAATCAAGTTGTTGCCAGTTTCTTATTGATTGTGAGAAGAGATTAGTCTTTCTCTGTGTGTGATTATTCTCTCACATAACTACCTTTGGTGAATCTCTGATTCCTTCTTAGGATTTTTTTTCCTACAAGGGAGATTACTAGGTCAAAGTATATGCGTGGTTATAAGATATTCCATGCTAAGTTGTCCTCCAGAAATGTACATCTTGTCAGCAGTGAATAAGACTGTTAATGTCTCACAGAGAAAAATTATTCCATGGCTTCAGACAAACTTCTGTCCCTGACCAGTCATCTCCAAAATGTGTGTGTACCTTTGCTCCCAGGATAATCAAGGAACCTGTCAGAAAACATAGGTGGATAGACGGAGGGAGAGAGGGACTGAGGGATGAACTGATGGATGTGTGACTCAGTGAGAACCTGTTGCTGCTCTAAAAGAGTAACTCAGGTTTGGTAGTATCATCACAAAATGCAAAGGAAAGCATTCCTTAATTATTTTTAGAGGTATAACATAGTCTTATAATCAGCAAGCTCAGACAAGTTCCAGTTTATGCTAGGTTAGAGGCTTCTAAAAATGAGAGCAAAAATAGAAGATGATAGTGATGTTGCCCTATCTGGAGAGCTTGCCTACAAAAAAGATCAAGAATTAATATTGTGAATGAGGACTAAGGAGAGATTTAAATCTCTGATCTCTATTGGAGTATGCCATGGCAGATAATTAACCCAGGAATCCTGAGGCAAAGCATCTTCCTCCTAGGTTAGAAGGTGTCTTTTCTTAAATTACTCTACACTCCAGGAAAAGAGTGGCTCCAAGACTATATAGGGCATATTTCTAACTCTTAAAACTTGCAAAATATTCTGTCAACTCTTTTTCATATCATGTTAATTTTTATGTTTTAGGTTAGCAATCACTTTGCCCCCTCATAGTTCATTCAAGCAATGAGCAACCCAGGATCCAGGTCTTTAACAACCTATCTAGCTCCAGGATGAAGCCCATAATCTTATTTTGGAAAACCTATCATCTGTCCAGAGAGAAGGAAATTCAACCGCAAATCCTACTCTGACAACCACCTTATTCCAGTCAGTTGTAGAAAACAAGGGAATGTTGAACCCAGCCTTGTATCCACGTCTTCTAATTCAACCAACCTCAGACTGAAAATATTTTTTAAATGTGTCTGTAGTAAACATAAAGACTTGTTTTTTTTTCATTATTCCCTTAGGGGGGAAAAAGAATAATGACTATTTATATAGATATTAGGTATTATAAGCAATCTAGAGGTGATTTAAAGTGTATGAGAGGATATGCATAGGTTATATGCAAATACAACTTTACATGATAAGTTCCTTGAGCTTCCTTGGATTTTGGTATGTGGGGTGGTTCCTAGAACCAATTCTTCACAAATATCCAGGCACAACTGTAATTGGATTTGTCAGGCAGGCTGTTGTGCGTTTCAGTTAGTTTGGCCTGGGAATTAAGAGGAGAGGAACTTTTTAAGTAGCTACATAATATTTTATAGTATGGATGTAAACCATGAAGAATGGGTGAATTCTTCTTTTTTTTTTTTTTTTTTTGTTTTCTTTACTATGACATGTAGCACAGCAATATAAATTCCTATCTATGTGTGCTAATAAAATATACATTATATGCATATGTTTTGAATATAAACACATGCTACAGTATTGGTACCTTTATTTCTATTGGACTGATATTTGCCAAAGTGAAATTACTGACTCAAACACTATTTATATTTTAAATTGTTTAGATTTGAACAGATGACTTCCTGAAGTGGTAGGGCTTTTTAAACTATGTCCGTTGTCAAATAGAGAAAAATGTCTTGAAAATTGTGTTTTTTCAGAGTGAATGAACTAAGAAAGTCCTCTTTTTGTATTTTTTAAATTGCAATTGGGAGAGAAAGTCATTTTAAAAAGTACATTTTTCTAAGTAACTTAAGTCTAGTCAAAGAATGATGAAGTACATCACTTTTAGAAGTATCTTACTCAGGCTGGGGTTGTTGCTCGGTGGTAAAGCACTTGCCTAGCATGCTCACGTCCCTGGGTTAGATACCCAGCACAGCAATAAAAGGAGAAAGAGGAGAATCTTACTCAATAAACTTTGTTTAAAACTATAATATTAGTATCTGGGGTTGTAGCTCAGTGGTAGAGCACTTGCCTGGCATGTATGAGGCACTGGGTTTGATTCTCAGGATAAATAAAATAATTAATAATAAATAATTAACAATTAATTAAAGGTCTATTGACAACTTTAAAAAGTTTTTTTTTTTTAAACTACAATATTATAATTAAATACCTAAGGGCATTCTAATTAGGGAGTTTCCAGAAATATTTTAACTTAATTTTCTGATTAAAAATTTTAATTTTCAGGCTTTGGAGGTTGGGTAAGGATTGAACCCAGGGGCACTGAGCCACATCCTCAGGCGTTTTTTTATTTTCAGACAGGGTCTCACTAAGTTGCTGAGACTGGCTTTGAACTTGTGTTTCCCTACCTCAGCCTCCTGAGCCACTGGGATTTCAGTCATGTGAAATCTACAGACTTTTTATTTCTTAATATATGTTTTAGTTTTCTTCTTTGTACTCTAAGCCCCAGAATTTGGTGTCTTAAGACAAAATCATTAGTTGAGAATTCTGTAACATGAGTAAGGCTTGGCAGGGAGAGCTCTTCCTACTCTTTGCCCCACACAGTGTTGTCTGGGCTCATCTGTGGTCCATCTGTATGTGAGGTATAGGCCAGGGTAACACAGGAGGTCACATTCACCTGGGATCTTAACAGGGCATCTCATTGCTCCTCCACGTAGCTTATCTGTCCCTGTGTGTGGACATGCATCATCTGTAGTCTAGACCAGACTTCTTTTCAGCATGGTGAATGGCTTCCTGGAGAAGCCAGAACTCTTTAAAAGCTAAACCTAGAACTGGCTTGGTATGACTTCTGCCACATTCTGTTGGCAAACTAATTCACAAAACCAACCCAGGTTCCAGGAGAGGGGAAGTGGCCTCATATTTCTGGATGAGAAGAACAGCATTGTGTTTGGGGATGGCAGCTATAAATATAGGGAACTATAAGTACACACTAACTTTCACACCTTCTAAAGTAGTAGTACATGTGGGCTGAGGTGTGATGTAGCTTAATGGTAAAATGCATGCTTAACATGCGTGAGGCTCTGGGTTTAATTCCCAGCACCAAAACAAACAAAAAATTAGTGCATGGTTATTGCCACAAATCTAACAATACAGAGGTATACAAAGAAAAATCTAGTCTCTCCCAAATATTAATCACATTTACTCTTCTCACCTAGATCTCACCCTCTAAGGTAGACCATGATATTAGCATGGTGTATTTGTTTTTTTTAACACCATTGCCTGTACTCATATAGAAATATGCAAACATATATGGGCTTTGCATATGGGCTTCCCCCATATATGAAACAAGAGTCTTACTTTTACTCTGTTATTTGCTTTCTTTGAAATAAACTATACTGAGGTATAATTTACATATAATAAAATGCTCCCATTGTAAGGATACATTTTAGTTAGGTTTGGTATAAACCCATATACCTGTCATCCTAATCAAAACAGAATGTTTTCATCAACTCAAAATGTTCCTTCCTGTCCCGTTAATCTCCTATTCCACTTCCTACTCCAGGCAACCACTAATGTGCTTCCTGTGACTGTATAGATGACATTTTTCCTTTCTAGAGTTTCATGTGAATGGAATCATGCATTATATACTTATTTTAGTCCATTTTTGTATTACTAAAACACAATACCTGAAACTGAGTGATTTATAATGAAAAGAGGCTTATTTAGCTCATAGTTCTGGAAGTCTAAGAGCACACCACTGGCATTGGCTCCTGGGGAGGGCTTCATAGCAGAGTGTACAAGAGAGTGTATGCAAGAGATAAGTGACATGATGAGAGAAGAAACAACAGAGAGGGTCAGGCTCCCTCCTTTATAAAAACTCCTCTTCAGAACGAGCCCACTCCTGCAAGAACTACATAAATTCCATGTGAGGGTGGTTCCCGTGACCTATTTATCTTCCACTAGGCCCCACCTCCTAGAGATCCACCACCCTCCATACCTTTACATTGGGACCAAGCTTCCAGCGCATTTATCTTTGAGGGACACACTCATATCATATCCAAACCACAGCAGTAGCCTTTTGTGTCTGACTTCTTTTGCTCAGCATAATGTTTTTGAGATTCATCCCTGTTGTAATTATCCATAGTTCACTATTTATATGCTAAGTAATATTGCTTTGAATGAATCTACCACAATTTGTTTATTCATTTATCTATTGATGGACATTCAGGTTGTTTCTAATTTTGAGTTATTATCAGTGTAGTTGCCATGAATATTCTGATTCAAGTCTTTGTGTGAAAGTTTGTGTATTTTTTCTCTTGAGTCAGTACCTAATAGTGACATCACCTTGATGTCCTGTCTATCCTTGTTCTGAAGTCTGATTTTTATGATTTCATATAGTCATTCCAGTTTTTTTATAGTCAGTGTTTTCATGGTGTGTCTTTTTTTCAACTTTTATCCCTTTCTCTATGTCTTTATATTTGAAGATTTTTGTTGTTGTTGTTGTTTTTAATTTTTTGTTGTTGTTGTTGTTGTAGATGGACATACCTTTCTTTTTTTTTTTTTTTTTTTTTTTTTTTGCGGTGCTGGGGGTATTGAACCCAGGGCCTTGTGCTTACAAGGCAAGCACTCTCCCAACTGAGCCATATCGCCAGCCTGGACATACCTTTCTTTTATTTATTTATTTTTATGTGGTGCTAAGGATCAAACCCAGTACCTCACATGTGCTAGGCAGGTGCTCTACCACTGAGCTACAACCCCAAACCCTTGAAGTTGGTGTTTGTAGCCACTATATTGTTGGGTCTTACTTTGTTAAAAAAAAATCCAGTCCAATAATCTTTGTTCTTTTTTTCTTTCTTTTTTTTTTTTTTTTTTTTTTGCAGTGCTGAGGATTGAACCCAGGGCCTTATGCTGATGAGGCAGTCACTCTACCAACTGAGCTATATCCCCAGCCCTTGTTCTTTTTTTAAAATATATATATATATGTTTATTTATTTATTTATATGTATATATATATTTTTAGATGGACACAATGCTTTTATTTTATTTATTTTTATGTGGTGCTGAGGATCAAACCCAGTGCCTCACACGTGCTAGGCAAGTGCTCTACCACTGACCCAAAATCCCAGCCCTATCTTTGTGCTTTAAACTTAGTCTTTTAAACAGTTTAGACTGTTTGTTTAATGTAATTTTTGATACATTTGAGTTTAAGTATATCTTCATGCTATTTGTTTTCTGTTTCTTGTCTCCCTTTCTTTTCCTTCTTTCTTTTGGGTTGACCAAATATTTTATGTATGTGTGCATGTACATATGCATGCATGTATGTATGTATTTTCATGCTGGAGAATGAACCCAGGGTCTAATGCATGCTAAACACATGCTTTATGAGTGACCTCCTCCCCAGTCTATCTTACTGTTCTTAGTCTCCTCTCTTGGTATATTAACTCTACCTCTTTGTTTAAAAGTCCTCATTCTGGGACCATAATTACAAACGACAGAATTTTTTTGGTATTGTCCTACAAGTCCCTCAGACTCTTGTTTGATTACTTTTTTCCAATCTACTTTTTTTAAACAACTGAGCCACATCTCCTACCCCTTACACCCCCTTTCAATCTTCTCTGTGTCTCTTTCTCTTTGTCATCTTGTTCAAATTGGATAGTATAAAGTTAATCTGTCTTCAGGTTCATAGACTTCTCTCTATTGTCTTCATTCTGCTAATTAGCTCAAGGAGTTGTTTTTTCAATTTTAGATATTATATTTTTCATTCTAGAATTTCCATTTGGTTCTTTTTATATTTTTTGTTTTTCTGTTGAAATTTCTTACCTTTTCCTTGATTAGAAGTATATATTTTTCTGCCAGGTGCAGTGGTGCATGCCTATAATCCCAGCAACTCAGGAGGCTGAGGCAGGAGAATCTCAAATTCAAGACTAGGCTCTACAATCTAATGAAACCCTCAGCAACTTAGCAATACTCTATCTCAAAATAAAAAATAAAAAGGGCTGGGGATCCAGCTTAGTGGTTAAGTGCCCTTGGGTTCAATCCCCTGTGCCAAAGAAAAGAAAAAAAATCACAGAAGAAGTAGTATGTTTTCCTTTATGTCATTGAGCATAGTTACAATAGCTACTTTAAACTTTTATCTGATAAGTAAAATATCTGTGTCATTTCAGTGTTGAGCTCTGTTGATTTCCTTTTTCCTTGAGAATGGGGTTATAGGTTTATATAATGAGTAATTTTGGATTATGTTCTGGACCTTATGAATATTATGTTTCTGAGATGATGGATTCTATTATAGCCCTCTGAACAGTGTAAATTTTTTGTTTAAGCAGGTAATTGACTTAGACTCAAATGACAAACTTCGTCTTGCCTGCAGTGGGCAGCAGTTCAAATCTTAGTTCATTTCTTTTAGCCTTAACTGCAAACTGCTTTGATTCTACTCTGTACATGTTAAATTTTAGCACATTTCCTAAGATCCAAGATAGGCAATAATGGGGGGAGGTTTATACACCCACCTGAATCTTTTTTTTTTTTTTTTGCAGTGGTGGAGATTGAACCCAGGGCCTTGTGCTTGACAGGCAAGCACTCTACAAACTGAGCTATATCCCCAGCCCCTGAGTCTTAAATATATATATATATATATATATATATATATATATATATATTTTTTTTTTTTTTTTTTTTTTTTTTTTTTTTTGGTACTGGGGATCGAACTCAGGGCCTTGTGCTTGTGAGGCGAGCACTCTACCAGCTGAGCTATCTCCCCAGCCCTATATTTTTTTTTTAAGTTGTTGATGGACCTTTATTTTATTCATTTATTTATATGTGGTGCTGAGAATTGAACCCAGTACTTCACACATGCTAGGCAAGTGCTCTACCACTGAGCCACGACCCCAGCCCACCCACCTGAATCTTCATCTTATTCATAATCTTTGTACTGATTGTCTTCTGCTTTGGGAATAGATAAAATTAAAAGAGAAGAAATCATCATTCTCATCCATCATTAAACTCATATTAGGTTCTACAACCTGACTTAGCTCAAGGAGCCAGGATCATGAAAAGCCACATGTGTTGTGTTAAGGGATTTGGATTTTATGTTAACTTTAATTGGGAACCACTAAAAACCTTAAAGGAGGAAAGAATTCATTGTAATTACATTTTAGCAAAATCACTTTGATTACTCTCTGAGGGATGACTTAGAATGGGACAAGACTTGAAGCAGAGAGACCTATCAGAATATTATTGGAACAGTCTGTACAAGAGATGACAGTGAATCTTAAATGAGGGGTTACATATGAGAAAGGAATTTAAAAAGATGTCCCTAGATAAGAGAGAAAGCATGAAAACAGAGCAGAAGTGGGATGCACATGGTCTCCCCATAGCAGATCATGTTGGATACCCCGGGGAGGTAAGGCTAGATAGAACTTGGAAGTAACGGGCCTTTAGGAACCAGTGTCCATCCTTAAAAGAAGCAACATGATGAAAGATCTGAGGGGTGGTTGGCAGGGTCATGAAAAATAACTGAAGGAGAGCCTGGAGCCAGAGAGGAAGCTGGAAGGCTGCTGTAGTATTTCAAGAATTTAATTAGTGATATGTCTGTAAGAATAGTGAGAAAAGGTAGATACCATAAGTAAATCAGAGGAAGAAATGAGACACTGTCATTTTTTTCTTTTTAACATTTAGTAGATATGGAGTTATAATCCATCCAGCAACTATTTTTCTCATAGAATTGTTGAAGTCCAAGTGAATAATATGTATGAATCACCTACAAATTCATGAGTGTCATTACAGAGATATAGTTACCACTGTATTAACTCCTGTAGCAGGGTGGCAGATACCAGAATAGAGAGGGCAGAGCATCTACAGGTGCAGCCATTGCACAGGTAAATACAAATTTGACATATGGACTTTACCTTGGCCATGTTTTTACCTTTCTCTATTAGGATTGTGCACTGTGACCCTGGAGTCATAACTCCTTGAGTTTTGATCTTCACCTGAACAGGGTAGACCCTCTCCATTCCTTGTATATAAAATGGGGATAATCATAGCAACTACCTGACAGGGTGGTTATGAAACTAAATAAGATGAGATATGTAAGGCATTCAGAACCATGGTCGGGGTAAAGAAATAGTAGTTGCTATTATTTTCTTGTTATTTTTAATGAGTATATCTTATTCCTTCGTTCTCCCAAGGCAAAAGCCAACCCTAGTAAGTATCCCATCAATCCACTATTAGATGTTGATCACCCTGTCCTACTCTTGGATAAAAATATCAAAGTCAAGTACTTATTACATGGCAAATGCCTGGCTAATCCACTTTATATTCACAGTCTCACAAAATCTTTGTAGTGGTCCTACAAGTTAATTCCTATTAATACTATTTCTAAAATTGCCATCTTATAGGAAAGATAACAAGTTCAAAGAAGTTAGTGACTTCTCTAGGATCGCTGTGCTAGCTGGTGCTGGATCAGGGACAAAGAGCCAGATCTTTCTGATTAGAAAGATCACACTCTTAACTACACTATAATAAATCCATAGTTGTTTATTTGCTTTAATAAAAAATTATTTAACAAATACTGTGTATTTTTAGTCTATGATATTGTTTGTAATTAGCATTTCATTTTCTCAGTTGTCCGACATAACCTGTGTATATATAATAAATAAACTTCGGGTTCCTGGTGAACTTTGTAAAAAAAAAAAAAAATTATTTAATTGGTAAGGACATTGTAAAAATCAAATTATGCTTTAGAATTAGAAAACCAGATGCCTGATACTGGCCTGTACTCTTAGGGGTTGAATGTACATTGTTGACTTCAGTAGCAACCGGGGATTAACTTCTGTAACAAAAGCCCAAGGGGTTTTTAATGTGTGGAAATTGCAGGTTTCAGCAAACTGTGGCCCAAGGATCAAATCTACTTTGCTACCTGTTTTTGTATAGCCTGTAAGCTAAGAATGGTTTTCACATTTTTAAATGGTTGGGGTAGGGAGAAGCAAAAGAAGAATAATCTTGTGAAAATGTCATAATTATGTGAAAGCAAATTTCAGCATCCATAAGTAAAGTTTTAATGCAACTGTCATACTTACCTGTTTTCATATTTCCTGTGGCTGCTTTTATACCACACCAGCAAAGCTGAGTAGTAGCAACAGAAATTGTATGACCCAAAGCCAGAAGTATTTACTATTGACTCTTAATGGAACAAGCCTGCTGACCCCGTTCTTAAGTAACCATTATGCAAGTTCATGTACTTGTTTCTTTGGCAGTCCTTCATTGTTTGCTTTTCACCACATTTTTTTAGAAATTCTCTCTAAATCATTCTTACATTCTTTTTTCTCCCCAAATCAAGCTTTATATCCCACTCTAAAAAGCAGAACTCTTACCTTTTATAATTAGATTTCTTTAAATAGATTCAAGTAGATACTGCAGTTCTTTTCTAAAAATCACCAGCTGCAAGAGTCACAGGCTCAGTATATACAAGATGCCATTGGCAAGATGTCCTTTCTTTAAAGATAAAACATAATTATACTTGAATGTTTCAGCATTTTATTCTGCTGGGGTTTTTTTTATTTTTAGTGTCCTCATACTTTTGTCTTCTCATCTCACTCCCCTTTTTCATTTTAGAGTAAATTAAGGCATTCATTTGGGTTCTGCTTCAGCGTAGATGTGAAAGAACACAGGATAGTGAAGCACCTGATTCGCTCTTCTCTTTGCAATTTTTTTTTTTTTTTTTTTTTTTTTTTGTGGTGCTGGGGATTGAACCCAGGGCCTTGTGCATGCAAGGCAAGCACTCTACCAACTGAGCTATATCCCCAGCCCTCTTTGCAAGTTTTGAAGTAGATTTTTGTATTCATTTTGACTTATGGATTTGAAAGTTAGTAAACCAATGATCTGAAAGAGGGTGTTTCCTCTAGGAAGAAAATGTAACTTGATTTTTCTCTTACTGGACTTTGATGTCATAGGAATTATTTTCCCTGTAGTTTAGGATGTTCTGTTAATAATTTAAGCATGAAGTTATAGACTGAGGCCTCAGACTTCCTGAATCATGTTTGTCAATATTAAGAGACTAACTCACTCTTTGGGCATGATTTAACGAGTGTGAACATTTATGTAGCAATTTAAATTAATTAAATCACTTGAATGGTTTTAATGCTTTCATTGTTACAGAATTGTAAATAGTCTCCTTCACTTAAAATACCTAGTTTTTTTTCCTCTTTCATCTTTTAATGTAACTTGCCATAAACCTGAAACTTTTCTTGCTGGACTTTACTTTGCCAATTTCATCCTTTAAGAAAAGTTTCTAGAATCTATTACTTCCTGGAGCATTCTTTTCAGGACATCTAATCTGTTTGTCTTGTCAGAAGAGTTGGTTATTACAGACTTTCCTTGTAGGGTAACTTGGTATAAATTGAAACCTTATATACCAATTAAATCCATCTTGGAGTTCAATGAGCTGTTGAGATGGAATGAGTAACTTGGTTAATACATAACTATGTAAATCTTGACGTCTCCTATTTCGAACTTTCAGTTTCTGTGTTACTTTAGTTCATTGAGTTGCCAAAAATCCACTGATACAAAGCATTTCCTGTACATTGTTTTACTCTGTCTGAAAGATATTTATCTGTGATTCTTATTTGCACATCACCCTGTTATCTGAAGATCCGGAATGAAAACATCCTTTTGCAAGTTGACTAATAAAGTAGGGCCTCTACCTCTCCTTCAGTGCCCCTTGTCCTCCTCTTTTTTCCTTCTCTTCTCTCATTTAAAACTTCCCTCTATAGACCCTTACCCAGGTTTGATCATCACTAGAAAGTAAACAAGTTTCAGAAATTGTCCTAACTTCAAATCTTTCTCATTCTTTGCCAGTTTGTAAAAAGTGGATGGCAGGTATATTAATGGGAGGGGCAGTGCTGGGAATTAAGCCCAGATGTACTTTACCACTGAGCCACATCCCCAACCCTTTTTATTTTTTATTTTGAGACAGTGTCTCACTAAGTTGCTTAGATCTTCCCTAAGTTGCTGAGGCTGGCCCTAAACTTGTGATCTTACTGCCTCAGCTTCCTGAGTTGCTGGGATTACAGGTGGCAGATATATTACCTCTTAGTAAAGGGTAGATGACAGTCTTCTATTGTGTTGCCCTTCCTGGGATTATTTGCATTTTTAACAAGGAAGCTATTTAATCCAAAGAAATGAAGTTTGAATGATTAAATAGAATCTGAGGCAATACAATTTGCTAATAGAAGAAATATTTGGAGGCAAGAAGTTTCTGAATCTTTAAAACATTTTAGAAGGTTACTTGTACCAACAGTAGTCACATAACAAGTTTGGTTTTTTTAAATATCTTGTCCACAGGTGTCTTCACGTGGTTTCATCTAAGCCTGTTAAGGTCATCTATGTACAGTTTGCATGTAAATCACTCCTAAGTGCTGGGAATGTAGCTCTTGGTACGCTCACCTAGCAAGTGGCAGGCCCTGAGTTCAATCCCCAGTGCAGCAAAAAAATTAGAACTAAATAAAAATAAATCACTCCTGCTTATGCTGTCTGTGTAACAAGATACAATGAAACTAAAACCAGGAAAGGGAGAACTAAGAGCCCCTGAATTTCCTAGCTTACTTCTAGTTCAGGCTCACTTCTTGGTTACATTACCTTATAAAGGATAACAGTTTAAATGAAAAACCAAAAGCAGCAGATCGAGTTAGCCATAGGGAGAAAAGTAGGTCCTGACATGTAGACACCAGTGGGGGAAATCTATCTAGGGACTACCCAGCATTCCTGCCCAGTGACTCCTGCAACCCGCCTGCCTGGCAAGCCCCATCAAGAGGGAAGATGGCTTTGGCTCCAGCACTCTGCAGTGCCCTAATGTATGCATGTATGCATCAGTATGAGAGTTTAGCAGCTTTCACAACACCATTTATCGTCATCTCTTATTAGGAAATCTCAAGTGTTCAGTTCTTTCTATACTTTCGAAAATAAGAAAGATGAGGGGAATTTTTTGTTCTCTTCAGGCTACAATGAATAGGATTCTAGCCCTTAACCATGACTATTAAGTGATAATTCTTCAGTTTGCCTGTGAACCAGAGATGCTTATTCCCATTGTACTCTTTTATTTTTTTATGGTCACCATTTTTAAAGATATAAGTCTCTGGCTTCACCCCTACCCATGCCTTCTTAAGTTAAACAAAGAAATATGAAAACTGCAAGGACTATGAAATGTCAGAGATGTGGGGCAATCAGTTGGCTGCATTTTTGTTCTTTGTTTTAGAACAGAAGTTCCTGCTGTTCTTAATGTAGAGCCCAGTAAAGGTCCTAATGGCAGTAGAAGGAGCCCTCTGCCTGGGAGACAGGAGTCTGGTTTTAAGAACTTTACTTTTCAGTAGCTATGTGCCTGGGACCAGTCTTTTTTCTATTTTACTTATTTTTTATTTGTGATACAGAACTAACAGTATTTTTGTTTTTTTCCTACCTACCTCAAATTCTTGTGAGGTTCAGGCAAAATAATATGCACACACATTCTCTGCATAAAGAGGCTTTTAAATGCACACACCGTTGGTTTATTCCACAGCATCATATGTCTGGGCTGCAGCGTAGTTACATATTTTATATTAACTAAAATATTCCTCCTGTTCATAAATGGCTATGTGGAGAAGAGGGGAAACCGACGTCAGAAAAGAGATGATTTCCCCAGAGCTGCAGGGGAAATTCAAGGCTGAAAAGTAATTGTTAGTAGATCAGAATTTACCTATGAATTTTTTTAATGATGAATTTCATCAAAAATTAATTGTATTTAAATTATTTAATTTTCTAAAAGACTTTCGGGAGGAAATCCTGCCTGTCAGGATCTGCCATGTCTATCTAATTTCCTTCAGATCTTGACAGAAATTGTAGTCTCGGTTGACACCAGCCCACACGTGGCGCAGTGAGTTGCATTCATGAAACATTACAAGGAACTAGTCATTCTCCTACCATGTTTCTTTGAGTAACCAAGGAGTGTTCTAAGCCCTGAAGTGCAGGAAAAATGAGTAATGATAGTGAGAACTAAAAAGGACACATGAACAGAGTTAGAACGGTATTTTGTCTGCTGTTTCCTCATGGACTAGATCAGTAAGAACATTTCTGTGAGGATAAGTGGCTCTCCAGGATTTCATCCCTAGGGATCTGTAAACTTTAGTTTCCAAATAAATGGGAATTCCAATGAGAGAAAAGGAGTTCATCTGGGTTCTTTTTTTGGTACTGGAGATTGAACCCAGGGACACTTAAACACTGAGCCATATCCCCAGCCCCTTTTTTATATTTTATTTACAGACAGGGTCTCGCTGAGTTGCCTAGAGCCTCACTAAGTTGCTGAGGCTGACGTCGAACTCATGATCCTCCTGCCTTAGCCTCCTGAGCCAGTGGGATTACAGGCGTGCACCACCATGCCAGGCTTAGGTCCCTTTTTTAGTCACTGATTTAGTAAAGTCAAATACATGTTGTATCCTTTGACCATTTCACATGTTTACCCTGTTTTTTTTGTTGTTGTTTTTTTACCAAAAATATGTAAAATCACACTGAAAGTACAGAACAGTTCTGAGGAAAGGAAGGACATACTTGAACTAGTTAGATTACAGGGGGGATTTAAGTACTGTAATTGAGATGCCAGAGCCTGGAAAGATGAGGTTAAGACTCAAAGATCTACTGAAAAAGATTCCAGTTATATATCTCCCCTTCCGTCTGGCCCATGAGAAGAAATAAAAGAGTCAATGAGGTTTGGATTGGACTTAACAAAAAGGCTGGAGCACAAAGGTTTTTAAATTCTGGCAGGAGGTCTTAACTCTCCCTTGGTTAATGTTTGTCAAATGTGGTTTGATGCAGCCATACTTACAGATGGGATATTGGGCCAGCTGGCCCACTGTGCGTAGGACCTCCAGGAATCTAAAAATCGTTAACAAATTTCTTGACTCTGTTAAGAGACTTTCAAATTACACTAATATTTTGTTTAAAACGTGTTTCAAACTGCCAGCTCCAAAGTAGTATAGAGTGAGATTAGATTGTCACCATTCTTTACTGACAAATAAGGAAGCAAAGATCTGTCAGTGCTGGGCACATTGGTGCACACCTGTAATCTCAGCATCTTGAAAGCAGGAGAATCGCAGGCTCAAAGCCCGCCTCAGCAACTTAGTGAGGCCCTAAACTCACTAAGTGGTAAGACACTGTCTCAGAATAAAACTCTTTAAAAAAGAACTGGGGATGTGGCTCAGGGGTCCAGCGCCCCTGAGTTCAATTCCTGGTACCCTTCCCCCAGCAAAAAATGACTAGGGATGGAGTTCAGTGGTGAAGTGCCCCTGGGTTCAATTCCCAGTACCAAAAAATAATAATAATTTTTAAATTAAATTTTAAAAGACAAAGATCTAGTAGAGCAATGCCAGTCATAGAGCAGTTGGAAAACTTTGGGTTCTGCTTGACTAGGAAGGGCAGGACCTGGTTCCTGCAGTGGGCATATCACCAAAGAAACTGGGTCTCGTGCCTTCTGATGTTCTAGGGAAGCAACCCTCGTGAACTGTCCTCAAGATCAGCTCCAAGCTTGCAGGCTCTGAACTTATGGAAGGGAGAGTGTGTTTCATATCAGCTTCTGCTTTTGCACGTGGACCTCTTCTCTTCTAGTATGTGAATATTTTTTTTTAAATATTCTTGGTTTTTTTGTTTTTTTTTTTTTTTTTTAGTTATAGGTGGACATAATACCTTTGTTCCATTTTTATGTGGTACTGAGGATCGAACCCAGGGCCCCACGCATGCTAGGCGAGCGCTCCACCACTGAGTCACAACCCAGCCCCGTGAATATTTTTATATGAGTTGTTTCTTTTTTACCAGCTTTATTGAAATATAGGTTCTCCAGCCTTCCTTCTTCCTCACCTACTCAGTAATTACTTATCTTAGAAAAACAACTTTATTGGAAGATAAAATTCATATGCCATATATTCCACCCACACAGTATACAATTATTGTTGTCTTTTTCATTTTTATCACCTCATTACCATACCCATTACCAGACCCATTACCAGGGAGGCAGTCACTAATCCGCTTTCTTTCTCTCCCTCTCTCTCCTTCTTCTTTGTGTGTGTGTTTGTGTGTGTCTCTCTCCCCCTGTCCCTCTCCCTCTCCCTGTCTCTCTCCCCTTCTCTCTCTCTCTCTCTCTCTCTCTCTCTTTTAACCCAAGGGCTCTTTCCCACTGAGCTATGCTCCTAACCCTTTTTCCTTTTTATTTTGCTGAATTGCTGAGTCTGGCCTCAAATTTACAATCCTCCTGTCTCAGTCTCACAAACTTCTGGGATTACAGGCATAGGCCACCATACCCAGCTACTTTCTAAGGGTTCACCTATAGTAGACATTTCATATACATGAAATTACATAACATGGTCTTTCTTTCACTCAGCATGTTTTCCATGTTCATTTATGTTATAACACGTATTAGTACTTTATTGCTGAGTATTAAAGCATTGTATAGATATATCACATTTTTTAAATCCATTCATCAGTTGACAGATATTTGAATTTTTTCCACTTTTTGACGATTATGAATAAAACTGCTGTGAACATTTGTATAAAAGTTTTCATGTGGTAATGTGTTTCAGTTCTCTTGAGTATATACCAAGGAATGGATCTGCTAAGCAATATGGTAGCTCTATGTTTAACTTTTTGAGGAGCAGCCAAATGTTTTCCGAAGTGGCCGCACTATTTTACATACCCAGCATCAACGAACGTATGAGGAATGTTAGTTAGATGTAAAGGGGGCAGTTTTGGTTCGTAGATAACTCCCAGAAAAAACGCTCCGCAGATACAGGTCTCACAGGAGGAACTTTTATTCTAAGCGGACAAAACGTGTCCGCTTGGGGGAAAGGGGAAAGGGAAAGAAGATGGCGTAGGGTTCCTTGTTAGATATTGGAATTTCGCGGGCTGGGAGGAACCAATCGCGGAGGAGAATTATTACAGATTGACTGATGGACCAATGACATATTGGAACGTAATGTGGGGGGGCAGGAAGGTTACAGCGACTAAGCCGGAAATTCCTGTAACGGGAGAGAAAGGTTGCTTTATACCTAACAAGGAATACAGTTTTTACTACCAGTGTTTGTTATTGTCAGCCTTTTTGATTATAGCTCCCTCAGTGGTATCACGTTGTGGTTTTGATTTGTATTTCCCTATGATTAATGATATTGAGCACCTTTTCATGTGTTTACTGGTCATTTGTTTATCTTCTTTGGAGAAATATCTGTTCAGATCCTTTACCATTTTGTGTGTGTGTACTGCAGATTGAACCAAGGGGCACTTCCCCACTATGCTCCATCTCCAGTCATTTTTATTTATTTATTTTTTACTATTTTTTAAAAATATTTTTTAGTTGTCAATGGATCTTTTTCATTTTTTTAATTCATTTACTTATTTATTTATATGTGGTGCTGAAGATCAAACCCAGGACCTCACACATGCCAGGCAAGCACTCTACCACTGAGCCACAACTCCAGCCCCTTATTTTTTATTTTGATACTGAAACTTGCTAAATTACTGAGTCTGACCTCGAACTGGCAATCCTCCTACCTCAGTCTCATGAATCTCTGGTATTGTAGGTATGAACCAATATGCCCAACCCTTTGCTTGTTTTTTAGTTGGGTTATCTTCTTTCTATTGTATTATAAAAGTTCTTTATAGATTCAGGAAACAAGTCCTTTACAGATAATCATTTGCAAATATTTTCTTCCATTCTATGGGTTGCATTTATCACTTTCCTTTTGTTTTGATAGTCTTAGGAAACCAAACTCAGGACTGTGCACATGCTAGGCAAGTGCTCTACCACTGAGCTATGTTTTTGGTTATTTATCATGCCAGGGATTTAACCCCCACCCCCTTGTTTTTTAATAGACTAGATGTTTTGATGTTTTGTTTTGGTGAATGAAACCCAGGAGTGTTTTACCATTGAGCTACATCTCCAACCCTTTTTTTTTTTTTTTTTTTTTTGCGGTAGTGGGGATTGAACTCAGGGCCTTGTGCTTGCGAGGCAAGCACTCTACCAGCTGAGCTATCTCCCCAGCCCTCCAACCCTTTTTATATTTTATTTTGAGTTAGAGTTTGACTAAGTTTCTTAGAGCCTTACTAAGTTGCTGAGGCTGTCCTTGAACTTGCCATCCTCTTGCCTCAGCCTCCCCAGTTGCTGGAACTACAGGCATGTGCCACCGCATCTGACTATAGTTAAGTTTTTAAATCAGGAGATGTGAGTCCTCTTTTTTTCCCCCAAAATTGTTTGACTTTCCTGAGTTCCTTGCATTCTTATATGAATTTTAGGGTCAGCTTGCCAGTTTCTGCAAAAACAACCAAAAAAAGGGTGACTAGAATTTTGCTTAGGAATTGCATTGACACTGTAAATTAACATTAGGGTATTATCATCGTCACAATATTAAAACTTCCAATCCATGAACATAAGGTATCTTTCCAGTCTAATTTCTTGCAACAGTGTTGTACTTTCTTTCTTAACTTTTTCTAAAGTATTCTATTCTTTTTAATGCAAGTGTAAATGGAATTTTTTTCTTAATCTCATTTTCAGATTATTTCATTGCTAGTCTCAATATTTACTTTTGACCCTTGGTAGCAGGAACTGCAGGAGATATTAGGATATGTCACTTGCGTGAGGAAAAGTAAATTACTTTTATACATGTGATGAGAATGAAAAAGTATCAGCATTTCTGAGTTGGTGAGGCCACATCCTATAACATCTATGCATTCATCACCTGATTCTTCTGTGCATATTATAGAAAAAGACTCTCTTGCCAAAGAATCTAGAAAGTTTTCAGTCATTCTGTGCATCTTATCATTCTATTTACTACCCTCATAAGTAGAGCATTCCTAGTACTATTTGTGCTAACATTCATTTGGAAGAGAGGTTCGATCTCTAAAAGATTATCATACTGTTTGGCTGGTAGATTAGTTACTTGGTTCTTTGAAGTTTAAGAGTATACTAAAGGCTTTGCAATAGAAATTGTCCAACTGGAGGTTAATTATTGGGTTCTCTATGCAAACTTCATTCTGATCAAGAACAAAGACTTCCACCCTCACTGAACACATGTGTAAGTTCCAACTTAACCAAATTCAAGCAAGAATATTTCTCAAATTAACCCACTTCCTTGCCTTAAAGAAAAAAGTATCATCAGTTTCCCCCGTTGTTCAAATTTTAACATCATGTCATCTGTGATTTGACCCTGCCTATTTGTGATCATGGTCACCTCTCAGTGTGCCCTTTGTTGTAGTCACCTGGTACAGCTGCTGTTTTCTTAATATGTCATCTATCTTACTGTCTTTTACCTTGCTCTCATGCCTCTGCTGACACAAGTCCTTCTACCTGAGGCACTCTTCTTGTCCGTCCCTATGAAAACTCTTAACCAGTCTTTAAGATTGTTTATGGAGCTAAGCATGGTGGCACACACTTATACTCCCAGTGACTTAGGAGGCTGAGGCAGGAGGATCACCAGATCAAGGCTGACCCAGGCAGTTTAGTGAGACCTGTCAAAATAAAATATTTTAAAAGGCTGGGGATGAGCTAGGCATGGTGGCCCACACCTGTAATCCCAGTGGTGCAGGAGGCGAGGCAGGAGGATCATAAGTTCGAGGCCAGCCTCAGCAATTTAGCCAAGCCTTAAGCAACTTAGTGAGACCATCTCAAATAAAAAAAAAAATTTTAAAGGGATGGACTGTGACTCAGTGGTTAAGTGCCTGCCCCTGGGTGGTTCAGTCCCTGGTACCAAAAAAAAAAAAGAAAGAAAAAAGAAAAAGAAAGAAAGAGAACATGGCAAAACACTGCTTGGGTTCAATCCCCAGTCCTGGTGGGGGGAGGGGGTGTAGATCAGTGTAAGAGTCCTTGTTTAGCATATACAGGGCCCTAAGTACCACACCCACAAACCAAATGATTAGCTTTAGATGCCTCCTCTTCCTTATGAAGTCTTCCTCCTAAAGAAATCAGCTGCCCTGTTGCTCCTATTACTTTCATGATACTTAGTACCTCTGCTTTTCTAGAAGCAAGGACAAAATCTCCATCTCTAAATCTCTAATGCCCATAGAGTCCCTCACCCATACAGATTAAATGTTTTCATTGAATTGGCTAGATGGAGGACATTCTCACAAACTGAAGTTTGGAGATTAAATTCTAATAACTTTTCAGGGATCTGTGAACTCTCTAAAAGAACTTTAAAATTTTTATGTTTTCACTTTAATGATAATTCTGAATCACCTGGATCCACATTATAATCAAATTGCACTGTACAATTTCAATGCCCATGTTTGTGTTTGAGAAACGTTGGATTAAGACATTACGCAGAATATATGTAAACTTCTGATTATAGAGAAGCACTGACTGGAAATGATCATTCGATCTTAGGAAAACATAATTGGTTTTACCCAGCTGCCCTGTAGCTATGAATATAGGAAATCCCCTTAGTTACTTCCTGTTGGTACATAGGAGAAAGTTGTTAAGAAAAATTTTTTCTGTATTTAATTATTATGTCTTTAAAACAAAACAAAAACAAAAATGAAAAAACAAAACAAAACCAGGAGAAAAGGGAGAACCACATCTGCCCTAAGACATTAACAGAATTTTACAAAAATTATGTAAGAGTTTGGCCAAAGTGGGATTTTCTTTCTCCCTCAACTTTTCTCAGTGTCACTCTTTTTCCCCCTGTACTGGGGATTGAACCCACTAAGTACATCCCAAGCCCTTTTTTATTTTGAAACAGGGTCTCCTAATTTCCCCAGGATGACCTCGAACTTGTAATACTCCTGCCTCAGCCTCCTGAGTTGCTGGGATCACAAGCGTGTGACACTGCACCCAGCTCTCATCACTTTTATGACCTCTTTCATTGAACTAAGGAAATGGTTGGGTCCTTGAAATCAGCAGGTTTCCTGACCTGAAAGTGTTAATTCACATTTGATACTGTCTCTTCACTGTGGTGTTACAAGTCATCTCAGATCCTTTATGGAAGAAATAGGATCTGATATGCATAAATGAATATATCAGTCTAAATTTCATAGTACCATTGGGGGGAAAAAAAGTACCATTGAAAGGCTTGATGAAAAAAATCTTTCAAATCCTAATTTGTCAAAAAATTTTTTTTCACAATGTTGTAATTGAGACAGACAAGTGATGGGTTAAATTTTTTTTCAGCTCTCTCTTTTCACTATGTGCTTGATTTTTCACCTTCCAAAGCATCTTGTTTTTATCAAGTTTGTTCAAACAAATTTAGATTCCTCTGTGACTTCCTTGAACACACAGCTATTTGCTTCTTAGTAGGGTTGATTATTGCTGACTTTTTGAGAAGAACTGGAGATGCAAACAGGTGTTAGTATTAGCATTTTACAAAGTAAAATCATTAGAGCTAAACTATGATAATAAACCCCAGTGACTAGGACCTAATCAGGTTTCTTTTTCTTTTTTTTTTTTTTTTTTTTATAACCAGGGATTGAACCCAAGGTTACTTTACCACTGAACCACATCCCCAGCCTTTTTTATATTTTATTTTGAGACAGGGTCTCACTAAGTTGCTGAGCCTGGCTTTGAACTTGCTATCCCAGCCTCTTGAATTGCTGGATTACAGGCATGCGCGACCACTCCCAGTTCTAGTCTGATTTCTAGAAGTTGGCTTAGATTCATTGTGTTTCCTGAGCTGTTTAGAAATGTCTGAGAAAAAAGACGATGGTCTCTCCAACTCCAGTTTCATGGATAAGGAGACAACAGGATAGTAATGAGTGTTCGCTTTTATTGGGGGGCAAGTGTGTACCATCTTCCAGACAAAAGCTCCTGAAAAGGATCTTGGAGTCTGGCAGTCCAAATAAATTTGTACTGAAGTAATAGGAACATCTTATCTGGATAAAGAAAAATATTTTAAAAAATAAGCAAGGAGCAAAAAACCCTCTTGGATGGGATAATTGTTGTTTTGTTGCTTAATCAAAAACTAAGGAATAGTGGGTAACCCATGGCCCCACATTTTAATTCATAAATAGGTTGCCCAAGAGTTGTGAAATGTGCTCAGCATAAACCTCTTCATGCAAGCTGCTACTGTAAATAATTACTCATCTCTTTTTCTTTTTAAGTAGATTAACAGATGTATAAAGATGACTTAGCTCTTTGGAAAGTCATGTGTATATTTGCTGATGTGGTGAGACCTGTTGTATGCCAAGTTATTATCCCAATAAAAATTATAACTGGAAAAAAGGAAAGTATTAGATTTAATTTTTTTCTTTTGTTTTACATTGGGTATAAAATTGACTTTTGAATCTTTTAAAAAATGTACTGTCTTAAGTTTCTTTGTTTTAGCAAATCTAACTTTTCTGGTATTTTGTATTAATAGGCACAGAACTGCCATAGAAGGGTTTTACAACTTTAAGGATCATTCCAGTTTTCATGATACATCAGTTAGAATGCTTTTGGCTGCAGACAGCAGAAATTCCCAAGTCTACTGGCTTAATAAGGAATGACTTATCAATGTGACAAAAAGTCCAGGATAAGTAATTGTTCAGCTAAGTGACATTCAAGACTCATATTCTTTTTAACTTTCTGCTCAGCCAACCTCACTTTATAGACATTATCCTCTAGTCCTTCATGACTTCAAGTTGGCTGTAACAACTCTGAGGCAACCCTACTCACGTGTCCTCATACAACTTTTCTCAGTCTTGTCGCAGACTTTCCTTCATACTTTATTGTCCCAAACAGTGGTCACATGCCCATCCCTAAACCAGCTAAGGCAAAGGGACGCATGTGCACCATAATTTGTTTAGACCAGTGAGGACCATAGCTGGGATTACATAGGAAGAGATGGTAAAATGTGGGTATTTGAACACAATTTAAGTGCTGTTTGAAGAATGGGAGAATGCCAGTGGGATACACAACAAAATTTGACATTTAGGAATGCCTAGAGCCAAATTAAGAACTTCTAATGTAGGATCTTTAAATTCAGTACTTGTTTTCAACCAAGTACATTTGTTTTATTCTCCATAGAAACCTGGTCAGGGGAGCTCCCACATGGGGACCAGGGTAAATAAGACGCCAGCCACACACAGGAGAGGAAAGATTAGTTAGAGACTAGCAGAGCCCCAGAAAATATGGGCAAATCTGTAAATCCCCTAAAGAACAAGAAGTTTGAACAAGGGTATGACAGATCTCATCTATGTACATGAAATCTAAAGGAGATCCAGTCTGCAGAGAATATGACAGCAGGGTGCTAAAAAGTCAAGGTGGATGCAGTGAGCATTCAGCTCTTCCAGTTCAATACTGGAGAACAAGGTAGCAAGTGACTCCAGGTACAATGCAGGCTGTTGAGAGGCCCACCCTCTTGCTGGCCCTTCTGGTTCTTAGGTGCAGTGGGGTTATGGGTTGGTAGACTGTGCAGTTGAATGGATGCCCATTTTGAAAGGAATAGAGAAGCTCAGGTAGGGCCAGGATTTACATCAATGGAACATTAATTTGTAGTTGTGTTAGTGTAATGGATATGCTCTTTACTTATTTGGTGAGTCAATATAGGAAGCAACCATATTATTTCTACATTGAATATGAACTTATGTTGTCTACTATTCTTTGCCTTTCCCCCAGGTCATCACATGGCTTGTTCCTTCAGGTCTTCTGTGCTGAGAACTTTTCTCAAAGCCCTCACCCCCAATTCTCAGCAATCCCCCTTCCCTAGTTTACTTCACAACCTTGATTACAGCTAGAATACTTAGTCATGGTTTCTTGTCTTTCTACTCCACTAAAAGTAAGCTTCATGAAGATAGGAACTTCACTTGTTTGTTCATGCTATCTTATCTCAAGTACCAAGAACGCAGGTAGAATATTCATTCCTCCAACTAAGATTGCTGAATAAATGAATGAGACCTCTTAGTATTCTTCCTAAACTTTTTCTCTTGTAGTGAAGTGATGTTCTTTCTTTTATTGGATAATGAAAGCTGTGTTTTCTATTGTCTTTTATCCTTAACTACTAGGAATTACTAAACTAAGTTTTATGTTCATTTGCAATAACCATCTGTAGCTTGTAATGTCTGTACTCCTCTCACTCATCATAGAGCTTTTAAAATATTTATTTTAATGATACATGGTTTCAATATTACTTACTGTGAGTTTCCTCAAATCTTTTATGGAAGAAAATGAAGAAGGTATAATTGTAAGTAAACTGACTGACTGAAGGGTAACAGGGAGAAGTCAAAAAAGGAACACTATGTTTTTGGAGCTGGGTGAATAAGATAATGCTGTCTCTGTTATTAATAGAATAGAAACCAGATCAAACATTACTAGTAAAAGTATCTACTTTTGGAGTTGTGGCTCAGTGTAGAGTACTCACCTAGCATGCATGAGGCCCTGGGTTTGATCCTCAGCACCACATAAAAATAAAATAAAGGGGGCTGGGGATATAGCTCAGTTGGTGGAGTGCTTACCTCACAAGCACAAGACCCTGGGTTCAATCCTCAATACCACAAAAAATAAAAAAATAAAATAAAATAAAGGTATTGTGTTCACTTACAACTAAATATATATACATATATGTATAATATATGTATATATGTATATATATTTTTTTAAGTTCTCTCTCTGTCACCATTTTTGTACATCTCACTCCGGTTTTCTGCTTGGTCAGTTTTGGTTTGTTTTTTGTTTTTTTTTTTGTCTTTTTAATTAGCTTTGAGAGACATGAGGGCACAAACTGTGTCTTTTTTGATTATAATTGGTTCCCTAGAGCCTACGACACTAGCTGGCACATGGTACAACTTAATAAATATTTGATAAATTAATAAATTAGGCCAGTGATGTAGCTCAGTTATAGAGAACTTGCCTAGCATGCAGAGGTCCTGGGTTTGGCCCATAGCACCACTCAAAAATAATAATAATTAATTAATTAATTTAGGTTGGTATGTTGGCACACACTAATTCCAGCCACTTGGCAAGACCATAGGCAATGAGACCCTGTCTCAAAATGAAAAATTAAAAAAACAAAGAAAGAAAGAAAAGGACTGAGGATGTAGCTCAGTGGTAAAGCTACCTTGGGTTCAATTCACAGTACTAGAAAATAAAATAAAATAAATTTAGTATGCCTTTTCTTTGCCATTTATTTTTAACTTTAAGTCCCTATATTATTAAACATTAACTTGTTTCTCATGTGTCCTTATCCCTTTCAACCTGTAATTTCCCCTCCTTATGGACTTCCAAAGTTTTTTCATTTTCTGTGCCTTCCTTCCCAACAAGGAACCTTCTTTTAACCACATCAAATCCTTGCCCCAGGGCCCATGAATATGTGCCTTTTCTTCCTTCTTGGGTCTCCTAGATCTTATTCCCCTGATGACAAAAGGATTCATCAGCCTTTGATCACACTTAAAAATTGAAGGGACCAGAGAGATCTTTCTAAATGACTAATCTCCACTTGGTCCAGAAAGGTAAAGCAAATTGACCTAGGTCACACTGCTAGTTGTCAACAGCCCAAAACTAAAACACAGATCTCTTAACTCTGGATCCACATCTTACACCACAGAACAAGCAAGCCCCTTCCTAATTTCAGAAATGGAAAGTACTATGAGCAAAATAGAATATAATTTCCCTTATAGTTGAAAATATCTTACATGGGATATATAATAGGAATTAGGTATTAGCCTAAGTTTTATTTTAGCTCTCTTGGATAAATTCTTTAGGCCCTTTATCTTAGTTGTGTATCCTTTCTATGTTTTTTCTGTGCATTTGTATATTTAATATAGATATTTAAACCTGTAAGTTTGGTGTGTTAATAGTAAAAGAAGTTGTGTATGCTCCTCATAATAAGTGGAATATGCTGGTTCTATTGATTTCTTTCACTTAATGTCTTGAGGAAATTTCTCTGTGACAGTGCATGTACTTCTGTCATGACCTCCCATACTTTTTTACTTGCAGTGCTGAGAATGGAACCAGGCCCTGAGCATGTCCACCTCTGCTGTCTAGTCACCATGCCCTCTCCAGCAGCTTATTGCACTAGCTTCCTAACTTGTCTCCTTGCTCCATCCCTGACACACACAGGCCCGGAGGTGTGTTGCCAACACTGCAACCAGAGTGATCTTCTTGCACTTCTCTGTTTAAAATCCTTCAAAGACCTCTTGTTTTACTTAGAGAAAAAGTCCAGGTCCTTACAGTACCCTGCAAGGACATTCAAGATCCACACCACACCCCAGCCCTATACCACTCTAGCCTCATCTTGTGCCTCCTTAGTGTCCCTCAGACAAGCCAGGCTTGCTCCTATTTTCCTCTCTTCCTGTATGCTCCTCCCCAATATCCACAGAGCTGACATCTCCTGTCCTGCCTAAATATCCATTTAGTGAAGCCTCCCCTGACCACTTTTTGAAGACTGTCTGCATCTCCATTAGTCCCTGTTTCACCTTATCTACTTTATTTTTTTCCCCATAGCATTTATGACCATCTCATATACTATATATTTTAAACTGGAATGTAGGCTCCACGAGGACAAGAAACATTGCCTCCTGCTTCTTGGCATATGCCAAGTGTCTGAAACAGGGCCGAGCACTCACTAGGCCTCTCAATAAATATTTGTCAAGTGAGTGAATGAATTTTATTGCTCTAGGATCCAGAATGCCTCGTCTTTCATTCATTTTGCATATGTGAACAGTGATAGTGTAGGAAATGTACTGGGCTGATGACTAGGATCTAACCTGGGAACCACATTGCTATTTGTGTAACTATGGGTGAATGGCAGTTGTGTGGGGTTTGCGAAGTTTATTAAGCTGTGTATTTGTAATACATACATTTTTCTCGTGTATATATATGTGAATTTTAAAAGGTTCCCCATATTGTCTCTCTGAAGAAAAGTACTAACCTCATGGGGATTATATTCTTCATATTTTTTTCTCTCTACATATAGATTTTTTAAGGTAAAATTGGGATCCTGCTCACTTGTTCACAAAATACCTCATGAATATTTTCCCTAAAATCAATTATTTTTCCAAAGCATGATTTTTTAAAAATATTTTTAGATGTAAATGGATACAGTACCTTTATCTTATTTATTTATTTTTATGTGGCACTGAGGATCAAACTGAGTGCCTCCCATGTGCTAGGCAAGCACTCTACCATTGAGCTATGACCCCAGCCCCAGTGATTTTTTTAATGGTTGTACAAGTGCTTTGAAAAGTATAAGACATCATTCAGTATACCATGGTAATATCATTGTTGTCTGCAATAAAGAGTTGAAATTTTATTTTAAAAGATTTTGATTTCTTCCTTTTCTCTACAGGGGACATGGTCTCAAAGTACCGAGAACCTTTGATCCACACCTTCCTGAGGGGAGTGAGAGATCCAGATGTTATGCACAGGGCCAGCAGTTTAGCCAACCTGGGAGAGCTGTGCCAACGCCTAGACTTCCTGCTGGGTCCCGTGGTCCATGAGGTGCTGTATATTTATTCCCCTCTAATACTTCTCTTCTCTTGGGCCTATGGGATGGGGAGTCAGTAGACTTGTGTTCTTTTTCCACTTCTGCCACTGCCTCCCTATGAGATGGGTCAAGTAAATCATTTAATTTCCCTAGGCTGTATTCATCTCTTGTGTGTATTGAAAGTTGTATTGGTTGAGCATCTCTCATCCTAAACCCAAACACTCCAAAATCTAAAACTTTTGGAGCACCAACATGATACCACAATTGGAAAATTCCCCACACCATCAAATTTTGTTCCATGCACAAAATTATTTAGAATATTGCGTAGAATTACCTTTTGACTCTGTGGATAAAATTTATATGAAACAAAAATGAGTTTTGTGTTTAGACGTCTAGTGGGTCCAATTTCCAAGCTAACTCATTATGTATATGCAAGCATTCCAAAATCCAAAAGAAATATCTGATATCCAAAAAAAGTTTGGTCCTAACCATTTCAGATAAGGAATGCTCAACCCTAAGTAAGAATCTCTTACTTACAAGTGACAGGAAGTCATCTTCACTTACCTTAAGCAATGAAAGATGATTTATTAGAAATTTATTAGATGGGGCTCGGGAGATAGCTCAGTCGGTAGAGTGCTTGCCTTGCATGCACAAGGCCCTGGGTTCGATCCCCAGCACTGCAAAAGAAAAAAAAAAAAAGAAATTTATTAGATGATTTATTCTGAGGTAACAGAATTGAAGAAACCTTGAGAAAGGCTTTAGACCTTTACCCTGGGTCTCTGGGCTATATGTGAGTCTTATCTGTAATTATAGAAAAACCTTGGTCTAATACTCTAACCCTTTTTGGTCACAAGACCAAATGGATCAGCTCAGACCTGATGCAATTCATACATTTTCTAAAATTAACAAACCTGAACAATATTATTACTACTACTATTTTTTATTTATTTTTTTAACGGTACTGAGGATTGAACCTAGGGACACTACCACTGAGCTAGGTCCCAGCCCTATTTTTATTTGAGGCAGGGTCTTGCTAAATTGCCCAAGCTTGCCTCTCAAATCTGAAATCCTCCTGCCTCAGTCTCTCATGTCACTGGGATTACAGGCATGTGCCACCATGCCTGGCATATGTTCTTATTTCTTTTCGTATCCTTAAGCTCTTCCCTTTCTCTGTCTTAAGGGAACATCGCATATTGGTGGCATACGATTTGCTGTCAGAAATTTGGAGAAATTTCTTGGTTTGATTGATAAGAAGATTGATCTAAAGCAGATATTTAACATTCAAAAAGTGTCATCTTAAACTGGGCACAGTGGTACATGCCTGTAATCCCAAAGGCTTGGGAGGCTGAGGCAGAAGGATCATGAATTCAAAGCCAGCCTCAGCAACTCAGCAAGATCCTGTCTCTAAATAAAATATATAAAGAACTTGGGGATGTGGCTCAGCAGTTAAGCACCCCTGGGTTCATCCCTAGTACCAAAAAAAAAAAAGAAGCATCATCTTTCTGGAAACCTACAGACCTGTTGAAAGAAAAATAAATAACCAGGTGATCTTGGGAATAGGAATAAATGAAGGTCCAACTTCATAACCTACTTTCCTGTGTTCACTTGAGCAAATGACTCTAAGACTCTGACCATGCTTTCTTGATCTAGAAAATGGAATTGAATTACCTATGGTGTAGTACGGTTACAAGAATCTAGAGACGATGGATATGCTTGATGTAATAATTTGTTCAATTTTTACTGAGAGCCTACTGTATGCCAAGCAGTATTCTAATTACCAAAGATATTTCACTCTTCAAAATAGTTAGTGGTTCCTATCTTTGTAAAGCTTCCATTCCAGTGAGAAGAGACAGACATAAAGGAATATACATAATCAATACAATATGTTAAATAATAAGTGCTATGAAAAGGAGGAGAGAAGTAGAGCAGGAGAAGGTAATCAGGATTGTAGTGTTAGGTGCTGGGGAGGTGACAATTTTAAATAGGTATCCAGTTATGCCTTACTGGGAAGGTGACAGCTGAGTAAAGACATTTTGATGAGCAGCAAGGAAATGAGAAAAATGGGGTAACCAGTGTCCTTCAACATCTGAAATATGTTGGGCCTATTGTTGGGGACTAGGGCTACAAAGCCCATTCATTACCACCTTGTCTTCTGGAGATGGGGAATCTGGTGGAAGACACAATGATCAGTGATTACAGTGACAGCCGATGGGGTGGGTATTGGGACATATTTGATGGTTTTGACCAATATTCCAGAGCTGAATCTGAAGAACTAGTAGAAGTTAAGTAAGAAGGCAGGGTGACCATTTCAGCAAAGGGAGCAGCACGTGCAAAGGCATGGGGGGGAGGGTGTGAGAGAGGCCATGGGATAATCCCGAAGATGAATGGAGTAGAATAGGGGTGGAGCTAGTTGTTGGCAGGAGCTGAGACAAGAGAGTCAGGCAGGGACCATGTCATGAAGGGCTTTGTTATTATATGGCTTTCCTGGCTCACAGCAAGAATCAAGCATTGCTTATATAGACTTCAGAAGTAAAATGCAATAGGTAAATGGCCATTTGCCTGCCATGGGTGCTGACTCATAGAACAGCACCATTCAGATATCCTCAGACTTTTTTGTCTCAACCTTCAAATTAAGGTGAGGACCGGCTGCTGTGGAGGAGGTATCTGCCAGCACATCCCAATCCAGAGACCCTGCCCCACTACTAGAGACCTAGGCTGTTTCTGCTGTATCAATGCCAGGAGTCTTCACAGTCAATAATAAACTGTGAGCACAACAAAGGCAGAACCAGTCTTTATTCACCTTTTCACATCCCCTAGTACCCATCGCAATGCTTGGAATATTAGTGGGTGCTAAGTGTTGGCTGATTGGCATCAAATGAAGAAGACGATAAGGCCGGTTGGGAAGACTAGTACCTACATGTTTAAAAAACACTCAATAGCAGATGTAGCTCAGGAATAGAGCACTTGCCAAGTGTGTGCAAGGCCCTGGGTTCAATCCCCAATATCTAAAAAAGTAAAAATTAAAAAATAGAACATAATAGAAAACCCTTAATACTCTTCTGAGTGCCTTACCTGTCAACTGATCCACTCCTCACAGAGGAAAGTAAGGCACGGAGAAACTGAGTAAGTTGCCAAGGTCTTGCAGATAGGAGGTGGCATGGTTGGTGTTTGAATGTGGGCAGTTAGTTCTAGAACTCGTGCTCTTACCCACTCCTCAGTATTGTTTCTCAATGTTTTCTGTTCCTTTGTAAGATTGCTTTTGTGTTTTGAAAGTGAAGAGCACTGCCATAGGAGAAAAGCTGCAGGCAGGAAGAGTCATGTAGCTCTGACTTAATAGAGCTTGCTTTTGGCAGTGAACTTCAGAAGGCAGTATATTCTCTCTGATTTGAAAAACCAGGTGTTTCCATCCCATATAATTTCTGTCTCCTCTTTTTAAATGTTCCTTCTTATGTAGCATCCCACGCTTGCCTTGTCATCAGTCCAAACTAGCTACCTTGGGTGGACTGCAAGTCTGAACATGCTTGGAGGGGTGCCAGTTTTAGCATTTGAGCTATTAGTCCTCAGAAAACTGTAGCCCATTCATACAGAAAAGTGGGATCTTTGGCATGGCTCCTTAGTAGTTCTTCATTCATTTATTCATTCAACAGATATTTATTAAGCATGTAATCTGTGTCAGTTGGACATACAACCAAGCCATGTATGCAGTGCTAGGGACCCAGCTATGAACACAGTAAAGTCCCTGTGCTCATGGCCTTGACATTCTGGAGAGGAGACGTATACAATCAACAAGTAAGAAGATCCATACCATATCAGGGTGGTACATCTAATAAGATTAGGGGGACAAAGGGAACTTGTTGTACATGACCAGAGGGAGAAGGAAAACTTCACCAATGAATGACATTTGTGCAAAGACCTAAGGAAGCAACAGGGAGATCCAGAGACCTGGGGAGAGAGCATTCCAGATACAAGCACAGAAGCCTTGAGGCAGGTGCAGGCTTGACATATAGGTAACTGCAAGGCCAGCATACCTGGAGGGAAGAGGGCAAGAGAAAGAATCATAGGAGCTGTCATTAAAAAGGTAGTGGCCAGTCCAAATGGGGCCTTGTACAGACTTTTCTCACGAGTAACATGAGAAGCCAGAGCAGAATGAAATAAGTTAGTGAAACTCACTTTTTTTAGATTGCTGAGTCTTCTGTGAAAGCTCTTTCAATGTCTCATGAAAACTCTTGAAGCTTTGTAGTCTCAGAAATACTCCAGTGTGCACTGGTGGAGAGGCACATTAACTTTGAAGAAACTCGTCTTTGACTGCAGTTTGAAGGACTTCTCCTTTGTAAGCACTGGTCCTATGCCAGCAGTGCTAGAGGACACAGATAAAGGACCTAGTCTCTTCCCTTAAGGAAATCTCAGTAGAGTGTGAAATGGACAGTGGACCAGAATTATGCAATAGAGCAAACACAAGGGGCTGAGGAAACAGAGCTAGGACCCTGAGTTAGACATGTCGGGGCATCAGGAAGGTTACACTGATCAGATGTTAACCAGGAAGAGGAAGAAGAGAAGCATGATCTATTTTGATATAAAGTTGAACATAACTAGCCACTGAAGTCTCTTCTAACATGATCTGATCTGTAGGCATTGGCCCTTCCTCTCGCTATATAGCACATGAGCATCAGAAGAGAGCTGTCCTAATGTTGGGTGGTCCAACTGTGGGCACTGTCTGTGCTCCCCACAGCGCTGGTTGGTAGGGAGGGCACTGAAAGTGTAGGCTCACCCCTACCACAGTCTTCACATTGAGAATTCAAGTTTTTCTTCTTTGTTGATGTCAAGATTTACTCTGTTTAGGGAGCATTTTTTTCCACCAGTTTCTCATTGTTCTTGCCAAGAGCTGCGTTGCTTGAAACCAAATCTTAATGGGCTTTTATCTTATCACATTCTTTAAGTTGTAAATTTGATTTAAGTGAAATGTAGTAAGAGGCCTGTCCTCAATCCAACAAATAAGATGTGCCACAGGTGACAGGTCCATGGAGGAGTCTACTTTTAATGCTGTGCCTAAAATTCCACATACCTGAGCTTTGAGGTCTAATACAAAGCTACCACATCTGATCCCACTACATGCTCTGAATTTATTACCAGTTTTGCTACCATCAGTGTAGTTTCCTAAATGACAGGGCCCACACAGTTTGAGGATATGTCAACTCCTGAGATGAGGACTGTCAGACATTATGGGAAACCCCAAGGAAGCCCAAGTAGACACCATGGTTTCTTTCCTGGCAGTGATTGAATAAGCAGAACTCATAATAATTATTGGTTACGCTGCCTTCACTATTAAAGTTTCTTAGTTCACCAGTGGTTTACTTTAAGACAAGTTAGCAAACCAATCAAATTTTAACAAAGGAAGTTTTAGGAAAAGGACAGAGATGCAGTTGGAAAATTGAAGTCATGCTTCCTCCATACATACCTCAACTCTAGTACCTGTTGTCCTAGAGTTTTCCAAAGTCAGTTTTGGGGTAATTTGGGGTTTTTTTGGTTGTTGTTGGTGGTGATGGTGGTGGTATTTCCCCCCAGCCCTCAGTACTAGGGATTGAATCCAAGGCCTCACACATGCTAGGCAAGCATTCTACCACTGAGCTACATCCCAGCCTTTTTATTTTGAGACAGTGTCTCACTAAGTTGCTGAGGCTAACTTAAAACTTATGATCCTGGGGCTGGGGATATAGCTCAGTCGGTAGAGTGCTTGCCTTGTAAGCACAAGGCCCTGGGTTCGACCCCCAGCACCCCAAAAAAACAAAACAAAACAAAAAAAAAAAACTTATGATCCTCCTGCCTTAGCCTCCCAAATAGCTGGGATTATAAGCGGGTGCCACCATGCCTGGCAGTTTTGGGTAATCTTGCCACGTGTATTATCTTTATTTTTATAGTTCTGATTATGCTCGGTGTGTGCCAGCTGTTTGGGGAGTGATGTTTTTCCGTATTTCTGTTGGCTCTTGTGAAGTGTTAAATTGCTTAAGCTGACCTTTAATGTCTTCAGAGCAGCCCTCATCTTTCTGTCCGTTTGGCTTTCAGAAGTGGATATGATTTACATGATTTGCCCAGTGACAAGAAAGCCTTCCGTAGTATCACTTATTAGATTAGGTACATTGACCCTCAGGGAAAGTGTCATGAAGATCACACAGAATCAGATTCTGCCCTCTGGGAGGATTCAGAAGCAGAGAATGGAAATATTACTCCAGTTAATACATTAGTAAAGACCTTACATCATCCGCCTATCATTCACCAAGGCTTTTAGAGGTGGAAGGCAGTGTTGAGTATGTCCTTGGAGTTAGAAGTGAGAAACTAGCTATGGAGTGACTTGTTCCCACTGGGTAGGTGGAAGGGAGCAGCCTGGCATCCTCCCTGCTTCTGGTGTTAGACAAGGGGTCTGTCTCACAGACCTCACGTGCAGGAGAGCAGCAGGAAAGCTGCCTGGCATGAGTGCTGGAGGAGGCGGCTGCTCTTACTCCAGATGATATCTGCAAGACCATATTAAAATCCTGATATCCTGAAAACACTCTTTATGAGCAGCATTTCCATATTTCATAGGATTTGGTCCTGGTGGCAGAGGTTTGAGAAGGTTCATGGACCTCTTTCATTCTCTGGCCTCCTCTGGATTGTCCAGAACATTTCATTGTAGTTGGGCTTGATAGCGCCTGGCACATAAGTCACTGGCAGCCTGTAGCAAGCAGGAGGCTATTTTAGCTGACCTCAGCAAGGCCTATAATTGCCAGCTCCTCTCTCCCCTATATCTTCAAGATGCTACAGGGATCAAGAATTGGCCTTAAAAAGAAATTAAATTAAATTTAAAAAAAAAAGTATCGACCTTGAAGGGAAAGCCCTTTGCCAGCTAGGACACTGGTTGCCTGGATATCATAATTGTGGAATTAATGTCTCACAGTCAGAGTCAGCTTTACACTGAGAGCCTAGGCAGAAGCATGTCCCACTCAGCATAGAGAGGCCAGAGGAGGCAAAGACAGACACCAACAGGGTTCTAGGTTAGGAACCTTGTTCTGCCAAATGTGGAATCCTGGGCCCAAGGTAAACCTCAAGGGGAACAGGCAAACATTTGGGAACCTTTGTGATGTGACCTTAGGCTGGCTTTCTTACATTAGTTATCAGACAAAATAAACTAAACTTTAGTGTGTCAAGAAAGACTCTGGTGGGACTGGAGTTGTGGCTTAGTGGTACAGCGATTGCCTGGCATTTGTGAGGTACTGGGTTCAATTCTCAGCACCACATATAAAAAAATAAATAAAGGTCCATCAACAACTAAAAAAAAAATGTAAAGTTAAAAAAAAAAAATGAAGGACTCTGACCTAGCTCAAACTTGTTTCTCTGACTTCAGCTCTTACCTTGTAAATACTAAGCCTGAAAGTGGAGGTAGCTATTATATCATTGCCTGTTTGGAGGTGGCCCAAGGAATTCCTCTGAGGACTGAATTGCTTCTACCGTTAATGCCAGAGGCATGGAAGCCACTGCTAGGCCTTAGGGTCAGGGGTCCCAGGTCAAAGGCAAAAGCAGTTTACTGAATTTTATTGGAAAACAGCCCCCAACAAATTAAGTTTTCTGGGATTTCTCTTTCCTTGGAAACTGCAAGTTTGTCTAATAGATGCACAATTTGATTAAATGCCAGCACCTCACAGATGCAATTATATTCAAGAACAAGCTATTTCTTCTAATCTTTTTGCCACCACTGATTAATTAGACACTTTGATCTATGCCCAAATGTTTGAAAGCTGTGAAAAATACAACCTGCATAGTTAAAATTTCTGTACAAGCCTATTTCCTCATTTGTGCTTATACTCACCATTCTTTAAACGTAATATTTATTTATATGTGTTTCCAAACACACGATCTGACTATTTTCTTATCATGGTTAGAAATCCCTCTACTGATAGCCAAGAAATACATGCACACAGTAAATCCAGTAACAAACATACATGAGGGACCAGTTGAATAATTTAGACATACCTTTAGATTATTGCTGCATTGGTCATACTTACAAAAATTGTGCTTTTTCTTCTTAAATCTTACATAAGTACCTTTGAAAAGTTTATTGTTGTTTTTATTGTTATTGTTAGTGGTGTTTCTTTATTGAAATTTTAGAATATTTTTGTGTCTACAAGGAACTGAGTAGGGTTAGAATGGTTGGTACAGAGTATAGAAACTGTCTCGTTTTATGACATACATAATTATCAGCTATATATTTGGCATCATGTTTTGCAAGTACTTTCAGGCCTTTCTTTTCTGTTATAGAACTGTCTTTGAAAGCAACTAAGCACAGAAAGACCTATTCAAAGATGAAGAAGGCCAGGCAGGGAGTCTCTGAAACTGGCCCCCGCTGACTGGGTAGTACATTAGATATAGGACTGCATGTCTGCACATACATGCCAAAGGAGATCAGTTTGAATATTTCTCTATTTCTGTATCCCTGGGCTGAAACTTTCATCAATGGTGCATTCATGTTTATGTCAGACCTTGAGCTATGAAACCCTTCTTAGCTAAATCTCCACGTTCCTCATTCTCTAGAAGCAGCTGTGCTTTGAACTGTTTCCTTCCTTTGATTTTATGTCCCCAAAGGGGCACATAACCATTTTTCCACTTTTTAAAAATTTTATTTTTGCAGTACTTTGGGATTGAACCCAGGGGCACTTTAACACTGAGCTACATCCCGCCCCCCCTTACCCTTCTTTTTTATTTATGTTACCAGGGATTGAACCCAGTGGGTACTTAACCATTGAGCCACATCCCCAGCCCTTTTTTTTTTTTTTTTTTTTTTTTTGCACGGTACTGGGGATCGAACTCAGGGCCTTGTGCTTGCAAGGCAAGCACTCTACCAGCTGAGCTATCCCCCCAGCCCCCCAGCCCTTTTTAAAATTGTTTACTTAGAGAGAGTCTTGCTAAGTTGCCCAGGGCCTCGTTAAGTTGCTGAGGCTGACTTTGAACTCAAAATCCTCCTGCCTCAGCCTCCCCAGCCTCTGGGATTACAGGCATGCACCACCGCACTCATCTCCCCCAGCCCTTAATATTTTTTGTTTTGAAATGGTGTCTTACTGAGTAGCCTTGAAATTGTGATCCTCCTGCCTCAGTCTCCTGAGTAGCTGGGATTACATCTGGCTAATTTTTCCTACTTTTTAAGGAAATATTCATTTGACCTTATACCATTTTTTAAATATATATTATATATGTTTATTCCTTCCCACTCCCTGATCTCCCTTCTGAATTCCAAACCAGGTTTTGTCCTTTTCCAGAAAAGCCAGACTGCATCAAGACCTCTACCACTAGATCTCAGCTTCTTTATTAAAGCTGAGGAAACTAATCCGCCCCTCTCTAAACCAGATTGCGCTTGATGAATGTGGAGTGAGTAGAGCACAGTTGAAAAGCTACAGATAATTGTGCAATCCTGATTTTCAGTGACTTCTTCCCTCACTCTCCTAGGTGACAGCTTGCCTGATTGCTGTAGCTAAAACCGACCATGAAGTTCAAGTACGCAGAGCTGCAATCCATGTGATTGTGCTGCTGCTTCGAGGACTCAGCCAGAAAGCTACTGAGGTAAGTCAGTCTGTGGCTGAGTGCAGCTTCCCCACCTCGTTGTTTTCTGACTTCAGTTTTCTTCCTTTTACCAGGCAGTCTCAAGCTTTTTCTTTAGATGGACTCTTGAATTCCTGTTGAATTAGTCAACAGGGATTTTGTAGCAGGAAAATGGTATTGTTTGCGTCTTCATTAAGAGTTTCTGTTTCCTATGTACCATGCTGTGCAAATCCAGTAACTCCTACAGAAAAACCAGAACATGAGTTTACAGATAAAGGCCCTGAATTTTGGCACTCTCCTTTTAGGGGCAAGTTCCAAGGTGAGCTAGCTGGAACACATTAACCCTGTATCTGTGGTCTGAACTGAAGTGACTTTGTCTTCCTGACATATTTCATGGTTCATACTGAACTACTGAAGAGCTTCATTTAAGATGTTTCCTTTCTAGCTCTAAGTTCAGTCCATGAGATTTTCATTGCTGCATAAATTAAACTTTCTTCCTTCCTTAAGTGGGTTTGGCTGGGTTTCTCCCCAGTGCCTGGCCAATACAGGAAGAGAGTTTATATATCCATATGTGTGCTAAGACTGAGTAACCTCAAAATTAATTTTCTTCTTGATTTTAATGGCAGTTCATTCCCAGTTGATTTCAGTTAGAGTGTTTACATTAATAATTCACTTCCTGGCATCCACAGTGCTCTTTTGTGGCTTGTACATCAGTATTTAACCAAGTGTTAGGGAAGCCATTGTAAGAGTGATTGTTTTGTCACAAACAGAGGCTTTATTCATGTTAGAATTTTACCATAAAAGTGCCTAATGCCTGTTTGTAAAAACATGGACTCATTAGTTATCCCCCTTCCTTTCCTGCACAGGCACATTTTCTCTGTAAATGTCTACTTGCTATTGTTTCAGCTCAGACCATTGAATTTCCAAATGACCACTCCCCTGATCTTTATCCTCAACTGCATTTCTCTCCTTTCTGCCTTGTATAGGTTAAGGTTTGTATTGAATGAGTTGATCTACTATGAACATGTTCAGCTACAAATTATAAAAACTCTAATACAATGGCCTAAACAAGAAAGGATTTGTTTTTCTCATTTCACAAAAAAAATTGTACAGGTAGGTGCTGTTCACTAGCACCAGTATCAACAGGACCAGTATTTCTATAATCCTCATGGCATTTGTGAGCACAGGCTAACTGCTGCAGCTGTGGCCATTGGAGCCCATATAAATGAATAAGCAGGAAGATAGGAGAAAGGCAGCCCTGAGCACTTTTACATCCTTTTCTGGGGAACTAGAATAGTTTCCTAGGACCACTACCCCCACCAGCTGTTTTCCAGAACTGTCTCATATAATTACTCCTCACTGCAAGGGAACCTGACAGTGAATTTAGCTGGGACATTGTTGCTGTGAACAAAATTGCATTTTCTTTAGCAAAGAAGATGGCAGGAAATGGATATTGGAAAGGTGACTAATAGTGACACAGTGGGGAATGAGAAATACTGATCTGGCTGACTCATAGAACCTCTATAGAGGTAGAATTACTCAGAAACTGAAAGCTCTCACCTGGAGGTTGGAAGCTTCAGGTTGTCATCCAGGACCTTAATGAGGACAGGGATGTATGAAGCACACCTTGATAATTCATATAATTAAATGAATTTCTATAGGGTATATACAGCTCTTGTTGAGAATCTACTGTAGAAAAGGGAGTCAAGAAAGGACAGTGTTTTTCATTCATTATTAAGATCTCCAAAAGTCTCAGCAAATATATCGTTGTTATGTAAGTTGTTAACAACTGGGAAGATTGGGTGAGGAAAATACAGGCCCTCTATACTATCTTTGCAGCTTCTCTGAGTTTAAAATTATTTCAAAATAAAAATGTATTGGGGCTGGGGAGATAGTTCAGTCGGTAGAGTGCTTGCCTTGCAAGCACAAGGCCCTGGGTTCGATCCCCAACACCAAAAAAAAATGTATTTAAATCACAGCATTAATCTACAAAACTGAGGGACTAGGGGTAGAGCATGTGCTTAATATGCTATACTGGGTTCAACCCCCAGGAGCAAGAGCAAATTCTTTAAGTGCACACATCCTTCCCGAGTGAGAGAGAGGGAGACAGAGGAAGAATATATGTGTGTAAAGTAAAACATCTGGCTATCGGAGAGGAGAAATAGAAACTCCAGATTTCTCACATCTGTGTGTAGCCAATGAAAGCAACATTGCTTGTCTCACCAGTACTAAAATAATTTGTGACCATGGAGAATTTTTGTCACCTTCCAAATGCCATGTGAATGAAAAACCTCTCTTGTACTCTCCGAACTATCTTTAGTCTGCTTTCACTGAACCTTATAAATTGTGCTTACTCAGTGAATAAAGAAAAGGAAATGGGGTGGGATGAATGTAAGATTCCTTTTCCTAGTGCATCCTTGAGACCAGGTGTGTTAAATCTTGTAATCGTAGGTGTAATTATAATCAGGGGCACTTTAATGAGAAGCGGAGATAACCACAAAGCTTTCAATCTGGGATTTCTCTTTACAGCTCTGTTTTGCCCCCAGGAACAGCTGAAATGAAAATGCTGCTTTGTTGATGAAGTTTTATGTTTTTTATTTCCTTCTAATCACCATCTCTTAAGCTATGGAGTGCCAAAAGATAATACCTGGTTTCTGTGAATTCTCTGTTGTTTGTGGATATGCTGGCCAAGGACCTCTGTGGTTATAGCAACTGGAAAGAGCAGTAGAGCAGATAGATTGGAACCAAGAAGGAACACATCACCAACCTGACTCATGAGGTTTTTTTTCACTTCTTTCATATTTCAAAGTAGCCAGTTTTACATAATCAACACAGTATTCATACTGGAAGCAAACACTACACTCACTTTCTTACTGAAAAACCTGTTCTCTGCTTAGCTTTGTTTTAGTTTTATGACTGTGTCTATTTGTAATATAGCCTAAAGCTTCATTACAAGCTAGAAGGAACCCTCTTTAAGCCCATTTTACCTTACTCTTGCTGAAAAATAAGCTTACTAGGAATACCCGGGAGAGGAGACATGTCCAGGCGAGCAATTTGTGTTGGTCTCAATGTTAAAAATAGGCCTTTTCAACACAGAGAAATGATCGTAAGCAACAGAATGAGGGAAGCGTTCTTTTTTTTTTTTTTTTTTTTTTTGTGTTGCTGGGAGTCGAACCCATGGCCTTATGCTTACAAGGCAAGCACTTTACCGACTGAGCTATCTCCCCAGCCCCGAGGAAAGTGTTCTTAACCACCTGCTCTTCACAAGTTTGATCTTTGCAAGTGACTTTGTTTACTCTACTTATTATTAAAATTTAGAACATCTGTTTTTATGAATTTGTTACAAAAACAATAATTGGGGCAGTAATAGCTGAGCACTAACCCATCACACTGGCCTACCTTCAGATAACATCCATAAGTCAGGCCATAAAGCCGGGCACAGTAGAGCATGCTCTGGTCCTAGCTACTCAGGGGGCTGACACAGGAGAATCACAAGTTTGAGGTCTGCCTCAGCAATTTAACAAGGCCCTCAGCAACTCTACAAAACCCTGTCTCAAAATAAAAAGGGCTGAAAGTGTAGCTCAGTGGTAAAGTTCCTGGCTTAATTCCCAGTACCAAGGGGGTGGAGGCAGGGGAAGCAAAACTTTAGAAGCATTTTCAGGAGCAAGAGTTTGGAATAGGCTGGGGATATAGCTCATTCAGTAGAGTGCCTGCCTTGCATGCACAAGGCCCTGGGTTCAATCCCCAGCACCACACACACACACACACACATAAAAATAGAGTTTGGGATTAGTTATTAATTGATTGCTGGGTCAGGTTATGACCCAAACCCATGTCTCCACTCTGCAGTGACTTTAATTCCTTCCTTTGAGCCCAGTATTAAACTAAGATGGCAGAAGCCTCTTTCTCATACCATTATAAATGGTGGTTTTACTAACCTTGCTTCATCTGGAGGGCATGACTGTTTACAGGGTTGATATTAATAACACCAGGTATTTAATACGAAATTATTATTGTTGGATGTTATTCACAGCGTCACAGGAGACAGGGGCATAGAAAGATTTAAAAATATATTGTGAATAAAATGTCTGTTACCCCCAAACACTTCCTCCTTACTCAGACTTCTGAATTGCATTTGTTCCATTTCTGTGAGAGAGAAGGCTACCCTGGGTTTAAAAAAAAAAAAAAAAAAAATTGCATAGATTTTGAGCATGATACTCTGCTTTTTAATTACAGAAGGTGCTCATGGTCCATCCAGAAGATTTAGTGCCTGTGTCCCTAGTTCACCTTGTGCCTGTCTCTCCAGACCAAATGGGAACTAGGATATGATGCTTAATCTTTGACACAGCACAAATGGCAAGTTTTAAGTGAACAGACAGGCCAAATGGAAAGTTCCCTTCCTTTTTTTGTTATCCTGAAAGTTATTTGGACAACATTTGGTGTGTTTTGTGCTATGGGCACAGTAAATGGACCAGTGCAGTGTCTTTCCCAGAATGACTTCTATGGACTTTGATTCTTTTGAGCAAATAGAAGGCTTCATATGGGAAGCAATAAAAAAAAACACATATAAAAATGGCGACTTCTCCCCTTTCTTCTCCTCCCTTTTCCCTTCTTCCTCCTCCTCTATCTCCTCCCTCCTTTTTTTCTCCTCCCCCATGTTCCATACCACATCCTCTAGCCTTAGGAAGTTAAGAGGAGCAATGGTTCTGACCTGCTTACCTTGAAAGACATCAGTTCTCATATTTGAATAGAGAAAATAATGATGGAGTCTAGAATAATTTTTCAGACTTTAGACTTGGTGGAAGTTCTGATCTTGATGCAAATCCATGAACCTCTCTGAATGTCATTTTCACATCTGTCCTACCTGCTTGTGTCAAGAGTGAGATGGGATAACATGTGAAACTCTGCATACTGTGAAGAGTTGTAAATATACAAGACAACTCTTTTTTTTTTGGTACTGGAGATTGAACCCAGAGGCGCTTAACCACTGAGCCACATCCCAAACCCTTTTTAAAAATACTTTGAGACAGGGTCTCACTGAGTTACTTAGGGCCTCACTAAGTTGCTGAGGCTGGGTTTCAGCTCTTTATCCTCCAGACTCAGCCTCCTGAGCCACTGGGATTACAGGTGTGTACCACTGCTCCCAGCTGTATAAGACAACTTTGATGATGAGTACCACTAATTATCATTATGATTGTCATCATTACTACCACCACCATCATCACTTCTACTATAACCGGGTGGTTCCTTAAATTTTAATTTTTTGTGGGGTGCTGGATATCAAACGCAGGGCCTAATGCATGCTTAGCAAGCACCGTACCATTGAGCTATATCCCAAGCCCCTTAAATGATTTTTTAACCCACCAAAGATAAGTTTATATTAATCTATCAAATCATATCAATAGAATGAAGATAATTTATTTGATGGCTGAAATTTTTTAAGTTAAATTATTTTTAACTGATACATAAAAACATAAAAATTATACACAGTAGTATAACACGCACTGTTTAGTTACAGATATACATTTGTAATGCTTAAATCTGAGCTGGAACTTTTAGTGCCTTACCTTTTTTTTTTTTTTTTTTTTAAGTTGTAGATGGACACAATACCTTTATTTTATTTATTTATTTATTTTAATGTGGTGCTGAGAATCAAACCCAGTGCCTCACATGTGCTAGGCAAGTGCTCTACCACTGAGCCACAACCCCAGCCCCAGTACCTTACCCTTTATCATGCTGGACTCTCACCATGATTCATCTTAACCTTTAGGAGACAAACTTTATCACTAGGAATTCAGCCTTTAGACTGTTCAAGACTCTAATGAGTGCCATCTCCTCTTTCTCATGATGAATACTGACCTACTCTACTGGGAAAACATAAGACCTTAGATGTTCTGTAGTTATTGAACCAAAGGACAGCATGTATTTGGACTTAATTTGACTATTATTCTCTTTCTTTATTACCTATGGAAGAAGAGGAATGTCATCTGATTTCAGAAAGCAGGCCCTGAGCTAGATGCTTTATCAATTATCTCAGTTATTATCTCAGGAATTCTGGGGGTAGGTGTGGTTATCCCCATTTTTCCAGAGACTAACTGCACAGAGATTAAGCCAACTGCTCTAGGTCTCACTGTTACATTAAGTGGCAGCGCTGGGTTTTAAACTCAGGCCATTTGACCCTTAAGTCTGTGCTCTAGCTGCTATTAGCAGCTAGAAAAAGTTAGCTGTCTCCTGACTTTATTAGGCTGCTCATGGTGTTTTTTGTTGTTGTTTTTGTTTTTGGGGGGTTTTTTTGCAGGGGGGAACACCAGGAATTGAACCCAAGGACACTTAACCACTGAGCCACATCCCCATCCCATTTTTATTTTGAGATAGGATCTTGCTAAGTTACTTAGGGTGAGTTGCTGAGGCTGGCTTTGAACTCTTGATCCTCCTGCCTCAGCCTCCCAAGCTGTTGGCATGCTTATAGGCGTGCGCCACCATGCCCAACTACTGCTTATAAATAAAGAGCACAAAGGAAAAAAATTTTAATAAATAAAAATACCTAAAAAGAAAGAAAGAAGAGCCACAAAGACTGGGTTTGTAGCTCTGGTAAAGCACTTGCCTAGCAAGCACAAGGTGCTAGATTCCATCCCCAGCACCACCAAAAAAAAAAAAAAAAAAAGCACAGGTTTTTTTTGTTTGTTTGTTTTTTGTTTTGGTACTAGAGCTTAAACCCAGGAGCACTTTACCACTGAGCCACATCCCCAGCCCTTTTTGGGTTTTTAGTTTTTATTTTGAGATAGGGTCTCTCTAAGTTGCTTAAGACATCACTAAGTTGCTGAGGCTGGCTTTGAACTTGTGTTCCTTCTGCCTCAGCTTCCTGAGCCACTGGGATTATAGGTATGCACCACTGCACCCAGCCAAAAAAATATATTTTTAAGGCAAGTACTTGCACCAAGGATGAGTAGAAACACACCAACAGTCATAGGCTTAATTTCCCGTGCTGAACATATTTAAAGTGACATTCTAGTCAATTGCATTGAGACTCTTACATTTCTAGTTTATTTTAACTCTATATTTTTGTGAGTAGCAAAGTTTTCATTGCATATCTGTGGCAAGTTGTTGCTAAAAATTTTAATGGCTTTTTACACCTGTTATGTATACTTAGAAGCTTGTCTTATTCTGTTTTGTCTCAAGTCCAGCTTCATTTGCTGTCTTTTACTTCCAAAGAGCCAGTCAGAACAGAAGCACAACTTTTCAAATGTTTATTCCCACATATTAAAATTTGAATGTTTAGTCAGTAATGAATGCCTGTTTTTCCAAGGATTTCCAGTGTCAGTCAAATACAAGCTTTGTACATGGGTTAGCTACTCATACTTAGCCTCAGATTCCAAAGTTGAAGAGGGTTTACAGCTAGATGACCCTGGAGATTTTAGGAACATATTTCTCTCAGTATCTGGGTCAGGAGCCTGAGAGATCAGGGCTGGGCGGATGTCAGGAAGAAAATGGTGCCAGGCTAAGGACAGTTACAGTGTGAGTAAAGTTGGTGACCTGGAGAGAGCCAGGCCCAGGCAGACAGGGATAGTCTTCTGCAAGGCCACTGCTGACGACCAAGGAGGTAAAATGATGGCGTGCTTTTATCAACAACTCAAGACTCTCCTCTTCCCCTTACCTTGCTTTTTCTCCCCACGGTTTTTTGCCTTGTTAGTTCTTTTTGGATAACAATACTATGTTTAAAGTCTTTTACTATCATTCTAGTGAGGTTTTAGGACAGAGCAGAAATACTCCACCTCTTAATCTCTACTTCTCTTGTACTTGGGCTTTATCCTTTGCACCAAAGTTCAGCTTTCTTCTTATGACAGCAGCATGACCCCTGACTGATCCAAAGATACATCATCCCTCCAACACTCAGATTCCCTCCCTGGCCCCAAATGCTGAAACTCCAGGGAAGATACTTAATGTTCCAGCTAATATTGTATGAACTAACTTTAGGCCCTGGTCAGTGCTTTGGACTAGGGAATAGTCCCACAGATTTCCTTAAGTGATTTGGCCAAATAATCATGATGGTGATAGATTTGCGAAATAAAACTGAAAAGATAAGGACCTAGTACCTTACTGCTACTGCTAAACTATAAGTGTTCAGCCTTTTCTAGTGATGACATAAGTGACAATTTGGAAGCCCTAACATTTAAAACTGCTCCCTTTCTGCTTCTTCTGCATAATCATTTTCATAGATCTACATATGTTAGACTGTGGTTTGTCTTCTTCTTCTGCATCATTCTGCAGAATGGCTTCCTTTTTACTCTTCTTATTCTGATCTAAAATGACCAAGAAGATTGTCTTGTTTAGAAATTCAAAGTCACAGAATTTTAGGATATTAGAGGTAGAAGAGACTTTAGAGACTTTCTCTTGGCATGAGTTGCTCCTTTGAAATAAGGTCTTCATGGTCAAATTAAGTTTGGTAAGTGCTCCATACAACTATGTTCCCTTTCTGGAGAGTCAGAGCATCTTAGCCTATTAAGAAGTCTAAGAAGTTCCATAGCAAAGAAAACTGACAATTTCCTGAATTTATTTACTAAGGAACCCTTTTGTTGTCATAAGCATGCTAAGTAACAATGTTCCATGAAACATGCTTTGGGAAAGAATCCTACCATCTTATTTTATGAATGAGGAAACTAAAGCTCATGAAAGACTGTGGTTATAATTTTCCAAGTCTAATGCCAGGAAGAATGAGCACTCATGTCCTGTTGTTGCTGGTGACTTATGTTGGCCAAGTGCTAGAAGTATCATGTCTTCCCCACTCTTCCTTGTTTTTAATTCACTCATCATCCGGAACAAGGTTTGTCATATTATCCAAGGTAACATCAGCAAGGTGAGTTGGCACACAGATCAGGCACCAGGTTTGCAAAAGTATATTCTGCCAGTCTCCTTTAAATCAGACTCAGTGAGCTTTTATTATTAATAGCAAATATTTTGTAGTGCTCCCTTTATTTTGCTAAAATAAAACATATAGCTTCGTAACCTTAACCTACATGCATATTTTTAAAACCAATATAATGCCTCAACTGTATTTTAATGTACAACTATGTAGGCCAGCTCTAACACATAATGAACTGTTCATTTGCGCTCATATTGAGAATCACCCAAATTAATGACTACAGATTAATTCAGATGTCCTGTATTGACAACTCAGAAGTACCATAAATGACATTGAATAGCCTGATTTTTCCAAAATGGTAAATTGTTTTTGGCAAAATTCCAAACAAACTAACATATTCTCTCTCAATTTATATGATAATTGCATTCTTGAAAAGTTCAATGTGTATTAAAACCACCCAGAACTCTGATTTTGAACATTTATTACATGATAGCACTTGGATCTGAGTGCTCTACTTGAATTAATTCATTCAATCTTCATAATAATCCTATATAGGTATGAGTAATGTCCCTATTTTAAAGATGAGAAAACTAAGACAAAGAGGATAAATAAGTTATCCAACAACTGTCAAGTGACAGAGCAGTAGACAAACCCAGGCAGTGCAGCTTCAGAACTTATCCTTACCTCTTCTATGTCCCTGTCATCTGAAGGATTCAGAAACCAAGTCCCCTGGACTTTCCCTCACAGATCATGGTTAACAGATGGCTCCTTCAGATCTTGGAAACCATGATATCCAAAAGGAATACAAGCCAAACACCTGCTTTCAGTGTCTTGACTATCCAAAAGAATGAAGGGAGAACAATAGGCCAGTGTTTGGGCCAGCCTTGGACCAAGGTCCCCTGACCTCTAGGACCTGCCAGCAACTCTTCAGAGAGCAGAGAGAGGAAACAGCCTGGTTTTTCTTTTGCCTTTCCTTGTGTTCCACTATCTTTTGTCAAAATCACAGCCCAACCACGGACTACACCATCCAGCAACTTCCCATACCGTACACATAACTGGAAAAAGCAGGGAGCAGAAAGAAACCAAAAGAGACCAAACACCTTCAGGGCTGCCAGGCTGGGGAGAGAGCATGTTGGAACTTTTCCTCCTATCCTACAGCCTGACTTGGGACTTGTTTCTCCCTCAGAGAGTGATTATGCTGATAATCTGATGGGCCTCTAGGTTGCAAAACCCGTTTATCTTTGCTCCATCCACTGAAAGGAATGAGTCCTTAGTGTACTCTCTCCTTGGGATGACAGAGGATAACCTCCCAGATTGATGCTCCAAAGTTTGTTCCAGCTCATTGCTCATCGTCCCATGGTTGGTTTGCTCATGGCAAATGTGCTCCAAATAAATTCCATGGCCTCCAAGGTTTGGTACTTAGTAATAACATTACTAGCATTTATTAAAAGCACTTGTGTGCTACTAAGCTGTTCACATCCAATATCTCCCTGGGTCCTCCTAAAAACCCTACAAGAGTGCTGGGCACAGTGGCACACACCTGTAATCTGGTGGCTTGAGGTGCTGAGGAAGGAGGATCAAAGCCAGCCTTAGCAACTTAGTGAGGCCCTAAGCAACTTACTGAGACCCTGTCTCAAAAAAATTTTTTAAAGTTGCTCAGTAGTTAGGCACCCCTGGGTTTAATCCCTAGTAACAAAAAAAGAAAGAAAAAACCCTATAAGATAAATATGCTTATTAACTTTATTTACAGATAAGAAAATTGAAGCCAAGAAAGTTTACATTTAGATGCTCAAGTCACACAGCCATTAGAAGTAGAACTGAGGGCTGTCTTACTGCCAGCCTGGTTGCTCTGAAGAAACTCCTCAGAACTGACCTGAAACTAAACTTGAGGAAGAGCTGAACTGTTACAGGTGTATTGGAACAAAGATGGACTTCTGGGACTTCTGTCCTTTACCACTGGGCTTTCTTCTCTCTGGTTCTCCTGGATCAACTGATATTCATTCACTTACTAATAATGAGGAAACTAGAGAGATCTTCTGAAGGGCCAGTCTGCTAAAGTTCAATCCTCAGGTAATATTTTTTCAGTGTGTTTTGTGATTGATAATATAAAGACCAAGCAGGCGATTAGCTCAATCTGTGGAGCGCTTGTCAAGCGTGTGCACTGGCCTGGGTTCGAATCCCCAGCACCTCAGAAGGAAGCAAGAAATGATAATATAAAGACCAAACTCATTAGCAAGATTTATAAGACCCTTCATACTCTGGACCCATCTGTTTTCTATGGCTTTTTCTCCCATATGTCCCCCAGATGCCCCAAAGCCCTCATGGCAGCCCACAGTACTATGCCTCCATATCTTGGTCCATATGTTCTCATGCCTCAAATGCCTTTTTCCCCCCACCTATCAGTGTGATAAACTTGCCTTCATCCTTCATCTTCAGTGTTACATCCTTTGTAAAAAGTCTTTCCTGATTTCTCAGGTAAAATTAGCCCTTACTTCTCTGGCTTTATAGCACTTCACAGTATTGCCTTGGGATTAGTGTAGTGATCGGTTTACAGGCCTGTGGCAGCAGGAAGCCATAGGCTCTTCCACTTTTACTTCATGAGAGGAGGAGCGAGTGCATGAAATCATTTCTATAAGAGGCATGGAATGCTTCTCTTGAGTTTCTTTGTACTGCCTTTGCAATAGACTTAGATCTTAAACTGGAAAATCTGGGACTTCCAACCTCTTCCAGTGTTCAGGTTTCCCAAGAGCTGAAGTTGTCTGAACAAGTTTTCTTAAGGAGGAAATTTTGACTCCCTTATTTGGAAATGCCTAAAGTTTTGTTTTTTGTTTTTTGTTTTTTTTTGGCAGGGTGCGAGTTGTAGTTGGGTTATAGATATGCTGTCCCCAAATCAGCTGGGGGAAGGAGTCCTGAGGCAGAGTGAGAGAATGAATATTGATGCATAACCAGGATTGGTCTGCATTTCAGAATTTGTCTTCTCCTTGCTAGATACACAAGCTGTTGAAATTTTAGCATGTGTGTTTCCCTTAATTCCTCCACTGGGCAGAGGTTTCTGCTGTAATGTCAGTTTTCCCAGCAACTGAGGCAGCTTTCATTGCCCTTTCATTTTCCTACGAAATTCATGTCAATAGCCTGAGACTTTCTGTGTCTTCAGAATCAGGCTTCACATACACATGTTTAAGAACAAACTCTCCTAATAATTGAGGAAAATATTCAGTCTTAATTCATGAGTCATATGTTTTTCTGATTACTTCTCAATGTGCTTACTCTCTTTTATTATTATTTTCATATTCTGAAGTGGTGCAGATTTAGGGTGTGTTAAGTGAGCAAGGTGGGATAAGTCAAACATGAGAAGCTGTATAAATCACAGTATAAAATTATGAAGTTTGGGAACAGTAAAATATACTGTATTTATATGTAATTCTTCTTCTAAAAGTTGCCACAAAAACTGAATTGGAAGCTTCATGTCCTCATGAAATTTCCTTTATTTTTAATGTGTCTTAAAGACTTTTTGAATATTAAAGTCTTCCAATTGAATATTAAAGTCTTCCAATTGAATATTAAAGTATTCCAATTCCAATATATATATATATATAGACCACTCCAAAAGGAAACTTCTTTGCTGATAACTATGAAAGTTTTAAGAAGTAGAATAGGTTGTGTCTACATCATTTCACCCTTGTAATTGATAGATTGTTTCATAAGCAGAACCAAGACGGTGACCTCTTCTTTTGAAACCATGGTGCATCTCCTACTGAGTCTCCTATCCAGTATTTTTCCCCCAAATTCTGCCTTACTGCATCTTTACTATTATTATATTATTAGAGTTTTCCTGGGGAACACCTAAGTGTTATAGGTTACTAGAGTCAGCTGGGGGGCATAAAAAGAAAGTTTTTTTTAAAGGTCTAAGCCCAACCTCTGAGATTCTGAGTCTTAGCTGTAAGGTGAGTCTCAGGCATTTTAAAAGTTCTTCAGGAGATTTTAATGTGCAGCACGGGTGGGGATTCCCTGACTAGAAACCATGAATCACTCAGAAGCAGTGGTAGACCCTCTGGGCAGTGTAGTTGTACTTTTCTGGTTGGGGTGAGGTTTGTGCTCTTCAGCATGGTACATGCCATGTATAAATTAGCACATAATACAGATCCTACCAGGGTCTCTGATGGATGCCTCATAACTAATTTTCTCTGATTTTTGGTCTAACCCTTAACCTTATTTCTGAATCATCATACACAGAGCATTGAATTCCACTGATCAAATGCCCTAAGACTATGGCCTACGCTTCCCCTACCCATTGAGCATGACCAGGCCAAGCTAGACTCAAGGCTGTGTGACCAGGGTAAACCTGGGATGATTCATGATGCCCCAACACTAACTGACACCCCACAGGAAACCCATGCCTTAGAATCCGCCCCTTTTCCCTCACCAGCCACGCACCATCAAAATAAAGACGTTTGGGGCTGGGGATGTAGCTCTGTTGGTAGAGCGCTTGCCTCGAAAGCATAAGGCCCTAGTTCAACCCGCAGCACCGCAAAAAAAAAAAAAAAAAAAAACTTGTTTAAGTTTGATGATACAAGGGAAAGACCAAATTCTCCCCATAGTATCTTCCTGCATATCAAATTTCCTAGTAATACACATGTTTAAAAGTAGGGTTTATGGAGCTTAACCAGACAGATACAGGTTTGAATTCTAGCTGTGTATTCTCAAGCAAATCACAAATCTCTTTAAACCCCTTTCCCTGATTTGTAAACTGGGACTAATAATACCTACCTCATAGGACTGGATGAGATAATGTATAGAAAGAGCTTAACACGATGACTGGGTGTAGTAACCACTCAATAAGTGGTAGCAATGGCCATTTTCAGGTGCTGTCTAGTTCCACACTGGAGTCTTAGGCGCAGAAAAGAAACAGTATTGTGCTGCCCTCAGCAGGTATCTGCATGGAGATCCTCATGGCCAGAGACAGTGTAGCCTCCCCCCTGCCCCCAGCATTACACTTTGAAGGATAAAGCATGGTGGCACATGCCTGTAATCCAGCAACTCAGGAGGCTGAGGCAAGAGGATCACGAGTTCAAAACCAGCCTCAGCAGACTAGTGAGATACTTAGCAACTCAGCAAACTTTGTCTTTAAATTAAATATTAAAAATTGGGGGCTGGGGTTGTGGCTTAGTGGTAGAGCACTTGCCTACCATGTGTGAGGCACTGGGTTTGATCCTTGGCACCACATCAAAAATAAATTAATTAATTAAATAGAGGTATTGTGTTCATCTACAACTAAGAAAATATTTTTGAAAAAAGGGATTGGGGGGCTGGGGACAGAGCTCAGTGGTTAAGTGCCCCTGGCTTCAATCTCTGGTTCCAAAAACTAAATGAAATATAAAAAGGACTGGGGATGCAGGTCAGTGGCAGAGTACTCCTGGGTTCAAGCCCCAGTTACACACACACACACACACGCACACACACACACACACAGAGAGAAAGAAAGAAAAACGCAAGCAAGCAAACTGAGTTTGCAATCACTTTCTCAGGATGTTGCTGCTGATCTCTACCCCAACAAGCCTCAGCCCGCTGCCTTTGCACAGGCTTTAGCCATTTTCCTTGTCACCTTTGTTCTATTTCAGTGCCTATGGGGGTGCAGGAAAGCTGCTGCCTTCCTCAAATTGCTATTTAAAGACATTCTGAAAGATGCTGCCATCACTGTTCTACTGCTATGGCAGCTGCCACTCCTGTCCCTGCCACAGTGAGCCACAGGGTCTGTGACCTGCTGAAGCCTTGGATAGCATGCCTCAGCAGGAGCTGGGTCAGGAAGTCTGACTGCTCACTTTTTGTTTAGGACCCCTGATCTGTCGCCCCTACCAGGAGCTAACTGCCAGCTGTGATCTTGTTCTTTCCCCAGACTGCCTTGCCTGTCTATATCCCTGTAAGCATTTTTGGCACTTGACCAGTTAAATGTTTTCCCTTTCTCTTCAATGAAAAAGCATGCACGATATCCCCCATCCCCTTCCCACCCCATCTCCAGTTCATAGTTGGGATGTTCTCGCCTTTTAACAGCTAGATACATCCAGAAAGGGTGAAAGTGCCATTTATCTCTAGGTCTAGCATAGAAAAATACTTTGAAAATAAAAGGTTTTTGAAAGGCTTGGTAACCTCCGGTTGGTAATAATGTCACCTTGGACTTCAGCATGTGTGAGATTCTCTATCCATCAGGCATGGATAGAAATCCCTTAGACATGTGTGATCCTGCCTTTCTTTGCTGACCTTCCCAGTGCTTTCAGTGAAGTGTCTCAAAAGCCTGGGCTTTCTGTTTCAATTGGCACTAATTTCTTTTTCATAAACCCATCAAAGTGAAGGTTTGAGTTTTTCAGTGGAGCATTATTCCCCTTCAGGCCAGAGCTCCCTGAATGAGGTCCAGATTATCTGCCTCCATTTTGCCCCCAGTTTGTTTCCTGTCCATTATCTTAGAGAGGCCACTTGCCTTCCAAACCCTGAGTCCATCTCCTTCCTGCTTGCCTAGCAGAATTCTTCCCAGTGCCCTCAGTTCTGCACAGCAGCACAGTCAGAGTGTTCCAATGCGCTTGACACCACCACCACCTGACTCACACTGGCCCGATGCTGCACTCACATCGAGTCTGTTTTCCTGGTTTATCCCCCTCTCCCTCTTCTAGCTCCCGTTCACTTACTGGTTGGCGTGGCCTTCTAGTTTTGGCTCTGTCCTCTACTTGTTTTCAGAGATGTACCTTTACCCTTGTTTTCTTAGCTCCTTAATGGTAAACCAAATTTCCTCAATGTGGTGGTAATAATACTTTGAATTACATTATCACTTTGCTTATGATAACAAAATACTCTCACATACTTTATCTCTGTTGACCCCTATCACAAGCTTGTAAGGTAGGCAGTATATGTGCTTCATGCTCCCCACTTTATAATGGTAAAAACAGCAACCACTTGTAGATGCAAAATAGTGTGGTTGTTAATAAAGAACACTGACTTTTCTGGTGCAGTGGTACACACATGTAATCCCAGCTACAGAGGAGGCTGAGGCAAGAGCATCACAAATTCAAGGCCAGCCTGGATGACTTAGTGAGGGAACTTGCCTTAAAATAAAATGGGCTGGGGTAGAGCACTTGCCTTGCATGTATGAAACCCTGGGTTCAATCCCTAGCGCTGCAAAAAAAAAAAAAAAAAATGAACACTGGCTCCAGGTTTGACAGAGGCACAGAGGACAAAATGGTCCCAGCTACATGGGAGACCCGCTGCCAGGGTTTGAATCTTGGCTCTGCCTGTTACTACCTGTGTGGTCCTGAGGAAATTGGAGATAGTAATAGTACCTTTTTCATTGCATTGTGAGGATTAAATGTTAATATAGCTGTCTCAAACCATACCTGGTACATACCAAGTACTATGTAAGGATTAGCTATCATTATCCATTCATTTGTTCATTCCTTCCTCAAAGAATTACCAGGCACGGTTTTTAGGCCTCAGTGATAATGAGAGTAACAAGCTAGATGCTGCCCTGGCCTCACAGGATGTCAGTATTTGTCTTGGAAACTGACAGACCACCACTTCCTTAGCACCCACCATAAGCATGTCCTTGGATCCTTGGAAATAAATTATTACAATAACAAAACCTTCAAAAAGAGGCAGCAGTATCTCCATTTTACAGATGAGATCACCAGGTTCTGAGGTGGAAAATGTTCGCTCAGGATTCCCTAGCTGAGGATTGGAAGCTCCAGGATTCACTTTACAGGTTGCCTGCCTCCAGCCCACTGGGCTCAGCTCTACATATCTGCCTTCCCCACTTAGCATAGTCCCTTGCACACAATTTGGGACGTATTTGCTAAGTTGTTCTCTATTGTTAATCCTGGACTCCCTGCCCCATAACTAGTCTCATCCATTCACTTTCACTTCCCTCAAACACAAAATCACACAGGTTTTGACATGGAGGCACAGAGGTCAAAGTGAGGGTTCTTAGGAGTTGGACCAAAGCCAGATGTAGGGACCCCATACTGTTGCCCCAGCTATTCAAAAGACTGCTGCAGGAGGATCACTTGATTCCAGGAGTTCTGGGCCAACCTGTGCAACATATTGAGACCCCTTATTTAAAAAAAAAAAAAAGCTGGGAGCTTCCTGACAGATTCATATTGCATCCAATGCTTATTCCAGCATGTTTTTAAACAGAAGAAATCAGGTTCTGGGTTCTCTTCCTCCTCTCGGTCCCAAACTAGAGAATCGTTTTCTCTGCCAGGATAGTCTCCAACTACTGACTCCAATTCACCTTCTTCCCCCCCCCCTTCTCTCCTGATGTATGTATGTAAGTATGTATGTATGTATGTATGTATGTATGTGTGCATATTTTATTTATTTGTTTATTTTTTGGTACTAGGAATTTAACCTAAGAGCTTTACCCCTGAACTACATCCCCAGGCCTTTCGTTTATTTTTTATTTTGAGACAGGGTCTCGCTAAGTTGCTTGGGCCCCTTAAATTGCTGAGGCTGGCTTTGAACCTTCAATCCCACTGCCTCAGTTTCCAGAGTCACTGGAATTACAGGTATGCTCCTCTGTGCCCAGCTCTCTGGTTTTTATTTCAGTGTCTAACTTCCTGTTATTCCTCTTTTGTCTTTGTACCCAGTACTTATTTCTTAGCCACAAAGGTAGACATTGGTGGTTGATGGGATTGTGTGGAATTTAGTTTCTTTCCTTCTGATCTTTTTTTGCCTCATTTATGAATTCTAAAGAAAATTGAATTTCTAAGTACAATTAGTGTATGCTAGCATTTAACTTTTTATCTTTAAATATTTAGGAACCCATTTCCCCCTCAAATATTAAGAGATTATAGATAGATTGAGGGTGTGACTCTGGAGTAGAGTGCTTGCCTAGCATGCATGAAGCCCTGGGTTCAATCACCAAAACAGAAAAAAAAAAAAGGAAAAAGAAATTATAGATGGAAAAGCCTCTGCTAACACATCTTTCTATGAGTCTTTCTTCCTGTAAGTGTCTTATTTGTAATCATTTTTTAACAATGACAGAAGAATAGCGGTTTTATGAACCTAAGTTCCATTAGTAAACCACCATGAAATATATATATATATATATATATATATATATATATATATATATATATATATATATTTTTTTTTTTTTTTTTCTTTTTGCAGTACCAGGGATTGAACCCAGAGGTGCTCTACCACTAAGCTATAGCCCCAGCCCTTTTTTATTTTTTTGAGACAGGGTCTCACTAAACTGCTAAGGCTGGCCTCAAATTTATAAACCAGGCACAGTTTATTCATATAAATGAATCTCTTCATTATTAAATGTCCTTACTAATGGAGCTCATATTAGGGAGGTAGTATGACTGGAGATACTTTTTTTCTTCCTCTATTTTCCAGATATTTTGGATTGTGGTTATTTGGTTTTAGAAGCAAATAAATAAATTTTGGAACTATAAAGAAGAAAGATATCTGCCATTTATTTCTTCTTTTGATTTTAACTCAAAGAAAAACCACTTCAGGGATGTCCCAGTCCAGCATATTCAAAGAGTCAAATGTTTTCCTGCTCTTCCATTGAAAGTGCACCTGTGTGCCTAAGGCAGTTTTTCCGCTCACACTGTTCCCTTTTCAATCAGCTCTGCCTGTTCTGGGCTTTTCTCAGCCACATCTAACCCTAAACACTGCCCTTGTCCTGGAAGCTTCAGCTTTGTGTGTTTCTGGGAACCTGCACCTGCTGTATTTATCCGAGGACACCGCACTCTCTAAATTCTCTTGATAAGGTACTGCAGCCTCTTCCAAAGAGTTTTCAGTCAAGGAATCTGGGTACTTCTTTAAGATAGCTTTGGCCAGGGTCTAGGGATTTATAGCTCAGTGGTAGAGCATAGGCTTAGCATACATGTGGCAGTAGGTTTGATTTCCCAGCATCACCAAAAAGAAAGTGGGGGGGGGGGTGATAATCCCTGGCCAAAGAACTTTCTTAGATGATAAAAATGTTTCTTTGAACCACCTACTGCACTAAACTGAGCCAGCTCTTCCCTGGATGAGAGGCAGCCACCTCCACTCACACTTAAACCCCTCCCTCTCCCCATTTCCCTGGGGAATCCTTGGGTTTGATACAGACAGGGATGAATGGCAGGTGTGTTTAAGTGTTAATGAGAGGTTGCCTCTGCTGGATTGCCTATATCCTGCCCACCTCAGAGGCTCCTGTGAGTAACTTTACCTTTGAACTCTCCTTGTATTCAGCCCCTGATCCATGGGATTTGGTGACAATCCCCGGCTGGCAGGAAGCTTTGATCCTTGGGGAGTCCAGAGGAAGTCCTGTGATGTATGGGATCCCTAGAGTTACAGGGATTGGGGAGAAGCCTACAAGGGTGGGTTGCTAAGATAGACCCATTAATTAAGAAGGAGCCTTTGCTTAACCCTGTTACCTAAAAAGGAGATCCGGTGCCTGCTAACAGGGCAGCATCCCTCACAGTTGAAGTGATGTTTGCACAAATATTATTGTTATTTTAAGGACACAACAGTGCCCAAGGGGAAAATTCCTACCCACACCCAAGAAAGAATGGAATACTTCAGAACTTCCGATTTATTAAGGCGAAGCCACCTTACTTTTTGTTAGGAGGCTGGGGTTAAAAAAATCTCTAATGTGCAGCTCACCAGCTGAAAGATTCCTGTAGAGTTGAGACAAAAGAGGAGCATGTAATAAACAGTGGAAACTCTAGAATTTCTATAAGTGAGATGTGTTGAGCTGTAATCCACTGGAAAGTGTAGGAGAATTGTCTTCAAGCTGGTTTTGCTTTGAAACTGCCTTTGTTTGAGGTGTTTTGGAGGTGAAGAGACTCACCAAAGCTTCCCTGGTGCCACCCAATTAATATGAGAATGAAGGCCTTCTCATATACAGGGCCTTGCTCCTCCACCACCCACCTCCAGAGGTGAAATGACTTCCTTCACTTCCACAAAGTTGTGTGCATCTCTCTCTCAGAGTGTGTGCCTTTTCCCTGCCCCGCTGTGGCTGCCAGAGGGGCAGTGTATGCATTATTCATCCTTTTCTGTCACCAGCACATTGCCAGGACAGGAGGGAGGCCCTCTGAATAATGATTACTGTGTGAGTGAGTGGTAGTGAGAAGACAGCTGCAGGGAGTCATTGCCTTCCAGGGAATCATCTCATGTTCACTCTCAGCCTGAGGAAAGAACTTTCTCACCTAAAGATAAGTTATAAAAGGGCAGGAGGGATAGTGCCCTAGTTAGGGCAAGGACACAACTCCCATTCTGTCTCTGAAGCTCTCTGAGAAAGCCCAAGAGATAACCACCCTGCAGGCATCTTTGTGAGATTGGCCCCCAATCAGTTAAGTGACTGAGGCACTTAACATGGTGACATTGGACAAGGAGCATGGAGAGTGGTCTGCAGGGCTGACTGTATAATCTGTGCAGCCCAGTGCAAAATCAAAATGTTAAAAGAAAAAGAAAAAAATTCCTTTAATAGTAATAAAATATGAACTTTTTTCTTTCTTCTACAGTTTCTCTCTCAACTTGTCACAGTGTTTATTATTTGCTATTAATGTTATTCTAAGTAGAGAGAAACTAAAATGTGAAATTACCAGCATCAGTTTACTGCTCATCTTTATTTTGTGAGATACCAATTTTAAATGCAAATGTAAGAACCTTTAACTTGTAGGCAGAATCACCAAAATTACAGAATTTGTATGATACATGCACCTGCTACCAACACTATCTTTGCTTTAATGATAACAAGAAATGAAAAGGTCAGGCACAGTGGTGCACACCTGTAATTCCAGCTACTCAGTAGTAGAACATCCCTGGGTTCAATCTCCAGGACAAAAAAAAAAAAAAGAAAAAAAAAAAAAAAACACTGTAGATATCCTTCTTCCTTCTATGTCATATTTTTTGATGTTAATATTTGGCTAAAACATGCCAGTAAATAAGTAAAAAAGGATTGATGGGGTTCCTGTTCATCCACGTTTCTTAGAAAGCTATTGCCATCTTTCTGTGTTAGATGCAAGTTCTAGTTGGAGTGGAAAGTATGGCCTCTCCAGGCTGTCAGCACCTCCATTTGCTTAATTGTATGTGTAACGGACAAGCTGACCTTGTACTTGCTTGAGTCTTGTCCCACACATAAGTACACCAGAATCCTGTGCTCATGGGCATGGTGACCTATAGGCAAATGCACTGACACACAAATAGCACCAGTCTCCTCTGCTCACATTCATGCTCCATTGTCTCATTGAACTTCACTTACAAAGCACAAGTTCAAAGACAAAATTAAGAACTTCAAGATTGCAATAGCAGATCATTAAACCAAGCAGCATGAGGCCCCTCACCACAGAATCTAGTGTGACTTCACAGGTCACATAGTCATGAAGCCAGCCCTATTTGTCTGGCATTACTCAGTAGATATTCTTAGAATTTGGGCTTTTACAAAGTCAGAGACTGACCAGCAATGACATACATGCCTTCTTCATTCTTGGGTATTTTATGATACCTGCCATGTGCAGATATGAGGCACTATGGCTATTATACCAGAGTGAAAAAGGCAAGATCTGGCCTCAGTGTCAATAGTGCCTATGATTTATAAGAACATTTTAAAATTACACAGTATTCATTCCCCAGTTCCAATAAATAAATAAAATCACCCAATAATATTTAAATCATAATTGTGATGGGGGCTACAAACAGAACCACAGGAAGGGTAGGAAGGCTTAACTAGGTGGAGTTAGGGAAGGAATTCCTGAGGACTCAATGGCAGTTTAGGCAGAGGGTGGAAGAGTTGTAGGGTGAAGAGGAAGCACACATCTTCCACTAGGGAACAGTATGTGCAAGGGCCTTGATGTAGGAAGGAGCTTTGCTCAGGAAAGGAAATAAAGAAGGTCCACACAGCTGGACACAGGGTCCCCACAGCCAGAGGGAGACCAGCTGTGACAAAGGCAGGTCCCAGGTAGCCTTTTCCCCTGCTTTCCTCCAATTCCCCAATACCCACACTACAAACATCACCAAAAGATGGAAAGGCTCATTCTATATTCCCATAGCAAGTCCAAGATGTTGTGCCACACATGTGTGCTTATGTGAAATGCCCCAGGGACCCTGGGACCAGACCACATGCTTGTCACTCACCAAATTCACTTCTCATCATTTCTACTTGCCATCTTCAGTTCACTACCTGTTGCTAAAATGTGCCTTCCCTTCCCTCTGAACGCTCATCACTTTCTCTGCTTTTTATAGGGCCTTTACCCTATAAAAGGCACATTGTCTTCTCTTTCCTTTTCCTGATGGTAAGCCTTTTAAGAATATGTTCTGTTCTGTTAAATGGACTTAACAAAAATCTTTGCTTAGTAGTTAATTCACTTATATGTATGCCTATTTATTTATTTTCATTTTATTTTTTGGTACTAGGGATTGAACCCAGGACACTTTACCATCGAGCTACCTCCCAAGTCCTTTTTATTTTTTTATTTTGAGTTAGGGTCTTGCTAAGTTGCTAAGGCTAGACTTGAATTCTCCTGCCTCAGCCTCCTGAGTAGTTATCATTAAAGGTGTGTGCCACCACAGCCAGCACCTCTTCATTTTTAATAGGTAATATGCTCATAAAATATAATATTAAAAAGGTACAAAAGGGGGCTTGGGTGTAGTTCAGTACTAGAGCATGTGCTTAGCTTGCACAAGACCCTTAGTTTGATCCCCCACATGGGGTGGAGGCTGTCCTCTGAGGAATCTGGAGTAAAAGAGAACCCATTTTATTTGTTTGTCTGTTTGTTTGTTTACCAGAGATTGAACCTAGGGGTGCCTTACCACTGAGCTATGTTAAATTTATTAAAAATTTAATAACATTTAAAAATATATTATTTTTTTATTTTGAGACAGGGTTTCCCTAAGTTGCTAAGTCTGGTCTCGAACTTGCCATTCCTCCTGTCTCAGCCTCCAGATTCACTGGGATTATAGGCATGTGCTCCTGTGCCCAGCAAGAGCCTGACTTTTTAATGTGTATGCATGTGGGATATTTTATTTATTTTTATTTATTTATTTATTTATTTCGGTGTGTGTGTTTTGTACTGTATTAGCTTTTCAATAAAAATACAAAATAAGGGACCAGGATTGTGACTCTGATAGAGCACTTGCCTAGCACATATGAGGCACTGGGTACCTCAGTACCACATTAAAAAAATAAATAAAGTGTATATATATATATATATATATATATATACACATACACACACACACATATATATGTATATATACACACACATATATATATATATAAACAAAATAAGAACACAGACTCCAGACATTAGAAACCTGATTTTACCAGCTTTTTATTTAATTTAATTTAACTTAAGGGGGCATTGAAGATTGAACCCAGAGCTTCACATACGCTAGGCAAGCACCCCGACCACTAAGCAACTTCTCCAACCCTCTACCAATTTTTGCCTGAGTTAACTTTAACCTGCTAACTATAATAAGTTTTCTTATCTATACAATGGAGCTGATAACCTTCCTTTATATGACTGGCATAAAATTAAGAAATATATAGAAAGTACCTAATATAGTACCTAATCCAAAAAACAGTAGGTTTTGAGGCTATAAACCGTAGACCAGAAGTAACCCTGCAGTTAGCTGCAGGCAAGTCAGATGACTCCTTGTGACCTGTTATCTTCTGTCCATAGTTTGATCAGATGGTCCCTAAGTCTCCATTACTGAGTTTCCCTATTTCTTTGAAATCTGCTTCTTGCCAGCAGTTCTCACTCCCAAGCCAGGAGGATTTTTTAGGGAAATAGTAGGTCCTGGAGGCAGGTGATTTTGGCACCCTTCCAAATTCCATGTCAGACAGTGAGATCAGAGCACTGGTAGTGACAAATGGGTGTGGGTCTGTCCATGTGGTCCTCTTGTTTCCCTTCACGGAGTTGCACTTGGAATATATATATAAAATGAGTGGGGAAAGCATGGAAATGGAACTGTGGTGAAAAATTGTAAAAGTAGGGACAATGAAGGCATAATTGCAAAGAAATAGCCTCCTGGGTTTCATAAGGTAAGCACCTGTGTGGATGTTGGCAGAGGGCTTTCTGGGGACTTGAGAGAAACATGATGGTAATCAGTTGTTTTGAGAGTGGACAGCCTTGCTCATGTGTGGTCCAGAAGTGTCTGCCAGGCTTTGGGATTGAAGGGATGGGTCTGGGATGTACCCTTGATCCTAGAGTAAAGAGGAGCAGCAGTCCCAAAAGCTATGCAGTGAGACATTGGGGTAAAGAGAAACACAAGGGAAACTTGTCTCAGGACAAGTGCCACAGCCACCCCTCCCTGCTGCTCCAACCCAAGGGCCATGCACTATCTTCTTAAGGGAGTCTCTTGGTTTCCTCTCGTAGACAGATGGTCATGACCCTGTCTCTCTCTTGCAGGTGCTGAGGGATGTCCTCAAGGATCTCTACCACCTGTTGAAGCATGTGGTGCATTTGGAGTCTGATGATGTGGCCAGGCTTCATGCCCAGCTGGCCCTGGAGGAACTGGATGAGATCATGAGAAACTTCCTGTTCCCACCACAGAAGCTGGAGAAAAAGATCATGGTCTTGCCATAGACCTGATTCAAGGGACTTGGAGGAGTCCAGGAAGGAGCAAGCAGCCAGAGCAGTGCCTAAGATTTCCAGCAGATGGCCCCACTGCCTCTTTGGCACTGGCAATATGGCTGACCCTGAGGTGACACTGATCACTTGGGTCTTCAGGCCAGCCATCCTAAAGCATCTATTTAAGTCTAGCACTGAGCCTGAAGCATGTGCTATTAAAAGAAAAGATATTATAAATCTCGTTGATCTTCACGTTTTTCACTGTCTTGTAGAATTTAAAGGATGATGTGTCCTAGCTGGCAGTGGTGGTGCATGCCTACAGTCCCTCAGTGACTCAGAAGGCTGAGGCAGGAGAATCCCAGATTCAAGGCCAGCCTCAGCAAGTTAGCAAGACTGTATGTCAAAATAAAAAATTAAAAGAACTGGGAGCCAGGTGTGGGGGCACATGCCTGTAATCCCAGTAGCTTGGGAGGCTGAGGCAGGAGGATCGTGAGTTCAAAGCCAGCCTCAGCAACTTAGGGAGACCCTGTCTCTAAATAAAAAATAAAAGGGCTGGAAATATGGCTCAGTGGTTAAGTGCCCCTGGGTTCAATCCCCTGTACCCCGCCCACCAAAAAAAGATGTCTCCAGATGGAAGTATAATGCTAACATGACTGATGGAATTTGATTAAATGACCATTCTCTTGCTACTTGAGGAGTTCACCACCCATTGTATATCTTGATATTCTTTAATGGTGAGATTATTCTTCCTCGGGATAACAGGATAACAAGGAATATGTAGAGCTAGTTGTCTTGGTGCTAAAGAGGCATCTGATTATGAGATGTACTTGGGGGTCAGGGAAAAAAATTAGTGTCTAAAACATAAAAGTGGAATAAAATTATCTTGGCTTAGAGCAACGGGTCCGAATCTGGTCCTCTGGTATTGAGATGGAAAGCCGTGGAGTTGAGCAGGCTTTGATCCTCAGTAAAGAAAGAGCAGGCTTTGATCCTCAGTAAAGAAAATATGCTGGTTGAATGGTTGAATCTTCCAGAGAAAAAAAGTAAGTCCTGTTTGTCTACTGGCGCCATGTCCTCTCACTCCCTCTAATACTGTTTGCAAGGAGTTGCCCTGGTTATCAGGGGGAAGGAGCCACAGAATCTCAGAACTGGTGTCCTCCATTCAGTCCGCTGTTCCTTTGGAAACTTGAGTGCTTTAACAATGAAGTGATGTGAAATGCACATGGCAAGTGGGTACACACTGGTGGCCTGATGCCAGGTTTATTGAAACGATTTCAGATGTAGCAGTGTAGTCTCTGTTTATACATTTTGGCCAATGCATTTTAATTAAAGCTAAAAGAAATGACAAAAAGGAGAAACTGGTTGGCCACTTGAGATAAGCCCTCCCCATTGTCCACACTTTAACAAGACTAATGCAGAGTTCCTTAATCAGTCCTCTGCTCTGTAGGGGTAGGCGTGGAATTTTATCACAGAACTTTATCCCTGCCTTCTAGGCTATCCAGACCCTGGGGAACCAAAACACAATTTCTGTGACTGAACTCAAGTGACCAAAGGATCTATCTATAAACTTGCAATTTGCCAGTTAACATTGGGATACTTCTCTGGCCAGATTACACACCAGGTAATCTCAGAATCTTCCTGGTAAGCAACCATTTCAAGAGGCCGACTTATATACAGTTATGGGTCATGGTTAGCTTAGTGAGAGGTAGTTAGACACCTTTAAGGAATATTTTTATTTAGCTAGTGGAGTGGCATTTGTTTCTATTCTCCAAATAAACAATGTCTAGAAAATCAGGATTGTAGCTTTCAGATCAGGGAAGAATCAATCTCCTTTGGACCAACCAGGTGCACCTAAAAATGCTTGTTTCTTGGACTTCCTCTAGCATGCACAAAACCCACTCAGATAACCAGATAACCAGATTGCATATTCTCGATGATTGATCATACTTATTACTTTATATGCATCAAATGCATTCTAGTTCCGAGGACATACCCTAATTGATCACTTCAATTAGACTGAGAAATTCCCTAGTCTAAAAACCTTAAGAGCCTCTCAGAGCATCCTAGTCCCTGTGTTTCCATTTATAAAATGTCTTAATTTGAACTATTTGGCAAGAGACTAAAAGCCTCAGTTCTTTTTTTTTTTTTTTTTGTGGTGCTGAGGATCGAACCCAGGGCCTTGTGCTTGCAAGGCAAGCACTCTGCCGACTGAGCTATCTCCCCAGCCCATCAGTTCTTTATTGATTTTGATGGAATTTAAGAAGAGTGACTTTTTTGTGGGGAGGGTACTGGGGATTGAACCCAAGGGCACTCAACCACTGAGCCACATCCCCAGCCCTTTTTTGTATTTTATTTAAAGACAGGGTCTCACTGAGTTACTTAGCACCTCAATTTTACTGAGGCTGGCTTTTAACTCACAATCCTCCTGCCTTTGCCTCCTGAGCTGCTGGGATTACAGGCGTGCACCACCGCACCTGGCTAAGAGAGTGACTTTTTCTTTCTGACTTTGTTACCAAATTTGAGGGGAAGATTCCTTAGTGAGACCCTTCTAATAAACATGACTAAATTATTAAAATTTTGCAAGTTTTTTAACAATTCTTTCAAATTTGTGTGTGTGTGCATGTGCACTCATGCATGCGTATGTGTGCGCGTGCACATATGTGTGTGTGTGTGTGTGTGTGTGTGACAAAAATCCTTGGAGAAAGAACACAATAGGATGATGAAAACCCAAACCAATTTTAAAAGGCATAGAACTACAAGGGCCCAGGACACATGGCAAGAAATTTTCCTACACAGTGGAGCCTCTGAGGCATGTTTTTCCACCCGCCTCCCATCATCTCTTCTCCCTCAGAAGCTGCTTTCTTCCTGTTCCTTCTCTCTACGTCTGCCATTGAGGTTCTCCCGGTCATCACCTTCAGCTCCTCCCTTGTCCAGTATCTAGACACTTGGACTCCCCTGTAGCACTCACTTGGTCTTTTGCTTGACCTGTCCCTCCTCCTATCCCTTCTTTCCCTTCCTGTTCTCTTCCTCCTTGTCCCTGATTCCCTGTCCACACCCCTTGGCCTACAGCTGATAGCACTGTGGCAGGAGACATGCATGAGCCCAAAGCAGCAACTGCAGCCAAGCCCCAGGCTTCTGCCCAGGAATCGCCTGCTTGTTCAGGTTAGCCTTCTGGAAGACTTTCCTTCTCTGCATTGTTTTTCTTTCTCCTTGGCACAAATTTGCCCTTCTACAAATCCTTAGCTATTTAATCAGCAGTCTTGCTTTGCTCTTTATCATCCCTCCATACTAAGTTTTCCACATTTCCTGATATGCTCCTGTCTGTCTTCTGTTGCATCTGTTCATCTCTCTCTTCCCTTTCTTTACTTTCCTATGGCTCTGCTCATTCATCCACATACCAGGGACTGGGGGTCAGGGAGCAAATCACAGATGGTAACAGCAATTTATTGAGCACCTATTATGTGCCAGATGCTGTACCAGGCCCTAAGAGCACAGCACTGAGCAAAACAGACAAATCCTCACCCTCAGGGAGCTTGTGTAGTCACTTTAGTGGAAGGTGACAGACAACAAATAGGATCAGTGAAATGGGTAGGATGCTGAATGGTGAGAGATGCCGTGGAGAGTAAGCTGGGAAGACAGGTGGGAAGCAGGGGGTCAGAGGAGAGAGGAGGGGAGGTGTGATCAGAGGAAGTCATCTTCAGATGGCCTTGCTGAGAAGTTTGTAAGTGAGTAAAGGTGGGAAGGAGCACCTGTGGAGACAGCTGGGGACAGGCATTCTGGGTAAAGGGCCCAGAGGTGAGGGGGTGTCTGGAGGGTTGGAGGAAGAGCCTGAACTCAAGGAGAGGGGAGTTGAGGAGGTGAGGAAGATGATCACTTTGAGCAAAGGGGCAGCCACAGACCTCTCTCCCTGAAGCCCCTTGAGCTTGTTTTTGGAAAGTGCTTTCAGGCCAAGGTGATAAGTGCTATAAAAAAAATAAATTTAAAAAAAAAAAAAAAAAAAAAAAAAAAACAGGAAATACGTGTTACTACTTGCAGCCACTTTTTTTCCTCCCTTCAATCAAAAGCGACCAGACCCCTCCTTCTTCTCCCCCATTCCGCCCCAGCTCGGCTTCGTTGCTATATGTTGTCACAGTTCCTCTTCTTTGGCAGCAAAATGAAAGAGGAAAGCAAATGTGTGGATCTGCCCTTGGTCCACCCACCCGCCCGTCTCTTTGTCTGAGAGGGTGACTGCATGAAGCACCACCGCCTGCCACCTGCCTGTGACTCGCTAGCGGTTTGCCGCAGTGGAGGATGGCCACCCCCTGGGAGAGTTGATCAGCTCGTAAGAATAAGTTGGGGGGCGGTAATCCATCTGACCTGTACAAAACCAGGTAGGCTTCCTTCTGCAGTTTTTGTACAGAAATCCAAACTCTCAGCAGGGAGAATAAGAAACAGCAGCCGAGTGCCAGGTGGGCTGTGAAAACTGGCCACTCTTCCCTGACATAGTCTCCTTCCGGAATCTGTAACTCCAGCCCCTCTCCCACCAACAAAAGCCTTAACCTCCAAGAGCTCCTCCAGCAAGTTCTGCAGCCTCCGTCCTGCTGCAGTCACATGCAGCAGGCTTCCTGCAGTACAGAGCACCCTGGGCTTCATGCGCCACTCTGCTTGGAACTGAATCTCCACTTGGGGGTTGGGAATTTTGGCTTCTTATAGTAACCGCTGCTGCCTCTTCCCCACTGGCCAGCTCAGGACTACTGGGTGCATGTGCTGGCAAGGGAAGAGGGAATACAGACCCTCATGCTGGCCCTGGGAGGAGCTTTGCCCACTCAGTATTAGAGAGGTCATCCTTGTCCCTGAAACACAGAGTAGCAAGATCAGTTGCTCTGTGTTTCCTTTAGTTTGGAAATTCATTTCCCATCCAGAGCTTATCTGATGCTCACAACCACCTTGTGGAATGGAGAGGCAAATTATCGTTGCCCGCCTTTGGTGGGATTTGGCTCCAAGTCACCTGAGTCTTAGCCATGCATGGTGACGCATGCTTATAATTCTAGTAACTCAGAGGTTGATGCAGCAAGATCTCAAGGCCAGACTCAGCAAGTTAGTGAAAGCTGGGGGTGTAGTTCAGTGGCAGAGCATCCCTGGGTTCAATCCATAGTACCAAAAAAAAAAAAAAAAAAAAAAAAAAACCATAATTTCATCTCCACTCTTACCCCAGGATTACCACTGACAGATTGGGGACATGATCCCTCCAGATCTTTATTAGTTACCATATTTTGCCACTATAAATAATGACATTTCTATTTATATGTGTGAATATATGTATATATATATCTTAGTCATCTAAGAAATACATCTCTGTGCTTACAGATCCCTTTTACAGTGGTGGCATGTCTTCCATTGTTTGGGTGAACTGCAACTTGCTTAAGTATTTATGGATGGTCAGTTGTTTCTAATTTTCAATGATTCTCCAACATAATTTTTCATAGGTAAGTGTTTCTATACGATAAGTCTTAGGAAGTTGGAATGCTGGATCAAAGAGGTCTGAACACTTTAAATGTTATACCAAAACATCCTCCCATGGGCTGGGGAGATAGCTCAGCTGGTAGAGTGCTTGCCTCACAAGCACAAGGCCCTGAGTTCGATCCCCAGTACAGCCAAAAAAAAAAAAAAAAAATCCACCCAAATGTCTATGCTGATCTACATTTCCCCCCAGCCTCAGCTGACATTACTTTAATACCCACAAAATGTACTGGGGATGTAGCTCAGTGGTAGAGCGCCTGCCTTGTATGTATGAGACCCTGGGTTCAAACCCCAGTCGGGCAAACACACACTCCAAACAAAGCACAGACACATTCTCCAAATAACTCAGAATTAGGAAATTTCCAGAAACTGGGGTATTCTGTGTACCAAAACCACCAGCATGGGCACACTAGCATGTTTTGCAAGTACAGTTATCAGCAGCACCATGTCCCAGCTTTGGTTTATAAAGTACTCACCCAGGGAGAAATCCTAAAACTCCATAGGTCTATAAAAAGGAGTTTTTGCCAGAACTGATACTCTGCTGTTAGTGTGTAGGAAATGCCTTCTGATGGGGTCTGGAGTGTCCCCAGCAGAGTGACCATATTTCCTAAATTTTCAAGGACATATGTTCTGATGGTCCCTCAAAGTATCGGATTCATCCCTTAAACTCCAGGAAGAACAGTGGTTGTGGTTCCTCATCATTGTACGTAGTAATCCTGATTGCAGTTTCTCCTGTAGAGAACTTGACACGTATTAACTTTCTTAATCCTCATGCATGGGCCTGCAAGATGGGTATTATCTGTTTCACAGATGGGAAAACTGAGGCACACAAGACTCTAATTACTTGCCCTGGATTACATAGCTAGTAAGAAGTAGCCAAACCAGTACTTGGACCCAAGCAGTCTGACTCCAAAAGCTGTGCTTTTCACCACTAGGCTTTGCTACTACCCAAATCTGTTTCCAAATTGCAAACATCTGTTCTTAGTGGAAGTAGAATAAAGAAAGCAGTAATCTGCTTGTTTACATGGACCACCTATGTCAAGGTAAGTTCACCCCCAATTCCCTCAAAATAGTTTTATTACATCAGACACTGGCACTTGTTATACATTTTGTGTCTGACCTTGTACATTTCCCAGAAGCCAGAGACCAGGGTTATCAAAGTTCTCCTGCTCACCTGCTCCTCTACTTTGGTGACTTTTTTCTTCTTCCATGGGGTCATCAAGGTAATAGAGATCTAAAACTGACTTCCTGAGAACAGGGGTGGCAGAGAGCCATGTCCCAAGTGTGTTACTTAGAGAATGTTGCAAGTCTACCCATGAACCTCCAACCAAAGCCCAGAAACGTCCTTTCTGAAGGTGGTTGTTTTAGCCCTTTCATCTCCTGTAAGCAGGGCTTTAGTTCTCAGATTTCATTTTCAGAATTACAATGGATTATTTTTCTTTACTTTTTCCTTCTCTTTTTTTTTCTTTTGGTGCTGAGCATCCAACCCAGGGCCTTGCCTGTGCGAGACAAGCCCTCCACTACTGAATTAAATTCCCACCCTCATAACACATCATTTTTAACCGTTATTCCTTGGAAGAGGCTCAAATCATATATGTTAATAGCTCCGTTCCCGTACCATTCCTTTAGAGAGAAAAAGTAGGCTAGATGAATGACCCTCCTTTTGGAAAAGGGAAAAGTAAGATCCAGAGAGGTAAATTCTTGCCAATAGAAAGCAAGCAAGCAAAGAGGTGAGGCATGAGTTCAGCGGAGCAGAGAAACTTCTTCCTTCATTCCCTAGGCCATAATATGAACCAGCGAGCTGGGTCTGAGCTGCTGTGGGACTGATGGAGGTATTTCAAGAGAGGGAGGTTTGCAAAGCGGCCGGGAAGCATGGGAGCACTTCTCCACGGAGACTAGGAAAGCTGCGGGGCCTCTAAGGGGTTTATTAAATGAGGTAAGACGTCATCTTCACCGCCTGCCTTAAGAGCTGGAGCCAGCTTGGAACAGTGCCTGGGTGGGGCTTTCCTAATGTGCAGCTCTAGACATCACAGCACAGGTAGCACCTGGTGCTGGGGAGCACAAAGCTGCTCTTACTTCCGCAGTCTCCAGAACAAACCTCCCGCCCCAGCCTTTATTGGACCACACACCACTTTCAAAACTTCAAAATGCATGGCGACTGTGTGAATCCTAGAGCAAGGCCAGACTGAAAGTAGACTTCTTCACTAGGAAGGGAATGGTGATGCTTTCAAGAGCTGGGGGCGGTGAACCCACAGAAGGGCGCTCTTCAGAGACTTAAAACAATGAGGCTCTAGGGGCAGCCATGAGGGTCAAAGGAGAGTCTTCCCAGGGAGTCTATTCCCAGAAAAAAGCTGCTCAGGTCCCCTATGAACCTCTAGAGACCACCCTTCCCCACTTTTTTGGTTGGGATGGTCACCAAAGTGTAGAAGTTTGTGATTTAGATGCAAAAGTTAATCCTAGGTGTTTTGGCAACTCTGTCCTCCCACTGGCAGGGCTGGCGGACCCCACCCCCACCCCCAGCCCCAGCCAGCCTGGTTCTCCTGGAATACAGCAGGCAGCACCTCTGCCAGTGAAAAGGTTGTTGAAATCCCATTCCAGGTGCGTTGGAGAGACCTGGACACTGATCTCGCCCATCTGCTCCTGCTCTCCTATGTTTCTCCTTGGCTTTCCTTCCTAATTTCTAATTCAAATCCACATCCTTTCTCTTTTTACTTTCTTCCTTCCTGCTTGATAGTTCATTTGTTCAGTGTTAAATTCTTTTTATTTTTAGTCGTACGTAGGTTGACACAATACATTTATTTATTTTTATGTGGTGCTGAGAATTGAATCCAGTGCCTCACACATGAGGGGCGAGCGTTCTACCACTGAGCCACAAGCACAGCCCAGTGTTAAATTCTTAAGGTCAGTTAGTTCAAACAGGTGCCTACACTTGGGGCAGCAGTGCCAGAGAAAAATAGGTAGACACTCTTTTTCCACGCTCTAGGGCTTACCCACCTGACTAGCTGGCTCTCTGTTGGCCTCTCCCTGCCAGAAATGCACTTGCAAATCTCAGCTGAGGAGAACCCTGGGAATGTGTTCTTAACCCTGGATGCATAATAGAATCACCTGGGAAATGTAAAATATTCAAGCCTGGGGCCCACCCCCAGCAATTCCAAGCAAATCAACCTGAGAAGGCATTTGGTGTTTTTGAAAAAGCTCCCCATATTTTAAAAGTCTAATGTGCAACCATTAGTCAGACTGAGAATCACTGCATTGACTTGTGTGTGTTATTCTCGCTCCTCCAAATCTGCTACAAGTAGAATATATGTTGGTGGGGGGAACCTCCTCACACAGCCACTGATGGGTGTCTGTCCCTATCCTTAGTTCTTCTGTACATGTTTTTATGAGTCCGGGGCTTTAGTTCAGCAGTAGGAGCGCTTTCCTAGCATGTTCCATGCCCAGGTCCAGTCCTCAGCACTGAAAAAAAATGTTTTTAAAAAGGGTTCAGCATTGTGATGAATGATGTCTTTAATCAAGAAAGAAGACAGAACTGGGCGTGGTGGCACAAGCCTGTAATCCCATCAGTTTGGGAGATTGAGGCAGGAGGATCACAGGTTCAAAGTCAGCCTCAGGAATTTAGCGAGGTCCTAAACAACTCAGCAAGATCCTGTCTCAAAATATTACAAAGGGCTGGGGATGTGGCTCAGTGCTTGAGCACTCCTGGGTTCAATCCCCAGTACCAGAAAAACTCTTCTTTCTTTCTTTCTTTCTTTTTTAGTTTAACAAAAAGTGCTGAAGGTTGGGGATATGGCTCAGTTAAGTTGTTAAGTGCCCCTTGATTCAATCCTTAGAACCAAAAAAATAGGAAGAAAACAGAAAGCAAAAGTACCAGCGCACTTAGAAACTGTGGTTGACATGAGCTGGTGCAGTGGGGCAGGGCCTGCAATCCCAGCAATTTAGGAGTCTGAGGCAGGAGGATTATGAGTTCAAGGCCAACCTCAGCAATTTAGCAAGGCCCTAAGCAACTTAGCAAGACCCTCTGTCAAAAAATACAAAGGGCTGAAGGGCTAGGGATGTAGTAGCTCAGTTGTTAAGTATCCGTTGGTTCAATTCCTGGAACCAAAAAAGAAAAAAAGAGAAGACAGAGAGCAAAAGTACCAGCACATTTAAGAACTGTGGATGGGGCCAGGCAGGGTGGTGCATGCCTGTAATCCCAGTGACTTGGGGAGCTGAGGCAGGAGGATCACAAATTCAAAGCCAACCTTAGCAATTTAGGAGGCCCTGTCCCCAGATAAAAAGTAAAAAGGGCTGGGGATGTGGCTCAGTGGTTAAGCACCCCTGGGTTCAATCCCCAGTACCTGGAAAAAAAAAAAAAAAAAAAAAAAAAAAGGACCGTGGTTGATATGAGCTGGGGTAGTGGTGCAGGCCTATAATCCCAGTGACTTGTGTTGCTGAAACAGGAGGATCAAAAGTTCAAAGCCAGTCTCTGCAACTTAGCAAGCATCTCAAAATAAAAAATAAAAAGGACTGGGGATGTAGCTCAATGTTAAAGTGCACCTGGGTTCATTCTCTAGTATCAGATAAAAAAATTGTGGTTGATGACAGGAGGCAAATGACATCAGAACATTAAGAGATTTGTTCCCCTTCTACAGATCTGGCAGCTTGAGCTGTAGATTAGAATTGAGTTCCTCCAAGGTTTGGGGAAATGCGTGTGCACTTGGGTAACTGAGCGTGCATGTGTGCACTTGTCACAGTGAGTTATGTGCTTGTGTGGGTGTGGACAGGCACGTGGGTACTTGCATGGGGTAGATTTACAACACCAGAGGAAAAGGCTCTCTGGGACTTCCTTGGGCGGGAGGACACTACCACTGACATCATCATTCTTGGAAATGCTTTCTTTAGGGAAATCATCCTTTTAGGGAATTCCTCAATCCCCTGTTTAGCATGCCCCTCCTCCCTGACCAAGGATCACGGTGGTCCTGAATGAGGAGGGCAGTGGGAACTGTAAGCCGAGTGCCTTTTTATGATCCACTTGAAGGTGCTGGAAGAACTGGCAGAGCTCTGGGGGCTCTTCCTCCCCTGCTAAAGTCTCTCAACGGGCCAGCGTGGGGAATGTCAAGGAAGACAACCACCAACCTCATATCCTGACCCTCCCAACTGCATTCACTGCTTTTGTCACAGATTGAGGTTGCCAAACCTTTTTCACACAAACCCATGTGTCATGTAAGCTGCACCCCACCAGCCCCAGCTCAGAAGGAAATTCTGTAAACTCTGAATTTGGATCATTTAAAATAACCTTATAACAAAATTAATAAAATAGATAATTCAGAGAATACAAGAAAAAGGTAAAGTGAAAAAACCTATTGTTCAGCCACCAGATCTTAATATAATATCAAACCTAATAATATGCCGGATGTGGTGCTCACCTGTAATCCCAGTGACTTCGGAGGCTGAGGCAAGAAGGAAGGTCACAAGTTCGAGATCAGCCTTACAACTGAGTGAGGCCCTGTCACAAAATAAAAAATAAAAAGGACTGGGGATGTAGCTAAGTGGTAAAGCACCCCTGGGTTCAATTCCCCATACCAAAAACAAAACAAAACAAAACAAAAAAAAAAACAAACAAACTAATAAAACAGTATTAAGCCTGATCTTGTGTGTGTGTGTGCATGTGTGTGTGTGTTTGGCATTGAGATTGAACCTAGGACCTTGAACATTCTAGGCAAGTGCCCTACCACCTAGCTATATTCCAGCCTTTTTTTTTTTTTTTTTTTTAACTTTATTTGGAGACAGGGTATTCATAAATTACTAAGACAAGGCTTGAATTTGCAATCCTCCTCCTTCAGCCTCTGGAGTTGCTGAGATTACAGATATGCACCACTGTACAGGCCTAACCCTGATCTTAATATCAGGTCTGATTTTAATATTTGGGGAGAACTTCTCTCCTGCCTTTTAATTCATGAGTTGTTTTTGTTTTCAATACTGAGGATCAAAACCACATGCCCACTAGGTAAGTACTCCACCACTGAGCTCTACCTTCAGTTCTAATTCACAGAATTTAAAAAAAAAACAACAGAAGTGTTATACAACTATTCATAAAAAACAATTTTGTTCATTCATATACAACAATTTTATATCTTTAACAGTGCTTCATAGCGTTTTGGTATATTCTTCTATCTTCTTCATGAACATAATTTTTAGTAACTCCAAAACATTTCACCAGGAAGGTAGATTATGGTCGACAATTGCCTTTTGGATTTTTTTCCCACATTCACCTAGGGAAGAAGGGAAGGGAAAGATGGCTGAGGAGAGTTTTTCCTGTTTAAAATTCCAAGAAAAGCATCCTAGGTCTGTTTTGTTTGTTTGTTTGTTTGTTGGGGGGATTGAACCCAGGGACATTTTGTCATTGAACCCTACATCCCCAGCCGTTTTATTTTTTTATTTTGAGACAGGTCTCACTAAGTTACTTAGGGCCTTGCTAAATTGCTGAGGCTGTGATCCTCCTACCTCTCAGCCTCCAGAATTTGTTGGGATTACAAGGGTGCACCACCGTGCCCAGCCTCAGGTCTGGTTTGATATTTGGTTATCAGTCTGGTGTGCCTTCTAGTCCTGACCTCCAAGGTTGCATCAAAGAGCCCGACTCCTTAGCAGGGACTGGCCACTGTGCCTCCAGCAGAGCAAAGTCCCCTTGATTTGAAATGATAAGGATTTTCTCATCAAAGGACAGAGGAGCTGAAGTTAAAATCTAACCACTGTAACTGCAGCACAGATAAGTCCTCAAGTCTGCTTCTTTAAACAGAGCACCTAGAAACAGGTACCGATTGCAGAGTACTTGTCAGTAAGAGGGGAAAGTAATGAAAGCAAAACTTTGTTCCGCAGAGCTGCTCTGCTGTAGTCAGGGCACACTCCGCTTTGAATTATGTATTAGCAACTATTGCAAAGAAAACCCTATTTAGTCAGTGGAGGGAACCTAAACTTTACTATATGGAAGCCATGTTCTGTATGTGGGATTTGTGTGTGTGTGTGTGTGTGTGTGTGTGTGTGTATGTTGAGTCAGGCTCTCCCTCTATTGTCCAGGCGGGCTCTGAACTCCTGGGTTCCTGCCTTAGCCTACCTACTGACTCATGTTACTGTACCCAGCTTTGGAAGCCATTTTAAATCCATCTTTATTACCTTCAAAAGGTTTTTATGGTGGTCGGCCCAGGGTAGGGTAACAGGATGAAACCTAGAGGGACTGAGGAAATCTGGGGAGCTTGGCTGCTAGCCCTCATTCGGTTTTGCTTTGCTAGAAATGGTGGGCTGAATGCCAGGGAGGAGCACCGAAGCTTGAGGTCAGAAGGCAAGGGGAGCCCGGGAACTACAATCCCTCTTCCCTGATCCTCCCTCCCGCAAGTCACTCACTAGGAGGCCAGCAGAGTGGAACAGAAGGCTTGAGGGAGTACCTGGTTCCTGGCAAGGTTACAAGCTCCAAGCACCTGTGACACAGAGATGGAATGGCAGACTCCTAGTGCAAGAGATTTGAGCGTTTTGTGAGTTTGAATTTGAAAATTAGTTGAAAGGTGAAATTTTTTGTTTGTAGAACTGTCAGCTTCAGTTATCTCAAACCCTCTACAGCTTTGAGAATGCCCTTAACAGCTCCCCAGATTTTTACAGAACTCTGCCCAGCCCATTGCAGCTTGCAGATTTTTCTTTCCTGAAATTCTCAACCTCTTCCAGTTGAATCCTTTTACCATATTTAAACTTTGTGTAGTGATTTAGTTTTTCAACTCTATTTGTCTTCAAGATGGATAACATTTTAGGTGGCAGGAACTAGCCCAAGCACTCTGGGTACCAGAACACCCTTCTCTGCTCAGAGCAGGCCTTCAGCAATTGTTAAACGAAGATGCAAGCACAGTACGAATCTTCTAGAGTCAAGTAAGGAGGCTTGGCCTCTGAATCAGTGTAAAAGTCAATTTGGCAACATCTGAATTCATATTTGTAAGTGATTGGGTATGGAATTAGCATTATTTCTAAATCTTCAGTGGTAAAAAGAGATAAACTCGAGCTTTATTGTGTCACCCCTTAAAGACTCCCACACCCACCTCTCTGGGAAGGAAAGAATGCAAATAGGGCACCTCAAACTGGGTGCTAATTGCAGGCAAATCCTCCCTGGCATAGATCCACCATAAAGGTAAAGACTCTCTTATCTGCTTGATAACACCAGGCAGATCAGGGGAAGCCATTTAGGAGCAAAGCCTCTTGGTCTGGGCAGAGGGTTGACTGTTCTTGTGATGTTATTTCCAGCTGCTATTCATTTCAGAGGTATTAACTGACCAGTGATGTTGTGCTGAACCAGCCCCACTCTGGAGTCAACCAAGAGAGACACACAAGGCACTTGTGGGTCATAGTTGGAGCCTTAGAAACTAATCAGACATGAGAAAGTCCTAGACCAGCCCCAGGGAAAGGAACATGCACCCAGAGAAATCATGTTGCTGTCTTGCTGAGACCAGAAAGGATCTTTCAAAACCGGTTTCTCCATTCGCTAACCAACAGGTCACTTACAAGAAGCCAGTTGGCTGGCTGTGACTCAGACACATTTTACCTGGCCTGCAGAGTACTTTTTTCAACATTTGAATTAAAAAGTATATTTCACATAAAAGTCTGGATTTCTAGCTTCTCCTGACAACAGAGCTCTTGGAGATTCTGGGCTCTTCCTCTGCAGGGAGATGATCCTATACATGGGGCATTCGTTCCTCAAAGGCCCATGCATCCATTTTCACAAGCCCCTGCTTGCTTCCCCTGATCTAGACTATTATAGGTTGCAACTTTGGGGATGGGGAAAGAGGTGGATCCTCAGGTCTCTGGCATCTCCAGGCTATGTGATGCCTCTCAATTGGAGCAGGTAACCCAGGGATCCAGGGGATTGTAATGCAATAGAGACAAGATACTTTTCATTTATTGAAACACTGATTCCTGGACTTCTATCACTGAGTACTCTAGAGGGATGAGCACGGGCACAGCCTCTTTATTTGAGATTAACGGGAGCTTACTAAACACTTTCTCTCAACCAGTGTCTTCAAACCTTCTAACAATCCTCATGACAACTTCGTTTTGGGATGGAGACACTGAGGCTTATTGCCACACAACTAATAGCAGAACCAGATGGCTGACTCCCAAGCTCTCCTCTTCCCCATGCTACCGTTTCTCTCTGCATCTTGGTGTTGCTAGCTTTAGGAGGGTCCCCCGGGTTAGCTGAAGTACAGAACCCATTCCGATTGTGGATTCAATACTAGGTGTTTTTTTTTGTTTTTGGTTTTTTTTTTTTTTTGTGGTGCTGGGGATTGAACCCAGGGCCTTGTGCTTGCAAGGCAACCACTCTACCAACTAAGCTATCTCCCCAGCCCTCAATACTAGTTTTTAAAATTTTTGTTTTAATTAGTTATACATGATGGTAGAATGCACCATGACACATCATACATAATGAAGCATAATTTCTCATTTTTCTGGTTGTACATGATGAAGAATCCCACCAGTCTTGTGGTCATATATGTACATAGGGTAGTGTTTTTTGTTTGTTTGTTTGTTTTAGTGTACCTGCTTAACCCATAAATAACTTTTTAGTTATTTCCCAAGCAGTGTGAAATGGTTTTGATTTTTGTGCTGCAGAATGGGAGCCAGGCGAGTGCCTGGAGGCTTTGCCTCTGATGCTCAGCTCTGTAGCCCAAAGTGAGGGTGGACAGGTAAGTCCCTGCGCCCCAAGACTTCTGGGAGGAGCAACTTATAAACTGCAGCTCATGTGCCTATAAAGTTGCAGTTTGGAAAGGGATGGAAGTTACCGCGGGTGTGTTTGGAGGACATGCAAATTCATTGTTTACTAGTTTTTATTTCTCTTAAAAGCTTTTCTGAGATGTAAAAGCTCAGGGTCATCAACTGGTTCTAAAACTTTCTTCAGTTAATGCCCTCCTCTCTCCTACCCGCTCCCTTTCATCTCAGTCAAGTCTAGCCCCAGCTTGGAAACTACTAGCATTGAGGTCAGTTGGGAATTTAGGAGGTCATGGATATCTGAAATAAAGGTGTAAAAAAGGGGAGGAGGAAATGTTTTGGCTTTAGGATACCGGAACCTGCAAGCTTCCTGCTAAACCATTTGCAGCATTTGCAGACAGCATTAATGTCATCAGTGCCCCACTGCGGGATTCAAAGCTAAGCTGGTCACAATTGTTAACGCCTTCTTTGACCAGCCTTTTTATATTTGATAACTATTCTCTTCCATCAGGAAGGTTCTGCTGCTTTGATTTTAGGGAGTCTTCTATACAACGAACAGCCCCTTGGCGTGCAAAAGTCGGGGGAGCGGGGAGATTTGTTCTGCTTGCCGGCTTTGCAGGGTGAGTAGGTTTTCAAGGCTTAGAAAGAGGGGCTTGGAAGCGGAGACGGAGAGTAAGGAGAGTAAGTAGGTCCCTATGGGTTATCTCGAAAGTTAGCGAAGCTTCAGGTTCAAAATTGGGCACAATGACCGCCTCCCCTGGGCAGCTGGCCCGGAGACCAGCGCGGAGTAGCTCTGCCTCGGGCCACATTGGGGAAACCCACGAGGGCGCAGAGGCTGTGCGTAGCTGCGCGCTAGAGGACCTCTGTCCACGCGGGACCCCCACAAGCCGCCAAACACCGGCCTGTGGAGTTCCCTTCCACCCAGCCAGGAACGGGGTGCCCTCGGGGAGCCCTCCCACTCTTGCCAACTTTCCCGGCCCCAGGGCTGGAGGAGGGCGCCTCTCCCGGCGAGGACGCGCTCGGTACTTAAGGCGGCTCTGCAGGGCCGGCACTCGTCAGTCGGAGCGCGCGGCGGCGGCAGCGGCGCACCGTGGAGGGAGGCGCGGCGGCGATAGGAGCCAGAGGAGGGGCATGGAGCCGCCGCGGGCCTGCTGAGCACCAGAGCGCGGGCGGCCGGCGGCACGGTGAGCGCGGGCCGGCCACCTCGGAGGGCGGGCCGCGCGGGGCTGCGCTGAGGGCCCTGTGCGCCGGGCTTAGGGGATCTCTTCTGCCGGAGCCCTAGGGCACCGTGTCCAGTGCCGGGTGGCCGGCTGGAGCCGTGGCAGCTCCAGGCTTCTCGGCGGCGGTTCCTGCAGCCCCTTCCCCATTGACCCCTCCTCCCTTTCTTCCTCCAGCTTCTCCTCCTCCAGCCTCTCCTCCCTTCTTCCCTTGCGGCTACTGTTTTGTGAATGAATTAGCAGGCGGACGACCGTGCGGGACACGAGGCTGGTTGGAGCACCCCTCCCCCCATCCACGCCAGCCCGGGTCTTCACACCTGTGGGGACACCAAGACTCCCGGAGCCCTGGTTCCTGCGGGTCTGCCTGGCCAGGGCTGCACGTCCGCCGGACTGAGCTGCCTTTCCTTTGCCGGCTCAGAGGAGCCCGAGGGCGCCCAGGCGCAAGGCAAGGAGCCCCCACCGCGCGCATAAGTTTCCATCCCGCTGCACGAGGGCCCCGCAGCAGGGCGCACCTGTCAGCGGGAGAGACGCTGCAGACCAGGCAGTCCCTCAAAGTTTGGGGGCGGGGGGCGGTAGACAGGGAAGCGTGCGTCTTTGGCTGGAGGGTTTTCCTTCTGTAGTCGGTGGGACAGGTTTTGGGGAAATCCCCAACCTCATGACCTTGAACCCGAGTGCTCGTTAGCCACCGGCTAACCGTGAACCCCTCCTAAACGAAGGGTATGGGGGTGGGGTGGGGGGAGGCGATCCAGGCTGTAGGATCACCCAGCCTCCGCCGACTTGGGGGTGACAGCCCGGGCAGGGGACCTAAACCAGAGACCGCACCAGCGCCTGACTGGACATGGGGTATCCGGCAGCAGGACCTTCTTGGGTCCTCTGAGAGGACAGTACAGAGGTAGTGCCTCTAATTCCTGTGGGGGAGGGGTCCCGCCCGGGGAAAGAAGGGACTGGCGACACCGGGGATGCAGCCTTTGTCTGCAGACACACTTTTGCCAAGGTAGCTGGGACCCGGGAAGATGAACAGGGTCTGGTCCGATTGTGATTCCTTGGGTTTCCCGTTCCTTCCCGGCTGGGTCGTGGGAAACGGGCACGTGGGTGTGGCCCGCACCGCCTTCTCCAGTAGGCGAAGCCCAAGCCGGGTGAGAAGCTTGGCGAGTGCCTTCGCGACCGCATTGACCTGGTGGGCACAGCCATCGTCACTGCGCCGAGGCGGGGCGCCAGGGCCTTGCAGGTTGCTGGGTTGGGCCCGGCACCTCCTGCCCAGAGCTCAGACTGGCCGTGAGGCCCGCGGCGCCCCCTCATCTTGTAACCCCCAGAAGGGGACGCGGGGGGCGGGGGCGCTCCTGGGCGGTGGATGCAGGCCCAGGGGGTTCTGGGCCTCGGGCGCGTGCAGAGAGGGAGGATTGGGAGGGCTTGGAGTCCTGCAGAGGAAGCACACCGCCGGCCAGGCGGGGCAGAGAGCCCGGAGGCCGCGCTTCCCGGAGAGGCTAGTCTGCCAACAGCTTTCTGATCCAAGCTGCTGGAAGGCTGCTAGTGTCTGAGTCTCTGACTGATTTAGGCTGTGACTGCTTGTTCTTCACTCCTATGTGAGGTGTCCGCTGGCAGGAAGGTGATTTTGTGTTGGGGTGGGTGGCTGCATTTCAGGGAGTCCTAGAGTTGGAACAAGCTTGAAAGTGAGACATCATTGTCTGGAGTTCCAGGTGGAAACGGGGATTCTCCAGGAGGGCAGGTGGTAAGGAGAGGAAATGGGGAGAAGGCCTAGGTCGGAATGGAGGGCAGGGAGCAATCCTTGTCCGCCTGTCCGTCCCACCTCTTCTTCATGCTGCTGTCCCCCACTGGAACTCACAATCAGCCTTACTATTGGGCAGCCCTGTAGGGCTGACATGTTTCCATTTTCAGGGAAATTATTTACTACTTACCTGAGACCTATGAAGGAAGGAACCATTAGAACCCCCAATGTGTGTGGAGGTGGGGAGACCAAGTCTTAGAGAACCCAGGCAAGCTCAGGCAGCCAGGAGGTAGTGGAGCTCGTCTCAAACCAAGTTTCCACAGGGCAGATGCTGGGAGCCCTGATTTGGCTGTGAATAGAAACCGGGCCTCCTGGCATCATCTCCAGAAGTGGCCAGCCTAGGGACGAACAGGGAGATTCCACCAGGGCACTAGGACCAAGCGGATGGGGCTCTCCACGCAGCCACCTCTCTCAGGCTGCTGCAGTGGTGGCTGCGGTTCCCTCTGGTGCTTCCAGGAGGGCTGTCCACACCCCAGCTCTCATTTCCTCTTCTTTCCCTTGTTTGCTTTCCCCCTGGCTTTCCCTTTCTTTCCTGCCTCTCAAGTAAATGAGAAAAAGGTGAAGAGAGCAGAACCCTGGGAAGTTTCTCTTGCTGAATTTGCCATGAGAAAGGGAAGCCCTTTGCATCCTCCCCCCACTTTTATTTCCTGCTGTTTCCCCTCATCTTTTCCTTCCCCACTTTCTTCAAGGGCATTATGCTGTGCTTTATCAATGAACAGTCTCCTAGAATGGAGTCACTCACCCTCTCTAGGGGTCATGGCTCATAAGCCACTCTTCCACTCCTCTACCACATTGTCTGCAGAGCTGTTCCCTTATGCTCAGGAATGCCTCAGGCTCACCCCACTGAAGCTTACCTATTAAGACTTCTGGTCAGGCAGATCCCATTCTGCCATCTATGGGGTAGCACAAAACTCTGGCCTTTGGTTTGTCTGCTTTTTGGCGGGGGCCTGGGGGGGTACAAGGAATTGAAACCAGGGCACTTAACCACTGAGCCACATCCCAGAGCTTTTTTATATTTGATTTTGAGACAGGGTCTTGCTAAGTTGCTTAGGGCCTCACTGAGTTACTGAGTCTGGCTTTGAACTCGAGATCCTCCTGCCTCAGCCTCCCACCTCAGCCTCTCCAGCCACTGGGATTACAGGCGTACACCACCATGCCCAGCTGGTTTGTCTGCTTTCTTTACATTTGTTGCCCATTCACCCGCTGGATATCCTATGAGATTAGTACTGCAGCCCACATTTTACAGATGAAATAACAAAGGGGTCACACGGATAGCAGAACTGGAATTTGAACCTAGTATTCTGGCTTCTGAGTCACCAGTCTTAGCCATGCTCAGTAAGTGGTAATAATGGTTTTATTAGTGGGCCATTTCCCCTGTTTTGGGCCAGACTCCGAGAATGCCCACTCTCCCAATGTCTGGAAATACTGTGTCCTGCCTGACCTCACATCTCCCACCTTCTGCTAGATGCCGGTGCAGCTGACAACAGCCCTGCGTGTGGTGGGCACCAGCCTGTTTGCCCTGGCGGTGCTGGGTGGCATCCTGGCAGCCTATGTGACAGGCTACCAGTTCATCCACACAGAAAAGCACTACCTGTCCTTTGGCCTGTACGGCGCCATCCTGGGCCTGCACCTGCTCATCCAGAGTCTGTTTGCCTTCCTGGAGCACCGGCGCATGCGCAGGGCAGGGCGGCCAATAAAGTTGTCTTGCCAGCGGCAGCGTTCGGTGGCGCTGTGCATCGCGGCCTACCAGGAGGACCCTGACTACTTACGCAAGTGCCTGCGTTCAGCCCAGCGTATCGCCTTTCCTGACCTCAAGGTGGTCATGGTGGTGGATGGCAATCGCCAGGAGGATGCCTACATGCTGGACATCTTCCATGAGGTGCTGGGTGGCACTGAACAAGCTGGTTTCTTTGTATGGCGCAGCAACTTCCATGAGGCGGGTGAGGGTGAGACTGAGGCCAGCCTGCAGGAGGGCATGGAGCGAGTGCGGGCAGTGGTACGTTCCAGCACCTTCTCATGCATCATGCAGAAGTGGGGAGGCAAGCGAGAGGTCATGTACACAGCCTTTAAGGCCCTTGGCGACTCCGTGGACTATATCCAGGTAAGGGTGACTCCCTAAGAGGGTGTCGATGGGCACATATTGGGCCAATGGGGCATACTCTTTTCCAGGAGTTTTACATCCAGTTTAGGTCCCTTGTGTTGTGCACACCCGTCCTTTGCAATGAACGAAGCATAATGGTTCTGAAGCTGCCCTGGGGTCAGGCAGGGCTGGATTAGAAGCTCGGTCCTGCTTCTCTTTGAGTTGGTGTGCCAATAAGAGCAGAAAACTGTTAGAACAGCATTCACCTCGTTGTGGGCACTGCTGTGGGCACTTTGGACATATCAGCTATTTTTTTTTTAAACCTTTATTTTTTTTATATGGTGCTGAGGATTGAACCCAGTGCCTCACATGTGCTAGGCAAGTGCCCTACCACTGCTACCCTTATAGCAGCTATTTTAATCCTCATAATACTCCCAGGGGTTAGTATTATTAACTCTGTTCATGGAAGGTGAGACCGAAGTACAGAAAGTAACTTGACTAATGTCACACTCTAGTGAGGTGCAGAGCCAGGCAGCTGTCTCAGGTCTGCTCTTAGTCCTCAGCAATACTCCTTGGCCACTGGCAACATAGGGGTGAGAAGAGCAAAAGAAATCTGACTCCAAAGTACCCAAATGTTTGTTATAGGCCCAAAGTCCCACTCTTCCTACTGTCAAATTCATGTCTGTGAGGCAGGAGTGAAGGGACACAGGGTGTGAGTCATCTAACTGCTTCATTTCTCAGCAGCATTAACAGGGCTGGAACCCTGAGCAGACTCTACCCAGCTCTGGTCAAAGTGTGTGTGTCACTGACACTAGCCTGGAAATTTTATTAGGTTGACATGGTGCTATAGCTTCAATTTTCAAATAATACTACCTAGAGAAAACTGAGAAGATTAAAAATCACATATTCAGTCCCACACAGAAACTGAAATCCCATAACTCTAGGTTCTGGTCCAGAATTTTTCACAGCATCCACACTGCCTGTTCTGGTCTCTGCCCTTCTGTGCACCTGCTGTAGAGTTCTGCCCACAGCTTCATAAGTGCTTGAAAGAATAGTAGCTGTTCTGGCAGCCACCTGTGTGCTGTTCAGTCTCGCTGACAGCATGATGAAGCCTCTGGTATTATTTATATTTTCTATTTGTATACTTACCTAGAACTAGTGTGCACAATTTGCTTGGCACTATTTTTTTTTTTTTTTCCTTAAAGGTATGTCCTTGTGCGAGAGTCGATACCTTTGTCTTTTTCTGTCTTCCTAGGCCCAAGGACCTTCCCAGTCATGGAGGGAGGGATATGAGCCTAGAAGGCTGTTTGATTCTGTAGTGCACCTGGGGTTGGGCCTTTGTGAAAACTTCCTGGGAACTCAAAAGCTTATAATAAGCCCTGAGCCCTGATATATGCTCAAGCCAGTGACTTTGTCATCCACTCCCTTGAATCACAGGACCCCCAAAGCTGCTCTGCCACATGGCTCCCATTCCCAGTCATGTGCAGTCTGGTGGATCTGCAAACAGGCCCCCACCTGAGACATACCTTTTTCTTTATGGCCCTGGGACCACTGCCTAAGGCAGCCTTGGGCTAGAGCCAATGAAGCTTGATGGATTTCAGTCTGCCTTCCAACAGCCCTGCTGAGAGTGTGTGTCTTTCCCTCTGTGGGAGAGAACCTTGCCCCTGCCAGTGGGAAAGCCAGGCAGCTCAGGACTCTTCCTTCCCTGCTCAGCTAAAACCACCTCCCTGGCATGAAGGAGGCAGAGCAGCATGGAGAATGGGTTAGGGTGAGGACAGGAAGTGGCAGTGAGACCAGCAGCACTGGGTAGCTTGTTCTGTAGGCTGAGGAGGATTTGATTCTGGCCAAAGGCTAGCTGGGATCTTCTGGGTACCAGGATGTAAGGATGTGTCTGATAAGGAGGTGGGACGGAGCACATGTGAGGGACCCAGCCTGGCACTGATGGCTATGCCTGGTTCCTCCTCAGCTTTTTACCGTTCCTCACTTGTGGCCACCCTCTTCTGACACAGAGAAAACTGGGAAAGTTTGGGGTGTCAGAGGCAGCCATCTCCCTGAAGGCTGATGGGAAACTTTATTTAGTTTTTTGGTGCTGGGGACTGAACCCAGGACTTTATATATAAAGTAACTTTAATGAAAGGATTGTAGGCTGTGAACAGAGTTGTTTCACCTATGGATACTCTATTCTGAGAACTGTGATCATAGAGCTCAATTAGAAGTACATAAACCAGTTCCCCTGCTTAATGATTATATAGACTCTGTACTATCTCAGTGTCTTTTTAGAAGATATACAAGAAGTAAGTCATCAGGGTTAAGTGTTTGGAGCCCAGATTCAATTAATAATAGGACCACATTGGGCCATGAACCTTCTGAGAAACAGAGGACCAGGATCTGATTTGAGGCAGCTATTGCTGGCTTCCACAAGCTTTCAAAGAGTAAATCCCAGGCAAGAGCATTCTTTGGTCATACTGTCCCTTTTTTTTTTTTTTTTTTTTTTTTTTTGTGGTGCTGAGGTTGAACCCAGGTCCCTGTGCATGTAAGGCAAGCACTCTACCAACTAAGCTATATCCCCAACCCCTGTGTCCCAATCTTAAGCCTTGGTCAATGGAGTCTGTGCTAAGGGAGCACAGAATATATGGGGACTGTTTGTGGTTTCATGGAGGGACTTATGGATAGCTAGACAGATCCTCACCACGGGGGCTTTAGGTTGTTCAGGAACCCAGGGGCTGAAATGAAGACACCAGTAACAACTACCCTAGAGATCACTTTAGGGATTAGCCTGACAGGAGCTATTTCTCAGCTTTCTGAGGAATGTCTGCTGGCCCTGGTCTAGCCCACTGTCCTGTCTCTGATTTCGGTGGCTTATTCCCCATTTCTGCCCAAGGACCCCAAAGAAATATTTTGAGACCACTTCTGTGGATTATGGATCTGAAAGGGCAAAAACTTACCCAGTGCCAAGCTTTTTTCCCTTTCTAGGCCAGTCTACTGGGTTTCTCTCAGCTTAGAGGCTGTCAAGCCTGGTATATGAACTCACCTTTCCCTTATTTTCCTCTCTTCCCTTTTATCTGGTTTAGATCTTTCTGCTGGAAGTGAATCATGAGGGAGGGGGTCATATCCCTCAGGCAGTAAGCAGCCTTGTGGAGGGGGAGGGTATGTGTGCAGGCCTGAGGTCAAATGGGCTGTGTACTCCCTTGCAGGTTTGTGACTCTGATACTGTGCTGGACCCGGCCTGTACCATGGAGATGCTTCGAGTCCTAGAGGAGGATCCCCAAGTAGGGGGTGTTGGTGGAGATGTTCAAGTAAGAAGCAACCAGGGTTCCTGGGGGTAGGGATCCAGACTCTCCTAATCCAATAGGATATACCTGGGAAATGGGTATTTTGACTTGCTAGTTTTTGGGGGGAGGTTCCCCTCTGGCGGTCTTCACTAGTAACAAAGAGCTTACCTAACTTGTTACCCAATTCCTTTCCTGTTCTTTTTCAATGTGTGTGTTGGGGGTGGGTATTACCAAATAGTTATGGAGAGCCTACGCTGCAGGAAGGATTCTAAGGTCACAGATCCCAGAGAGCGTTTCCTTTTTGGGCTGGTAGTGTAGCAGACAGCTCCCAAGTTAGGGCCTCCAGAAGCCCTTGCTTTTAAGGAACTTGGGTTGAAGAGCTCTGGGTGATATGGTAAGCTTGAAAGGCTGATCATCTTCTAGAGGATACTGCAGGCAATGTATCATATCTTTCCAGAAGTTTTCCAACTGTAGAAGGAGCAGAACAGGTGGCTGGGGTGGGGTTTTGCTTCTTTCTCAAGTTCTTCTCTGCCACCATCTGTCCTTCTGAGACTGAAGGTGGCTTTGTTGGAAAAATCAATGCAGATGACACAGTGGGGAGGTGGAACTGGTGCTGGGGAGAGTCAGTGAGTATGGTTGAGTTTTCTGAGCCTTGGGTTTCTTAGGTCTGATGGGATTAGAACTGATGGCCAGGAATCTGAGCAATGGGCCACAGAACCCATGGTAGGGAGGCCTCATGATCTCTGGTGCCTGACTCCTCTAGGGCTCACGTCCTTAGATGAGGAGGCCCAGCATATTTGTTCCCTTACAGATCCTCAACAAATATGACTCGTGGATCTCCTTCCTAAGCAGCGTGCGGTACTGGATGGCCTTCAACGTGGAGCGGGCCTGCCAGTCCTACTTTGGCTGTGTGCAGTGTATCAGCGGGCCACTGGGCATGTACCGTAATAGCCTTCTCCAGCAATTCCTGGAGGACTGGTACCATCAGAAGTTCCTAGGCAGCAAGTGCAGCTTTGGGGATGATCGGCACCTTACCAACCGAGTCCTGAGTCTTGGTTACCGGACTAAGTATACAGCACGCTCCAAGTGCCTCACAGAGACCCCCACCAAGTACCTCCGGTGGCTCAACCAGCAGACCCGCTGGAGCAAGTCTTATTTTCGCGAGTGGCTCTACAACTCTCTGTGGTTCCATAAGCACCACCTCTGGATGACCTACGAATCAGTGGTCACAGGTTTCTTTCCCTTCTTCCTCATTGCTACAGTAATACAGCTTTTCTACCGTGGTCGCATCTGGAACATTCTTCTCTTCCTGCTGACAGTGCAGCTGGTGGGAATTATTAAGGCTACGTATGCCTGCTTCCTTCGGGGCAATGCGGAGATGATCTTCATGTCTCTCTACTCCCTTCTCTATATGTCCAGCCTCCTGCCAGCCAAAATCTTTGCCATTGCTACCATCAACAAGTCTGGCTGGGGCACTTCTGGCCGAAAAACCATTGTGGTGAACTTCATTGGTCTTATCCCTGTGTCCATCTGGGTAGCAGTTCTTCTTGGGGGGCTGGCCTACACAGCTTATTGCCAGGACCTGTTCAGTGAGACTGAGCTAGCCTTCCTTGTCTCTGGGGCCATCCTGTATGGCTGCTACTGGGTGGCCCTCCTAATGCTTTATCTGGCTATCATTGCCAGGCGATGTGGGAAGAAACCAGAGCAGTATAGCCTGGCTTTTGCTGAGGTGTGACATAGGCCCCCAGGTAGAGCGGGAAAAGTGCAATGGGTATGGGAGGGAAGGGGAATGAAAGAGAAAAGACGGGGTGGGAGGGAAGAGGGAGTGCTGTGTTTTAGTTTCTTAATGGTTTGAAAGACAAATCTGAAATGCAAAGAATGGTGACCATAATATAGCCTGGGCAGCTTTGCCCAGAGGAGGGTGACATCTGATTCTTCAGGTTCAGGGCAAAGGGGGCTTGTATATTTTCAGGCTGCCTGTCTGCTTCCTCTTGCACACAGATAATAGCCTCTGGGAATGATTCTATGTCCTGCCCCTGGGATCCAGAGGGAATTCAGAAGTGTGCTAAACCAAGTAGTAAGTTCTATTCAGTGGCAACTTATGATAGGTAAGTGAACAACAGCCTGTGGGAAGGGATCCTCCTAGTCTTTCTTAATATAACCAGAGTTGGTGGGAAGAATTTCCACTGAGATATCAGGGCCAGTTAGTGTCCCCTCCTTCCCCAACTCCCAACTAGTCATTAATGCAGTAAGAATGTGCCTGAGATTCAAGGCCCAGAAGCTTGATCTTTGGGTATCAGAAAACAGGGTCTGGGAATGGTGCTTCATGAGATTTAACCCACTCCTCATCTCCACATCCCATGGATGAGTCAAGCCAGCACTGAATTGCTTTTAAAAGTACATTATTAAAAAGGGAAGTTTGCTTGGAGAAACAAACAGATTGTGTTGGTGCTAAGGATCACGGGATTACATGGAAGCCTTGGGCTGAAGGCGTTCCACCTGGAAAACTGCTCAGACTTCTAGACAGACTTTAACCTTGCTGTGATCTCTGCTGGGCAGATAAAATGTTTTAGCCAACTACCAGGAAGATCAAACCCCTATGTGTTCAGAAAGGAAGTGAGGGGGGCTGAGGAGATAGCTCAGTTGGTAGAGTGCTTGTCTTGCAAGCACAAGGCCCTGGGTTCCATCCCCAGCACCACAAAAAAAAAAAGAAGAAAAAAAAAAAAAAAAAAAAAAGGAAGTGAGGTCTTGGGTATTTTAATCTGTACACTCCTGAATTCCTCTCAGATTTAGCTCTAAGGCTAGATGTTCCATCCTCCTTACTTCACTTTCTTCAAAGGCACATTTTTTTTTGAGGAATAAAATGATTTACCTCTTCTACCCTCAGTATCATGGGTAAGTTTCTTAAGGTGGCAACTAGAGCTCTTACAGGATGCCATGCAATAGCATGTCTGCTCTTTTCACATACTGGAAGAATACTGGAAGCCTCTGATCAAACTAGCTACCATCCTGGAACTGGACAGATTCCTCGACAGTCTCTGAGCATACATGACTTTCAAGTTACTGTTCTTGACAATCATCTCCAACAGAAAGCTATTCAGCGTTGCCAAAGTGAACCCTCAGATTCAAGCTGGTCATCTTTGAGACTGTTCATTTCCTTAGCAGCTTCTGCAGGGAAACCTTACAGCCAGGTTAAGGATAGTCACTACTGCATTTGCTTGCTTTGGAATAGAAACCAAACTAGGAGATGGAATTGGGTCCTACATATTAAGGTTCTAGGTTTCTCTCACACAACCCCAAGACTGTTTGATTTCCCTCTGCTTTTGTGGAGCCAGGGGAAGCCATTTTCTAGTGATTTGAAACCTGGGATTGACTAAGCCTTTGACTTAAGGGTTGTCCACTTGCTGTCTTTCTGAACACCCTTTTCCAGGGGAGCCAGATAACTCCTCAGCACCAGCACTAAAGTGGAGTAGTTGAGGGGGCAATCCTCTAGTGTACCCAGGTGCTTCCTACAAAGGAAAAAAGTGTGCTCTGAACCCCAGATGGGCAAACCCTGGTGCTTTCCTTCCGCTCCCATGAGCTCAAGAGATTTCCACGTGTAGCCAAGTTGCTACATCACACAGACCTCAAGTTTCTAATAAAACTGCTGGTTGATGTCAAGCCCAGCCATGATAACTGGGAAGCAGCAGGCATTTGCCAAAGGCAGTTGTTCCAGGCTCTTCCGTGTTCTGCTGGCCAAGAAGTAAACTATTTTGAGCATCACAATGGAGGAAATCCGGTCAACCCACTGCAGAGCTCAGACTTCACTAAGGGCTTGTTTTTCTTCAGTTTTTACTTGAAGGTTAATGCAGGATGATGGACTCTGGATGGAAGACTCCTGACTGTCCTACCATCAGCTCTGCCTTGCACTGTGGTCACCTTTCCTCAGACCAAAAGAAGGCAAGTATAGGTAGCGTGCTCACAACATTTGACCTCGACTGGTTTTTCTAAGTTATTTTGTACATTTTTCAGCAACAAAACCAAACTGGGTCTTCAGCTTTATCCCCATTTCTTGCAAGGGAAGAGTCTTTATATAACTGGACACATTTTGGTTTTTCCTCCTTGAGAATTGTAATCCTCTTTTGTATTATTTTCACAATAATTTGTAAACATATTTATTTTTACCTTTTTAAATAAGGGAACTTTAAAGTTGGGATGGGATTAGAAGGGAGGCAGCTTCACTTGGTGATGGTGTTCATGTTTCTACTCTTGCTGATGCTACTAAGCCTGATGTACAAAGCAAAGTCATGGTGCCCAGGGGGCATGTCGCTGGAGCTCTTCAGAAGCCATATCCTTGTCCACCTTCTTCATCCAGCACTCCCATCTTCATATGGCTTGAGCCCTTCCTGTGGAAATGGTGGGACAGGTGCCAGAAAGCCTCCCTGGGTGTGTTTCCAGTCCTTCTCATCCATGTACTCAATCTTCACATTGGGCTTGTAGCCATCCTCTTTCAAGTCCTGCATGAAGCCATGGTACTCCTCCCACCAATTTTCCTTATCACCTATGGCCATCTTGTCCCCAGTACAGTACACCTCAAGGACAGGGACTTGTTTAGGGGGCCTTTACCAGGGTCACCTTCTGCACTGTGGTCTATAGCAGTCTTTTATTCTGACACAGGAACAGGGCAGTGGTCAGCCCTTTGTTCACAAGAGTCCTGGCTCAGGATGGTGGTGGCTTCTTATCCAGACTGATTGCTCTAGCCAATGTTCACTTTTGTGTCTAATTCAGAGCCACCACTGCTTCTAGTCTTGTTCAGTCCTTGAGCTCCTTCTGATTGCCAGCCAGACAGTAGGTGGGGATCTCACCAAAGGTACGACAGAACTCCAAGGTGGTGCTGAACAGGATGGTCCTCTTCTGCTTGGGATCCACTTTATTTCTTCATGATCTCTACTATCTTCTCACCACTGTCTTTTGTTTTTTTGTTTTTTTTTTTTGGCAGGGCTGGGGATTGAACCCAGGGCCTTGTGCTTGCAAAGCAAGCACTCTACCAACTGAGCTATCTCCCCAGCCCCCCTCTCACCACTGTCTTGAGGCTGATATCCATTTCTCCATGTGGTAGTATCTAATGGAGGGGGCTGGGACACAGGCTGCTTATCCTCTGGGGACACCTGCTCTGCTCTGGGCACTCCCCTGCAGCCTAGAACACAAGTCCCTAGCATGAGTCTAGTCCCCCAAAAGATAGCAAGTCATTTGCCCAAATTACCACCTCCTTCTCCTTAGAGATTTACTTCATCCTGGCTCAGTCTTTTTAGGTGTGAAGTACTTGGAGGCAAGCCAGAGCCCTGCCAAGTCCAGATCTCTTCCAGCCAGTTCCCAAAGTTTGTTGAGCATACAAGCCCTGGTTCAAATGAGACTGTAACCACTCCTGCTCCAGCTACTACTGAACTTGGTCAGGACATAGCGAGGCTTTTGCTGTGCCAAGTCCATGCTCTCTTCTCTGTATGAGGCAGGCAATTAGACTGCTTCTTCCACAGTTCTATGTTCTATGCCTCCTGCTTATCCACCAGGTTCAAGTTCACCAGCATATCCTCCTCCTGTAGCACACCTCTGTCCTTGAGGTGAAGACTGTAGTCATCCCCTCTTGGAAGGAATCAATGGCATGCTCCACAGTGAGGCCCTGCAGGTCCCAGGCACTATATAGGTCTGGCCAACTCTGCCCAAACTCCTCCTCCACTAGAGTACTGACACCAAACTTGGACCATTTCCTTCAGCAGCTCAGTCCTGTTCTGTTAGATTCTTCTGCAGCTGTGACAGGCTGTGGTGTCAAGCCAGGGTTCATCCTCCCTAGTGTCTTATCTTCTTCAACTTTTGATTACCTGCTTTAGTGCTGGGGATTGAACCCAAGGGTACTCTACAACTCAGCTACATCCCCAGCCCTTTTTATTTTTAACTTTGTGACAGGGTATCACTAAGTTGCCTGGGCTGGTCTTGAACCTGCAATTCTCCTGCCTCAGTTTCCTTAGCAGCTGGGATTATAGGCATTTACCACCATACCCAGCTTAACCCAACTTTTGGTCCAACAGATGCTTCTCCTTGGCAACTACTTGCTTCTATAGCTCCTCTTGCTGTCACAAGGCCATGGGGTTGACATCAGTTGCCACAGGCTCCTTCATGCCCACCTCTTTCTTTTTTTTGGGGGGGGGGGTGCTGGGGATTGAACCCAGGGCTTTGTGCTTACAAGGCAAGCACTCTACCGACTGAGCTATCTCCCCAGCCCCCCACCTCTTTCTTGATGGCATTGATTCCCAAGGGTTTCAGTTCCAGTGTTACCCAAGTTTATTGGTCTTCTTGATGCTGACTGCTGAGGCACCTCCAGCACTAGTTTTGCAGCTGGCAGCAACCTTGTAGCTGTCATTGTGCTATTCCTGCTTCATACCCCTTTGGAGGGCTTGGCCTGGCTGCTGTTCCTCCGCTGGATGCTGCAGTGAGCCTGGCTCCTGCCCTGCACCGCCTGCTCCCACATTCAGCCCTCCCCCCACTGCTGCTAACACTTTGGTGCTGGGTGCCCATAGCCTCTGTGGTCCTTCTGCCTCTTTCACTCCTGGTGCTTCTTTGACAACCCCATGGTGCTGCATCAGCCTGGAGCCTGGCCTCCTCCAAAGCCTTGGATACAAAATGGGAACACTTCCAGGTCACATGACAGTTGCTGTCCTGTTTGTGGCTGGAAACCAAGAAGGGCTGCTTCTGTCATTTGCCTTGAAGTCTTTTTTTTAATTATTTTTTTTTTTTTTTAATTTTTCAGGTCAAAAATTTTATACTGCACTTATTTGTCAAAATAAAGATTCACATAATGCTGGTGTTAGCTTTCCATTTATGTGCTGAAATTCCTGACATAAATCAGCTTTAAGTTTCAGATGTTTCAGTCCATTGTCACTTGGCTCCATTGTTTCTGGGGATGTGGTAAGGCAGAATAACATGGTGGGGGTCATGTGGGGAGCGGGTAAAATTATTCACTTCATCACTGCTGTGAAACAAAGACATTCAGAGAAGAAGGGGTCTGGACAAAATACACCCTTCAAAGGGTTACCCACAGTGGCCTACTTCCTTCAACTAGGTCCCACCTCCTAAAGTTTCCACCACCTCAACAGCCTATTAAGCTGTGAATCTGTACTGGGCATGGTGGCATATGCCTTGTAATTCCAGTGACTCAGGAGGCTGAGGCAGGAGAACTGCAAGTTCAAAGCCAGCCTCAGCAATTTAGTGAGGCCCTAAACAACTAAGCACCCTGTCTCAAAAAAAAAGAGAAGTGGGGAGGGCAGGCAGGGATGTGCCCCTGAGTTCAATTCCATTAAAAAAAAAAAAAAAAAAAATGAATCTATCAGTAAACTAGTTCACTGATGAGGTTAGAGACTTCATGATTCAATCACTTTATACCACCAAACATTGCTGCCCTGGACAGCAAGCTTTCAACATAAGAGCTTTTGGGGGACATTTCACATCCAAACCACAATAGCAGGTCTCCTTCAGCTACTACTTCTTTGTACTTTTAAGAAATTTTAGGCCCTTTATTCCAGCTTCAAAAGGACTGGAAGTTGAAACAGTTTAATCAGTGGAACTCAAAAGTAGGTGAGTTGTTATAGCTGCCTTGACAAGAGGAATCCAGAATCCTATACTGATAACTGCACACCCACAGTGGCTTTTATTGTAGAGGTGGTGCAGGGTCTATGGTAAAATAATTGGCAAATGAGTGAGCTAAAATTCAAAAACTGCTTCTTCCTTAAGTGGAAGCATTTTAGCTGGCAAGTAATGTAGGATTGTGGCCAAGCCAAAACAATGAGTAGCAGAGGGTAACCTCTCCTGTGGAACAGGTAACAAAATGGAGTGACAGCAGAAGCCCTCTCATCCCATTTATTAGAGAAACAGTAAGAAAAGATACAATGTGGGAAAAACACCAACCATCCTTCACATCAGGCTGAACGAAGCACAGTGATTTCTCCCCTTCACCCCCACCCCCACCCCAATTCCCACCCACATCAGTTTAAATCTTGAGGTTCTTTGATTGGGAGTACCAGTGGAGAGGGAGCTGGATGAGCAGAGGAGCCTTTAAATCCAGCTGTCTCTAAGTCCCAGGAGAAAGGAGCTGCAGGCCCAGTCACTCAAGCAGAAATTTATTTGGTGGGTCTGTGAAGTCGTCGTCCACCTCCCTGTGTTCTGTGTTCAAGCCCCCAGGGAAAGGTCTGGCAGTAGAGGATGACCAGGTCCAAGATGCCCAGGTCAGAGCTACTGAAGCATGGTCCGTTCACCAATGCCACATCTCTAGAGAGCAGTGAGCTGATTCTCCAGTGGGGAGCAGGGGATTACACACGAATTGGGACCTGCAGGCCAATGTATCCCTGAGGAAAAGTCCACAAGAACAATTCAAGAAACTAGTAAGAAACAAGGGGCAGAAAGCTGTGGGACAAAAGCACAGCAGGTTTCTGGAAGGCAGGAGATTCTTTCTCTTGAGGCCAGGATCATTCCCTCCTGCCACAGTCAGTGAGTGTCCCACAAATAACATTTCACTTCAGTCAAGAGAAAAGCAGAGGATAAAGATGGCTCATTTGAACTTGAGCCCCAGCTATGTTCTTCAGACAGTAGCTCCATATCAACCCTTTTGCCTAAGAGAGAGTCCCAACCAGAACCACAGTGCCTGGAAACAAGGTGGTCCTGGAGACAAAGTGGTGTTTAAGGGGGTAACATTCCATTTGGGTACATTGCAGCCATTGGACCACCTGGTCTGGGGAAAGCAGCTGGGTTTGTGCCAGGGAGGCTCCCCACTCTAGGAAATGGGACCAAACTCTTACCTGCAGGGCCATTCATCCTTGGAAAGGATGCTGGGTTTAGACCCAGGGCCCCAGCTGGCCTTGCAAAAGGAGCTGGGTTCATACCCACAGGGCCTGCTGGAGAAGAACCCAAGTGCCCAGCAGCTGACCTGGGGAAAGCAACTTGACCTGGGCCTAATGGACCAGTAGATCTTGGGAAGGCAGCTGGACTTGGACCCTGAAGGCCAGTGGCCCTTGGGAAGTTGGCTGGGTTGGGGCCCAGTGGCCCAGAGGCTCTTGGGAAAATTGCAGGACTTGAGCCCTGGAGGCCAGCAGACCTTTGGAAGGTACCAGGGTTGGAAGCCAGTGTCCCAGAAGACTGAGAGAAGGCAGTTGGGTTCAGTCCCCCAGAACCTGTTCCCCTTGGAAAGGAACTGGCATTTACCCCCATCGGGCCACCTGGTCTTGAAAAATGAGCTGAATTAGGGCCTATGGGACCAGGAGCCCTTGACATGGGAGATGGATTTGGCCCTGGAAGGCCAATTCCTCGAGAGCCAGGACCCATGTTTGGGCCTACAGGGCCAGGCACTCTTGCCATGGTGGATGGGTTTGTGCCCATGTTTCCAGAAGCCTGTGAGAAAGAAGCTGAGTTTGCTCCTAAAAGACCTGCTGCTCTTAGAATAGGGGCAAGATCTAGGCCTTGAGGTCCAGTCATTCTTAAGTTAAGACTAGATCCTGTACCCAAGAGGCCACCTGCTCTGGTGTCTAGATTTGGGCCTTGGCCTAGGCCACCAGCCCTTGGGTTGGGACCAAGACCTGGACCCATGCCACTTGTTCGTGGGTTGGGCCCAAGGCCTGGGCCTGGAAACATACCTGACCTAGGGGCAGGGTTTGTACCTAAAAAGCCTGCTCTCAGATTGGGACTTGGTCCAGGACCAAGGCTAACTGGCCTAGGATTAGGAGGACCATTCCCAGACGGTAACAAGCCACCTGCTCTCAGGTTGGGCCCAGATCCAGGGCCCAAGGAGCCACCACTTCTAGGATCAGGACTTGCTCCCAGGAGACCACCTGCCCTTGGGTTGGGCATAGGACCTGGGCCTGGGAGACCTCCTAACCTGGGGTTAGACATAGGCCCTGGGCCTGGAAGAGCCCCCGTTCTAGGGTTTAGAGTTGGTCCTGGTCCTGGGCCCAAGAGGCCACCGGGCCTTGGAAAAGAAACCGCGCCTGTGCCAGCAGGATTCATCCCTCTTGGAAAAGAAGCCATGCTTGGGTCACGAGCACCAACAGGGAAAGGTGCTGGATTTGAAGCCAACGGGCCTGATGAAGATGGAAAAGGAGATGGGTTCCTTGGAAATGGGGCCAGATTTCCACCAAGAGAACCAGCTGCCATAAGGAAAGGATCCGAGTTCACACCCAGTGGGTGGCCTGTGTTCAGAACAGGACCCCCCTGTGGTCCCAGGGAACCGTCGAGCCGTCCTCGAGGTGGCAGCGGAGCACGAGTCCAAGGAGTTGGCCGCTCTCTAGGGAAAATCCGGGGTTCTTTCATACTTTCTTGGGGACGTTGGTGATAATGGGCTTGGGGCGGGTTTTGAAAAGGATCTTGTTTTTGATGAGTGCTGTCACCAGGTACCGGGTGCCAGTCTCGTGGCCAAGCTCATCACAGTCCTGCTCCCCAGGAGTGTGTTTGACAAGGACTGCAAAAGGTTTCTCCAGATGGATGATTTTCCCATACAGGATATGATGCCCCACGATCAGCACAGGGATTCCCTTTGGCAGAACAAGAACGAGATGCCTGAGGTTCAGGGCAAGGCCATTCAACTCAGGTGCCTTTTAAAGCTGCTCTTGGCAGGCAATGCTGGCACCTTCATTCCCTGGTTTGGCTCTACTATTGTTGAGCAACCACAACGGATGACCCACCCTTGTGCCCTTTTTATTCCTTCTAGCCCCGTGTAAGAGAATTTCCGCTTTCAGAAATGTGACCTCTCCAGAAAACCCAAAGCTAAATTTCCCTGCTACTGCAGAGGTGGGGGAAGAACAAGGAGATAGCTCTGCAGATTAGCTAGACCTTGAATAACAAACCTGAGGGCAGTCCTCACTCTGGGTCCTGGGAGCACCACCTTGGTGTAGCTTGCTTTCCTGAGGCATTAGGCAGGGAAAGAAAAGCCCCCTCACCTCAGTGGTGTAATGTAGGTCTCCCAGGAGGTTTCCAGCTAATCCGGTGCTGTAGCGAGCCTCGATCTCCCCCTGTAGCTCCATCAGCACCCATTCTGCCAGGCCTCCAGCCCCCGTACTGCAAGCAAAGGGCTGGCGGTTACAATATTTTTGAGGGGTGAAGGATGAATAGTGTCCTACACCACCATTCAAGGTCCAAAGAAACTCTTGAGCACAAGCTCTTGGGAAACTGGGCAGTGCTAGGCACTGAACTATAGATGTGAATGCAAACATTAATGCAAGATGCACCTGAGGACCCTGATTCTTCCAGAAAGACATGAAACCTATATAACCCAAATTATTTAAGCTAAATAAAACCTCAAAATGTACTCACCTGGAAATAACAATTTGCACCATGAGCTTTCCTTCTTTAAAAAGCAACTGAAAATAAACTGTAGAGAAAAACAGAAAAAAATAATATTTAAGAAAAAAATAATAGCCAATGACAAAAGGACAGCTAGTATTTACCACCTGTGTGTTAGGTAGGCATTTTCTAATGCTTTAAACACATTACTTTGTTCCATACCAATTCCATAAAGGATAAATTTTCTTACTTTTTCTGTACATTCAGACAAGGTTGCTGGAAATCCTCAATAGCTGGGGTGGGGATGTGGCTCAGTGGTAAAGGCACAAGGCCCTGGGTTCAATCTTCAACACACACACACATACACACAAATCACCATCAACTACAGAATGGAAAAAATAGGTATCACAATTGTCCTCAAGGTTGAAGAGCTACTAAGTCAAACAGAATGTGAAACCAGGATACACACCACAGGGACCACTCTTGAATCCTGTTCACTCGCCTTTCTCAAGGATATTCTATTTTCGACTCTGCATGCTTCTAAAAAACTGAAGAACTGTTAGGTGTTACTTTTTTTCATTGGTAATGATATAAATGTCAGATCTACCACTTGGTTACTTTTAATTTCTAGGTTTAAAGAGCCTTTCTTAAACTAAAAATAAAGTCACGACAACTGAAAAAGTCCTTCTGACATAACTAGTGAATGGTAAGCTAACTTTTTATTCCTCAATACTAGGGACTGAACCCAGTGATGCTCTACCACTGAACTACATCCCCAGGTCTTTTTGAGACAGGGTTTTACTAAGTTGTTTAGGCTGGCCTTGAATTTGCAATCCTCCCACCTTGGCCTCCCAAAGTGCTGAGATTACTGGCTACTGCACTCATTTTAGTAAGCTGATCTCTTTATTTTATGATACCAGGGATTGAACCCAGGGGCACTTAACCAGATCCCCATCCCTTTTTTATATGTAATTTACAGACAGGGTCTTGCTAAGTTGCTGAGGCTGGCTTTGAACTCACAATCCTTCTGCCTCAGCCTCCCAAGCTGCTGTGATTACATGCATGCACCACAGTACCATCTTTTTTTTTTTTTTTTTTGCGGTGCTGGGGATTGAACCCAGGGCCTTGTGCTTGCAAGGCAGGCACTCTACCAACTGAGCTATATCCCCAGCCCCCACAGTACCATCTTGTTAAGATTTTTTTAAAAGAATATTTTTAGTTGTAGATGGACATATTATCTTTTTTTTTTTTTTAATTTATGTGGTTCTGAGGATCAAATCCAGTGTCTTACATGTGCTAGGCAAGTGTTCTACCACTGAGCTACAGTCTTTGTAGACTTACAACAAATGCTTTGGTCACCTTTCACTTAGATATGAAAATATCCCAACATTGACATACTTTCATTTTATACAACAGCACCATCTGGTGGCAAGTTTGAAGTACTGTACAAGAATGAGTGAAGTTGGGACATTTTCTCTGAAGAAAACTGACTTCACTTGCACTTGTGTCTTTCTGGAAAGGGTTGGATTCACAAGGGTTAAGGGGAAGAGGGACCAAAACTACAGTTTCTAAATCTTTCAAATGTACATATGGAGTTTAGTGGAAGGTTATTAGTCCAGTGTTCATCAACTTTACTATGGAAAGTTAACAGGTGTAACTGCTCAAGCTCAGTAAGCACCTGATTAAAATACTGAACAGGTTTATTAATATGTTTATCTTCATTTTAGATCTCCAGAGAAAAGTATACTGCCAGTATAATCTCTCTCTTTTTTTTTTTTTTTTAAAGGTTACCAGGGATTGAATGCCAGGGACCCTTCACAACTGAGCTACATCCCCGGCCCTTTTTATTTTATTTTGAAATGAGGGCTCTCCAAGTTGCTGAAGTTGGTCTTAAACCGGTGATTCTCCTGCCTCAACCTCTTGAGTCACTGGGATTTAAAAGGGGCTCCCAGACCCTTTTAAAATTTCCTCCTGTCTCAGCATCCCAAGTACCTAGGACTCTGGGTCTGTGACACCATGCCCAACTTTCAGGTTTCTTTTTCTTGTTGGTACTAGGGATTGAACCCAGGGGTGCTTAAACTGAGCCACATCCCCAGCCCTTTCTTAATTTTTATTTTGAGGCAGGGTCTCACTAAGGTGCTTAGGGTCTTGTTAAATTGCTGAGGCTGATTTTGAACTTAATCCTCCTACTGTGGCCCGAGTCCCTGGGATTACAGGTGTGTGCCACCATGCCAAGTCCAACTCTCAGATTTCTTGAAGGCAAAAGTGTAACAATTCAAAATCAGAAGGCCTAAATTCAGATTCCAGCCTGGGAGCATGGAACTCTACAGTTTGATCATGACTATGGGGTTAAAAACTAGATTAATGACTCACAGAACTATTGTGATGACTAAATATAACACAAAAAAAATTGCTTTGAAGACCTCAAGTTCTATTGGAAAAAAAAAAGAGCTAATTTTTCACAGGGTGGGATAAGCAAATCAGCATTTTGTCAGCTGAATTTTGACTGTAACTTAGAAAATGGTAGGCATGTTAGCCATGAATCAAAAAAGGCTTGATATGATAACACAACAGATTAAGGAGAGGTTCTTACGAATAAGCTCTTGATGAATAATTATGCTGTATATTTCCTTGATATGTTATAGTAAAATAAGGTGGCTTAAGAAAATCAAGGTTTTCACATTGGTGAATGTGTTCTGGGAAGCTCAAGCAGGAGACAGAAACTATCTGCTAACAACCCAAATCAACTTTTACATCCTTCAGTCACAAGTTTGAGATTGGTATGTATGGACTGCTTAGGAGAAGGGGACACAAAAATATTTTCAGTGCATCTCTCACTTCCTGGACAATTTCCTGTTAGAAAAGGAATTCAGAACAGTGACTTAAGTGGACAAAGGAAAACAGATATTTGTTCCCTGGGATAAGGTGGCCCTTGCATGCCAATCCCTGGGATTACAATGAGCATTGAAGGAGAAAGTCCTGAGTATGTCTATTAATACTGCAAGACACATAGCAATGCACCTAAAAGTAATTCTGTAGCCCATAGCCTTGCCATTCAGTTGCCATACCCTATTCAAGCTGGCAAAAAAGTGACGTACGCTAGATCATCTGGTATGCTTCTGATGTATGTACAAATGAAGTACAAGTCCAGCTGGTAAGAGTTTAGCTCAAAGGAACTTGTGGTGTGGTTTTGTTACACTTACATAATGTGTGCACATGAGGGAGTATTTACCCAATTAAGAAATATAGGTCTGGGGCTGTGGCTCAGTGGTGGAGTGCTTGCTTAACATGTTTGAGGCACTGGGTTCGATTCTCAACACCACATATAAATAAGTGAATAAAATAAAAATCCATTAACAAGTAAAAAACAATTGTAAAAATTAGGGGAAGGCATCCCTTTAATGAATTTTAAAATTCTACTTTAGTGCCTTAAAATATTCTACAATACCTGAACTATTATTCCTTCTCTTGCGTGGAGATTTTTAGGCAACTGTCCTCATGGTTGGAGTAGGTAGGTTTAGCTGGGTACTGAACTGAGGATACATCTGTTGGAGATAGCAGGGACTGTAAGTATGTTTTAGGGGGCAGCTGATTTAAAAAGATATGAGAACTGGGCCTGATGGTGAAACCTGTGATCTGAGCAACTCAGGAGGCTAATACAGAAGAATTACAAGTTCAAGGCCAAGATGGGCAACTTAGTGAGATATTATCACAAAATAAAAAAATAAAAAGGGCAGGGGAAGTAACTCAGTGGTAGAGTTCAATCCCCATGATGGGGGTGGGGAGTAAGAGATGATATGAGAACACACAGCTCAGTCTGTCCCCATTTCCTTGCAAGTGGGCAAAACACACACACACACACACACACACACACACACACAAGAAAAAATACAGGTGGGAACAAAGTATAACATAAATTGAATGACCCTTATCCAAAAACCTGACAGTCTCCAAAACCCAAAAACTTTGTGGTGCTAGGGATTCAAGCCAGGGGTGCTCTACCTTTGAGCTATATCCCCATTTTTAAATTTTGAGATGAAGTCTCACTAAATTGTAGAGACTGCCTTCAACTTGAATCCTCCTCTGTTTTAGTTTCCCCAGTCACTGGGATTATAGATATGTGCCACCATACCAGGCTAAAATATGAAACTTTGAGTATAATGGCAGCACTCAAAAAGTCTCAAATTTCAATGGCACATGCCTATAATCCCAGCAGTTCAAGAGGATTTCAAGTTCAAAGCCAGCCTCAGCAACTTAGCAAAGTCCTAAGAAACTTAACAAGACTCTGCCTCAAGATAAAAAATAAAAAGGGCTGGGGATGTGGCTCTGTGATTAAGCACCACTGGGTTCAATCCCTGGTCCAGGAAAAAAGTTTCAAACTTCAGAGCATTTTGGGTTCATATTAGGTTATGTTCAACTAATGAAAGTTTATGCAAATATTCCAAAATCTGAAAAACTCCAAAATTTGAAACTCTGTTCAAGAATTTTGGATAAGAAATACTTAAATGTGTACAAGTCAAATCCTATTAATAATAACAAATATACTAAAATTACAATGAAAATTCTCTCTGTAACAGATTTCAAAGTCTTCAATCTCAATGAAACACCTAAAGCAATTTCTAGTTGTTTGGTCTAAGATTTGGCTTATTTAGAAACTGTAGCTCTATCAAGAGCAACATTTGAAGGCAGCATGAAGAATAGACTATGTATCAAACTGCAAAACTGAGTGTTAATGGGAGAGTTCCCCCAGCAAGTCTCTTCCCAGGACAGTTCAAGCCCAGATTCCACTACAACCAATATGTCTTTGGTTACAAACAATAATTCCAGTTTGATAGAGTAACTGTAGAACTAGTAATAAATTTCTGTCATGTAGCTTTTAAAAAAGATCATTCAAACTCATTAGATTCCAGAATAGAATCGGTCTCATAAGCCAAAACTGGAGAGATGGGAAGGTGTAGAGAAAATTAAACCTCTTTCCCCTGCAATAAATGATGTCCTCTTACTCCCAATTTCAGAATAGATTAAAAAAAAAAAGTTTTTCTACTTGATTTTTCTAGGCTAATGAGTTAAATTACACTACAGCAAATATGCATTAGATTATGTTCAAAATTTTAACATTCTTCAATGCTAAAAAGTTTATTCTGTTTTTAAGGTAGCCAGAGCACTTGCCCAGCACATGTGAGGCACTGGGTTTGATTCTTAGCACCACATAAATGAATAAATAAAGGTATTGTGTCCATCTACAACTACAAATTTTTTTTTTTTTTTAATGAAAATTAACTAGACTTGTCCTACATCAACCCCAGCCCTTAAGTTAGTGTGGAGGTAAAGCCAGGACTGTTGCTTCTCAGAGGACAGTGTGTTTCAAGGTCCCTGAGTAAATCAGAGCTACAAAGGAACCAGCACTCAAGGAACCAATCCAGACCCAGACCCAAAAGCTTTGGCTTGAATCAGATCAATTTGGGTATGCCTTATGTCACCTGGCTTCTTTCTAACTCTATTGGGAAGTAAATATTACCAAAACAAAATAAAAACAAAAGCAAAAAAAAAAAAAAAAAAAAAAAAAAAAACCTCTAAGTCAAAACACCACCATGTGACTTCTTGAGCGGTCCAGGCACAGAATTAAAAATACAGAAGGCAAAACAAACTCCATTTCACACAGCAATTTTTCCTAACACATAATGAATTCTCTCATTTCACCCTAACAACCACTCTATGGGGTAGGAATGGTCTTCTCACTCCCTTTTACAGATTGAGGAAACAGGTTTAGAAAAACTGAAGGTTAGGCAAATGTTCACACACCCAGAAAGTGGCAGAGCTAGGACATGGGCTCTAACTTCTCTACTCTCACCAGTCCCTTTCATATGCTACTTCTGTAGGAGATCCAGTTGCTTTACAAGTATTGGCCTCATTCTCACAGCATCTCTTACAAAATAGCAAAAAGTAACTTTATAAACTGCTACCAAAGTAGCTAACACATCTGTGGGATAGGCAGTTAAAAACAAGCCTGCTTTATCCATATCCAATACGTGAAGAAATTGATTTAATGCCACTTTCAGAATTCAAAACTTTGCCCTAAACCTCTGCTCCTTAGTAAGGAAAAAGAGGGTAGAGGGCATTCTTTGCCATGGATTCATTTAATCTTTGACAAATCTAAATTCTCTTATCTTTTGCTCTCTGAATGATTAAGTATTTGTTAAAAGATTACTAACGTCTGACTTTTGGTAAAGATCCTGTCAGAGATCCTCATAATGGTAACTATTCCCAAAATTAACTTTGGCAGAAGTATCTAATTAAATATATATAATTAGTAGAAAAACAAAGGGCTTTGACCCAATGATTTAACCTAAATACAAACAATAAATTTTTCTGAAGTCAAATGTTTTATAAGTTTTCCTTAGAACATTTCCAATCATTTAATTTTATTGACTGATTGGTGCTTAGGGCTGAACCCAGGACCTTGAGCATGGTAAGCATGTGCTCTACTAGTTTTAAGTATATGACACAAAATACATCTACAAATTGCTAAGCCAATAGCATTTATTGAGGTTTTTGTCTGGTCCTAGGGTCTACATTTTGTTTAGGGATACACCTGTCAGGTCAACCTGAATTCTACACCACTGATCCTATGTATGACAATGGATTAATTTAACCGTGTAAGTCTCTTGACCAATAAATCAGGCATAAAACACCCATCACAAAAGTTTCTTGTAAGAATAAAATATGCCTAGAAGAAAAGATTAAGTCTTTAGGGTCAAGCTACTGATTACCAGAATGAACTTGGCATTTTTTTGTTATGTCTAATATAATGTTCTCACACTACAACATGTTTTAATGTAATGGACTAAAAATCCAATAAAAGCAGCAGGTCATCAGAATAAGAGTGCATTTACATAATAAGAACAATTCATACATTGCAGCCAGGATTCACCAGACTGCTTTAGGGATTAAGATTTGGAAAGTAATTTCTATCATGATTATTTTTCTATGTGCCTTTGCACCAAATGAACAACTGACAAAGTTTTACATACAACTGAAAACAGATTACCTTTATTAGCAGTGTTATTGTGGTTTTGTGACTGAAGGGAATGGTCTTAGTTTCCAAGGGGATATTGTCTCTTGACAGGCTTATGTTACTAAGTCTAAAATCCTGTTTTTAAATGAGATGCTTGTTCCCTCCAAAAAGGGGCTATGGAGGATAGAGGAACTGAATGCTTCCAAACTTTTCATTAGTGAAGAGTGTGTTCAAAAACATGTGTACATACTATGCATACACGTGGTACTTTCCCATCACATTTTAGGATTCCCATGTTGGAGGGAATCAATTACTGGTATTTGTAGACAATGGGTGAAAAGGATGGCTTCAGTCGATTTGAGTTACTCCAGTTTTCTCCATCTTCTGCTACTCTGCAGCCCCATCTCAACCTTTCCTCCTCTTATTGCCACAATACCCTCTCTCCCCAGCCCCCTTATTTTCTAGCCCACCACATCCTCCTGATGGATTCTCCTCCCATTTCCCCCGACCTTTGCCAACCTTGGCCCCCTCCCACCCTTTCAACTAGAACTACGAGCACTTCCTATTTCTACTCCAGTCCACTTTCTGGAACTCCTCAATCCGCTTCCCCCCTTTTCTCCAACCCGCTCCCGACTACCCCCCAGACTTTTACATGTCTGCCAACATGTTTAACCCCTTCACCTTCCACCCACAGGAACTATTCTCCCTTCCCGTTCCCTAAACTGTCTTCCTCCACATATCCCACCGGAGTGGTCTTATCATTCACCCTTTTCCCAAAGACTCTAAACGGTCTTCCTCTACTACCCTCATTATTTAAATTGTTCCCAGTCTTGAAATTCTAAGCTTCTTCAGGACCCCACCCCACTCTTCTCCCGGCTTCACTCCACCCACAAAAGAACCTGGGATCGCTCTCCAACCACCCTCTAGTCGTCTTCTCTCCCAACAGTCTCTCCATCCCCCATGATTTAAAATGTCCCTTGGAACAAACCTCACAATCCTATCACCCTCCCCCCGCCCTGCGATCACTATTCCCGCTACTTTCTGGGTTCCAGTTCCATCCCACTCCTGCCAGTCTCGCGATCTAGGCTCCCTCCCAACCCGGGGAAGAGCCCCTTCCCGCACATACCTCGAGGTCCAGGCCCGCGCCGCCCCCTTCTCCGTCCTCCGCCCGCGCTCGGCCACCCTTTCCGCTCTTCTCCCGCTCCGCCCCGCTCGCTCGCTCCCTTCCTTCCTTCCCTCCGCCTCCCGTGTCTACACTGCTCCTTGCCCCACGTCTCTCAGCCCTCCCGCCCCGGGCCCGGGTGGGTTCACCCCCACCTCTGCGCTGCCCCCCCGCTTCCCTCCCCCTGCCCGCCGCCCCTCCCCCGCCCCGCCGATCCCCGCCCCTCGGCTCGCCATTCTTCTCCCCGAGACGCGCGCCCCGCCCGGCCCCGGCTCCCTAGCTTCCCGCTCCCTCGCGCCCTCGCCCCCGTTTCCAACTCGGGTTTTGCTCCCCGCGGCCTCCCGTGCCCCCTGCCCGCGGCCTGACCTGCAATGGCGGCCGCCGAGCGCGGCGCCGCGCGGCCAACGGGCGACAACCGAACCTCCCGCCGCCGTCGCCGCCGCCGCGAGCACTGCCTGCGCACTTCCGGCCTCAAGCCGGGAGCACTTCCGGGGCAGAGCTTGAGAGCGCGCGCGCACGTGGGCCGGGGCGGAGAGAGGCGAGCTCCGGGGCAGGCGGTCGTCCGGCCGCGGTGAGTTGGGGAAGGGGCGTGGGGAGAAGGTGTGAGGACCGAGTCAGTAGGGGTGCGGTCCTCTGGGGGCCGGCGCCCCGCAGAGTTCGCCAATTCCCTTGTCTCGAGGTCGAGTGGAGACTAATTCGTAGACCCTGGGAGGAAGGAAAGAGGTGGCGAAGAACTCACGCGCTTTCCAGACTCCCTTGGCCGGGCCGGGCAAGGCCGTATGCACGCGCTCTACTTATGGGTTTCTAACCTTGAAGGTGGATGAGAGAAGGGCGGACCTGCCCTGATCCAGTAGTGTGTTGCCGGGTAGGTGCTAGACCATGCAGCCAGAGTAAATCACCAAGTTCTGTCGCCTCTTCCCTAAGGAACTCTGGATTCCCCCTTAAGTATCAACCCCATGTCACTACCTTAGATTTGGGTCTGTAATTTGCAGACAACATTCAGTAGAACTGGGGGGAGGTGCTTACTAAAATGCAGATTTTAGTAAAAATTCCAAGAGGTTGGAATTCTGGAACTGTGAGCAGGGCCCTTTGGAGTTTATTTGCAGAAGCATCCTTATTTAAACTATACTGAGCTTCTGGAGATTGATAGGTTCTTACATGTGGCACGAAAGCTTCATTAGATATTTAGGAATGAACTTCAGTGAGATTTACTTGGAACCTTTCATCCAGAACAGTGACAATATGGAACTGAGTACATGTGACATATTACACTTAATGTTTAACAATAATGACTTTTTTTTCCCTCCCTAGGAATGGGTGAATTTAAGGTCCATCGAGTACGTTTCTTTAATTATGTTCCACCAGGGATCCGTTGTGTGGCTTACAATAATCAGTCAAACAGATTGGCTGTTTCACGAACAGATGGCACTGTGGAAATTTATAACTTGTCAGCAAACTACTTTCAAGAGAAAGTAAGTCATTCGGGAGACTGATTTGGTGTTTCAGATGTTAATTTCTTAAATTCAGTTCTACAACTTGTGAGTCTTATATTCAAAGAAATCAAATGACTCCCTACTGCTTATAGTAGTTGTTTAGAACTTCAGAATTTCTGTAATAACCGTGAGATTTCTTGTCTGACAGAAAAGCTCAAGAGTTTTTGTTGTTGTTGTTTTAATATTTTTTTAGTTGTCAATGGACCTTTATTTTGTTTATTTATATGCAGTACTGAGGATTGAACCCAGGGCCTCACACATGCCAGACAAGTGTTCTACCACTGAGCCACAAGCCTAGTGCAAGCAACAGCCCCAGCATGAGAAGCTCAGAGTTTTGACCTTTGTGATGTGGTTAGAAAAATCCTACCTAGTTTATTGGCATATCACTGCTGCTTATCATTTGGAAACAGGTTTACTGGATCTTTTAGCCACAAGGGAAATTGTGTAGACCATTGCAACTTTGATAAGAAGACATTTCCTGCTGGGTAGTGTCAGTACCTGTTTCATTGTCAGTTAGAAGAAATGATGAAACATTTTAATATCAGAAACTTTTTTAAAGATTTTTTTTTTAGTTGTAGATGGGCATTTATTTATCTTTATGTGGTGCTGAGGATGGAACACAGTGCTCACATGTTAGGCAAGTACTCAATCACTAAGTTACAACCCCAGCTCCTTAATATCAGAAACTCTGATGACAGGAAGATGTGTTCCTAAGTTTAGCTGTCTGAGAGAATGTTGACTTAAATGCCATACTATATTTGGGAACAAAGAACATTTAATTAGAGGAAACATCCTTTGGTTATACACAGAGGACTGTTAGCACCATTTTTTTCAAGGACACCAACTACTAATTTTCTTCAGGTGCAACATCTAATTCGATTCAAAAGAGAAGAGATGGGTAAATGATTGTACTTAGTTTCCAGCAGCCTCATACCTGGAATTTAGGCATCTGTAAATGTTTCTAAATGAATGAGTGGCAGGTACTGAGCATTAAGACATATATCAGAGACCCTCTCTTCCCAAAGCTCAAAGACAAGTGGGAGAAAGATCAGTATACAGACAGTTTCTGATTAATAAAATAAGTTGAAACAATGTTGTTATAAATAAAACCTTAGTGGAAAAGTACCTTACTGAGAGCTGGGTTTAGGAAATCTAGGAAGGAATGACTTGTTGAACTGACCCCTGAGGAACTAATAGAAGTATAAAAATTGCCTCTTATTGCCTTCCACAGGTGGGTTACCTTCTACAGTGTGAAAAATGTGCTCTGTGCATATTTATTGCGTACTTGATTCTTCCATTTGTCATTTATAACAATTGTAATTATATGATTTGTGTATTTGTTTGGTGTCCTTCCCTGCTAAACTTCACATCTTATTAGAATAGGAACCATGTTAGACATGTACTTGACTATTCCTATCATTTAGTAAATGACAATTCCATTTTCAGATTCATTCAGTAAAAAAATTAACCTTAGCTGGACATGGTGCAAATGTCTGATCCTAGTGACTTGGGAGACTGAGGCAGGAGAATTGCAAGTTTGAGGTCAGCCTCAGCAACTTACTGAGACCCTAAGAACTTAATGAGATCCCATTTTTAAAATAAAAAATAAAAAGGACTTGGGATGTCGCTCAGTGGTTAAAAAGCCCTCGGTTCAATCCTCAATAACCACCCACCTCCCCAATTTAAACTCTCTGTAACTTTTTTATTTTATAAACTTTTCCAGTCTTTTGTAAAAACAACTTAAGATAAAAGTACATTGTACAACTGTATGATGTTTCTTTGTATCCATATTCTATACACTTAAATTTTTTTAACACTGAGATATCCCTTGTGCAGCATAGTTGTAACTACCTATTGAGAAATAATTCAGAAAACCAAAAATCCAAAACAGAAAAACTATGTATGCATGCACATGCAGTAAGACCATCACCCAATCGAGATAGTTGCATTAATTTTTAAGAAATCGGATACATTGAGTACAATTGAATACATCTAACCAAACTTCAGTATACTTTATTCTGCTGAAAGGATTTTTAGAGACAGGGCCTCACTAAATTTCTGAGGCTGGCTTTGAACTCTTGATCCTCCTGCCTCAGCATCCCAAGCCACTGGGATTATAGACATGTGCTGCCATGCGAGGTGAAAGGGTTTTATTGAACTAGATCTAGTTTTTTAAAAAAAAGGACCAACGTTATACAGTGTGATTTTAAGTAACTACATTTGAACCTGAAAAAAATTACAATGTAAAGTGTCTAGTAGGTGTGATCTTCTGATAGAACAAAATCCCACACTAGTTATTTGTAGAGAAATAATTTTCACCATGTTGCCTATAACCACTCAGTCAATGCTGGTGACTGATGAATTCCTCACAGGTTAAGTTTGGGTGTTTCTCTAGTTTTTTCCAGGTCATGAATCTCGAGCTACAGAAGCTCTGTGTTGGGCAGAAGGACAGCGACTCTTTAGTGCTGGACTCAATGGAGAAATCCTTGAGTATGACTTACAGGCATTAAACGTCAAGTATGCCTTGGATGCCTTTGGAGGACCTATTTGGAGTATGACTGCCAGCCCCAGTGGCTCTCAACTTTTGGTCAGTAAGCAACTATTGATAATTCAAACTGAGATTTCTCTTGTGCCCATTTTTGACTTTCCTCCCTGTGTTCTTGAGGTGAATAAGGTTGTATTATGGTACATAGCAAATCCAGTCTTAGCTGGGTCCCAGTAATCGCAACCCCAAGATTGGTATTGCTATTTTTAATACGATTTATATATAAATATACATGTATATGTTTATATATCAGTTTTGATGGACCTTTATTTTCTTTATTTATTTACATGCAGTGCCGAGAATTGAACCCAGTGCCTCACACATGCTAGGCAAGCGCTCTACCACTGAGCTACAACCCCAGCCGTTGGTATTAATATTGAGGATTAAAAATCCCTTGTTTCCAGGAACGGTGGGACAGAAAGTGACAGAGGAAGTTGGACATACTCCTGTCATCCCAGAGGCTCAGGAGGCTGAGGCAGGAGGATCTTGAATTCAAAGCCATCCTCAGCAAAATCAAAGTGCTAAGTAACTCAGTGAGACCCAGTCTCTAAATAAAATACAAAAAAGGGCTGGGGATGTGGCTTAGTTGTCTAGTGCCCCTGAGTTCAATCCCTGATACCCTCCCACCCCACCCAAGAAGGATTCCTTGTCATCTTGCTTTCTTTTTGCTGCTAGCTTGGGCCTCATTTAATTGGTAATTAGGTGAGAGGGTTAATCTGTTCAGTATTTCCCAAGCTATGTTCATTTGAACAGGGAGATGTAGAGACTAGTTTTTGTTTTGGTGTGCTGTGTGTTTGTGATAAATTTTGATTCAGAATACCGCATAGTAAACCCTATGCATATATGTATGTACACGTACCGTGTATGTATTACATTTAAAGTGTTTTTTGTTTGTTTTTGTTTTGGCATTGGGAATTGAACCAGGGGTGCTTTACCTCTGAGCTATATCCCAGTCCTTTTTATGTTTTATTTTTGAGACAGGTCTTGTTAAGTTGCTAACCTTGAACCTATTCTCATTCTGCTTTATCCTTTCAAGTATTAAAAGTTTTGGGAGATTTTTCAGCAAGTTAACCTGTGTGACTGTGTTTCAATTGAGTTTCTCAAAAATGTTGAGGATGATTGCCATTAGAGTAAATGTTTGCAGAGATTTAATTTTCTGTGGTGTCTGTGATTTTTTAAAATGTGCATTGGTTTGTGTATTAAGGTAATATACACTTTTAGGTTATACGGTTAGTAGATCTTTTATTTAGGCTAGGGTCTCTACCAGATACACTGTAAAATTCTACTTTTGTTATATGTCAAGTGCAGGAATTGGGCTACCAATAAGAACATTAATATCACCCACCCTGCTTTCTAGCTAGGATATGAAGACTGTCGGGGATTTACTGTCAATTTCTAGATACTAATACTTTTTTTCTCCCACAGACTTTTTGTTTCAGGGCAAATGATAGTTTTGGAGAAGAATTATCTATATATTTGTGAGGTGTGTGTATGTGTTTTAGTTCTGTAAAATTATGTTTATTTTCTCTGTTTTCTACCTCTTTGTCCCTAATAGGTTGGCTGTGAAGATGGATCTGTGAAACTCTTTCAAATCACCCCAGACAAAATCCAGTTTGAAAGAAATTTTGATCGGCAGAAAAGTAAGGGTCGTTTTAGGTGGGGCAGTGAATAGCCTTAACAAGAAGTTATGTTTCTGTGCCACTGGGGATGGGATATTTTCCCATGGCTACAGGTAATATTTTATCTACATCCTAATTTTATCTGAGCACAGAGAATATACTAGAAACCATCCTATTGTGTAACATAGTGAAGTAACGATACAAAAAAACCAAAAATCCAAATTAGGAACACTGACACTTCTGTGGACATCTATTTGTTAACTATCGCTTATTTTTGTGAAGTTTTACCAAGTGTGCATAAAGTCTTGAAACTAGAATTTCATCAGTAAGAGCTGTGGTTCTTAATCCTAGTTCAACTGGATCAGCACTGACCTAAAGAGCAGGGATCAGCAAGCACTTTTCATAAGGACTGGCTAGTAAATATTTCAGACTTTGCTGATCATATATTCTCTGCCAGCTCTGTCACTATAGCTTAAAAGCAGCCATAAATGATACTTGAATGAATGAGCGTGGCTGTACTCTAATGAAACTTTATTTATAAAAACCTGTAATGGGATGTAGTTGCTGATCCTCTTTTAGGGAATAGTAACTGTCTGTATTCGGTGTCCATTAGTAATATTCTCTGCTAATCAGATTTTTGTTTTTTTTTAGTATCTGTTGAATGTTCTTTTTTAATTACCAAGGTGATACACGCTCTTAAGAAATAATACACTTTTAACCTAGTGCGAAATAGAAAATGAACATCTCATTCCACTCTGAAGGCAACATTTTGAAACTAATCATCTAGACTTTTTTTTTTTCAATGTATTCAAACAAGTACACACAGAAAAGTTCTTATACTTGTTTTTCATCTTACTCTTTTCAGTTAATAAATCACAGACATCCTTCTGTGTCAGGGATGTCAGTCTTCATGGCTTTTTATTTTATAGTGTTCCATAATGTCTTTAACCAAATTCCTATTGATGGATATTATTTTTTTACAACAGGTGCTGCAGTGAAAATTCTTATACAGTCATGTGTTGATTAGCAATGGGGGTGGGAGAAATGCATCATTAGGTAATGTCGTGAACAGTATAGTATGTGTTTATACAAACTAAGATGGCTATGATGTTACTAGGCAATATGATCTTCCAGGACCACCATCATATATGCAGTCTGTTATTGATCAAAATAGCAGCATGCAGCTCATGACGTAGACATTTTTGAGCATTCATGCCAATATCTCTTTTTGATCAATTCATGGTGCAGTTACTGGGCACCCAAAATACACACTTCTAGATTTTGTTAATTAAATACTAGAATACTCTCAATAGATTGTATTCATTTACACTCCCATCAATCATTGTACATTATTAGAATATCAAATATTTCATTGTGAATCCCAGGCAGTTTCTTATCTATTATAAAACAGTGCTTCATAGGAGTGTGGTGGATGAGAGAGCAATGGCAGTAGAACACTAGCCCTGGAGTGCTCAGTTATCTTTTGCTGAGTATTTATGTGTATGTCACTTTCTTTTTTGTTGTACAAATCCCAAGGTCGCATCCTGAGTCTCAGCTGGCATCCCTCTGCTACCCACATTGCAGCTGGTTCCATAGACTACATTAGTGTATTTGATGTCAAATCAGGTGATTGTTTTTCTCAGTTCATTTGGGATGTGGGTTTTGTTTGTCAGATTCACATTTCTGAGTTTCCAAAGGCTTAACTTGTCATGCTATCATTGACGTTGAGGACCTAACTTCTCATAAACCTGAGATGGCACCCCAGCACAGTGGTAATCCTAGTAACTTGGGAGGCTGTGGCTGGAGAATCAGAAGTTTAAGACCAGCCTCCACAACTTAACCAAGACCTGATGTCAAAATAAAAAATAAGGACAAGGCATATAGCTCAGTGGTAAAGTGCCCCCGGTTCAGTCCTCATTACCAAAAAAAGAAACAACAACCCCCCAAAAACAGGCAAACTGAGACATGTACCAAGCATTTCACCCTTTTCTTGAATTACTACTGCTCTGCTGCTTAGTGGAATGCCTTATTTTTTTCATCATAAGAATTCACAGTAGGGGCTAGGGATATAGCTCAGTTGGTAGAGTACTTGCCTCGCAAGCATAAGGCCCTGGGTTCAAATCCCCAGCACTGCAAAAAAAAAGAATTCACAGTAGAATTCATCCATAACGAATTCTACATTTAGTATGAGTGATCAGTAGAATGCCTATTTATATATCCCAGTCCTTGATAAAAATGGAATGTAAGGTCTTGGTTATATAGTTGGTGAGACCAGAAAGGTATAGAACCATGATTTTTTTTCCCTGTTCTTGGTCTGAAATATTGGCTAATAGAATTTTTAGTGATGACATTGACTACACCTTGTTACATGGGCACATCTGTACTCCCAAGATATGGAGGCAAACCATGTTTCATTTTTCTTTTCACTCAATGCTTAAGATTTTAAATTTTCTTAACAGTTATACATGTATATAGTCAAAACTTATTACAAAAAAGCAGAAGACTCCCTTGTATCCTTTCTCCCATTTCTCAAAGGCAACCACTGAGACTCTTGACTGATTCTTTTGGTATTTATGCTGTCCATAGCTTACAATACTATATTTTGATTTTTGCTGTTTTTACCATTATTCACTGACTTCTACAACTGAGCCCGCTTTCTCCACTTTGTCAGATACCTACCCTTTCTACTGATCTCCCTTTATGCTTATGTTGTAACTTTGTTCAGATTAGTAGTCAATGTTTTCATTCTTATGACTATACAAATACTACTCTCATAGTAAATTACATTTCCTTTCCTGTATACTTTTTATTTAGTATCCTCCCTCTCTGGCTCTCTGTCCCCTCCGCATTCATCTTTGAATTCTTTCAATTGTAGGCTGTGGTTGTAGCTCAGTGATACAGCACTTACCTAGCACATGAGGGGCCCTGAGTTCAATCCCCCGTACAAAAAAAAAAAAAAGATTTTTTTTTTCCCCTGTTGGGGAAATTAGGATCCAACACATCTGAGATTTTTCTTTTCTGCTAATTTTATGGGTCTATTTGTGGGGTAGGGGGTACTGGGAATTGAACTCAGAGTTGCTTTACCACTGAGCTATATCCCCAGCCCTTTGAAAAAAAATTTTTGAGACAGTCTTGCTAAATTGATAACAGTGTTGCTAAAATGCCAAAGCTGGCCTTGAACCTGTGGTCTCAGCCTCTTGAGTTGCTGGGATTACAGGCATTTGCCAACTTGCCCAGCTACTTTTGTGCCCTTGAATATGTCTGTCCTAGACCTTTTGATTTATTCTTGTCTGTCTTAGCCACCATGAGATCTGAAACTTGATTTTTCACAGATTTTTTGGTCACTTTTATTTCTCTGTTGTATATGATTCTCTGTTTCCATGTTAGGAAATCTGATGCCATTCTGAGAATTGATCCTTTTTACATACAAACACCTGAGGTTGGGTTGTTTGTTTTATGGGAACTTTTAGTGTATCCCCTTTATTTATTTATTTATTTATTTATTTATTTATCTATGCTGGGAGATTAAACCCAAGGCTTTGTGCATGTTAGACAGGTGCTGTATTACTGAGCTACATCCTCATTCCCCTTTGTCCTTTCATCCCAAAATTTCATAATTGTGCTCTTGGTGTGTAAACTTTTTGTGGGGGGCATCAATGCCCTGGGTTCAATCCTAAGCACCAATTATACTGGATACCTTGTAGAGGTTCTTTTAATCCAAAATCCACGTTCTTTATTCTTCAGTTCTGGATGAAATTCTTGTAATTATTTTGTAGATGAGTTTCTTTCCATTTTCTCTTTCAGGAATTTTATTATTTGGATATTGGGTCTTCTAATTTTTCTTATCTATTTTTTCACTCCCATTTTTTATCTTTTTGATATTTTAGTATACTTTAATATTATAAGTTTGTTGTCTTTATTTTCATGGTACTGGGGATTGAACCCAGGAGCACTCTACCACTGAACCACATCTCAACCCTTTTTAAATTTTGAGACCCTCTTGCTAAGTTGCTTAGGCTGACACAGAACTTGGGATCCTCCTCTCTCGGCCCCCCAGATCCCTGCACTGTTTATTGAGATTACAGGTGTACACCACCATACCTGATATCTTTATATTTTAATCCTTTTGGTGAACTTTTTCTTTTTTCCCTGCAGTGCTAGGGATTAGACCCAGGGCTTCACACATGCCAGGCATATGCTCTACCACTGAGCCACTTCCCCAGCCCCTCAAGTGAAGTTTTTGTTTTGCCATTTCCATTTCTTTTGTTTTATGAAAAAAAAATTGTTTAATGGGTGCTTTGGATTGAACCCAGGGCCTTGTGCATATTAGGCCGACGCTCTACCACTGATCACATTCTAACCCTGAATATTCTTCTTTGTAACATTTTCTTGTTTTTTTTTTTTTTTTGTTGTTGTTGTTGTTTTTTTTTTTAACTATAAATGAACTCTTCTCTTTTTAAGACTATTGATGATACTGTTTGTCAGGCATTCTTCACACTTCCAGTTTCCTCATTTCATTTATTGTTGTTTTCATTAGTTCACGTGGCCTCTGCCTTTCATATTAGAAGCTTTCCTCAGTTCCAGTGTTCACCATTACATCAGTGGGGCCTGCTGAGTGTTGGCTTCCCTGAAGGACAATCTAAGTTGTTTGGGGAACTTCTGAAATCAGGATCTTTAGATCTTTTTCTCTTGGGCCATTCATCATCCTCAGAAGTTTTGTTTTTGTTTTTGTACTAGGGCTTAACTGAGGGCCCCGTACATTCTGAACATGGGCTTAACCTATGAGCTCTTCCCTCAAAAGTGGTTTTTCTTCCTGCCAAGTGAGTTTAGTTCTGACTTTTAAGCATTCTGAAGAGAAGAAAACTGGTGTACTTGATATTCAGTTAGAATTTTCACTTAATCCTGTTTTTCATATAGTACTCCCCACCTCCGTTGTTTCCTATATCCCTCTTCAGAGAGTAACTCTCCAGTCTTCTGTTGAGATTGAGTTTAGGGAGTTGCCTGGCTTCTCAGAATTCCACCAGCTTCTTAAATTTACTTTCAACCTATTGTTCCTTTGAGCCCCTGCTTTTACTGTTTTTTGTTTTGTTTTGTTTTGTTTAATTTAAAAAAAAAACTTTTTTACAGACTGCATTTTGATTCATTGTACACAAATGGGGTACATCATATCATTTCTGTGGTTATACACGATGTAGATTCATACCATTCATGTAATCATACATGTGCTTAGGGTAATGATGTCTGTCTCATTCCACCTGTTTTTAGAGTGTCTGGAGTTATCAATTTCTGAGAATTCTATAGTAGAAATTAGATGGCTTCTTGGTTTTTCCCATGACTTACTTGGGTCTTAGTTTCAGGGTTCTGCTAAGTCAGTTACCATCCAGTCTACTTTCTAGCTCCCCAAATTTTGCCATCCTTGCTTTCTTTCCCTTTCCCATGCATGGGGTTTTAGAAAAGAGCAGAGTGTAATGTATGTGTGCAATGGGCCAGATTGAAGTGAATGTCCCACATATCTCATTTCCAAGAGATTTGTGTTCTCGATCTTGCCCTCCTCCCTCTCTCCCCTCTCCTCTTCAGGTAACCATTTTGGAGTTTCAAGACTCTGTTCAACATGACTACCCTTTACTATGTTCAGGCAACTAACTTATACCATGCCTGCCACAAGTGGTTTTTGAAAACTGAAGGAGAAATGAGTTATATCCAAAGGTGTGCTTTTCTTCTTTTTCAGGTAGTGCTATTCGTAAGATGATTGTGGACAGGCAGTACATGGGTGTGTCTAAGCGGAAGTGTATCGTATGGGGTGTGGCCTTCTTGTCCGATGGCACAGTCATAAGTGTGGACTCTGCTGGGAAAGTGCAGTTCTGGGACTCAGCTACTGGGACACTTGTCAAGAGCCATCTCATCGCAAATGCTGATGTGCAGTCCATTGCCGTAGCAGATGTGAGTAGGGTCCCAGTTTTGAGTAATTAATGTCTAAATGGAAGGGATTGTGGTGTGAGTTAGTGAACACTACAAACACTGTTGCATCATTTGGATGTTATATTGGAAGAAGATGAGGTTGGGAAAATGCGTCTGAATACCCACACCGTTTCTGTGGTATCTAATGATCACAGAATTCTCTGAAAGATCAGCACAAGGTTTTCTTCAGGTGCCCCTCTGTCCTATTTAATCCAGTCTGCTAGTAGATGGGGCACAAGCAGCCTAGAAGAATCTTGAGAATTACTGTTTCCTCTCTGTACAAGTGCTCTCATGCATCCTATTTGGGGGCATTAGGAAATAACTGCATGGTGCTGGGCATGGTGGTGGGTGCCTGTAATCCCAGGGACTGGGGAGGCTGAGGCAGGAGGATTGCAAGTTCAAATCACTTTTCTGTCCATTCTCAATGTCCACATGTTGCCTCCCTACCATCAATAAAGAGCAACACTCAAAAAGTTTTAGATTCTGGAGTATTTTGGAATTTTAAATTCCAACCGGTAAAGTCTATGCAAATATTCCAAAGTCTAAAAAACTCTGAGATCTAAAATACTTGGTCCCAAGCATTTCAAATAAGGGATATTCAGCTTTTATCAGAATTTCATTCCTTTTTTTTTTCTAATATTTTTTTAGTTGTAAATGGATCTAATACCTTCATTTTATTTATTTTTATGTGGTGCTGAAGATCAAACCCAGTGCCTTGCCACATGCTAGGCAAGCACTCTACTATTGAGTTACAATCCCATCCCCAATTTTTAAAGCTAAGTAATATTCCACTGTGTGTATTTATACACCGTGTTAGTTTATTCATGTGTTAATGGCCGTTTGGGTTATTTCTATTATTTGCATTATTTTTATCTTTTGACTATTATAAATGATACTGCTATGAATGTTGATATACAAATATCTATATGAATCCCCACTTTCAATTATTTTGTTTGTATAACCTTGTTATATTCTTGTTTGGGATTTTTGTTTGTGTATTTGGGTTTGGGGTCTTTTTTATTTATTTCTTTATATGAATTCTAGAAACCTTTTTCTAGTTTCAAGTGAAAGTCTTTTTATAAAGTACAATTGGCATTTTTATTACATTATGTAAACTTCTGCATTTTCTTCATGGCAATGTCTCTATCGTGCTAAACATTCCTATTAAAAAACATGGTATAGATTTCTTCGTTCAGGTATCTCTTTTGTAGTTTAGAATTTAAATTTCAGAAGGATCTAATGTATTTCTTTTTTATTTTCTTTTGTAAAGAGCCTCGTTTGTATACAGTCATGTGTTGCTTGATGACAGGGACATGTTCTGAGAAATATGGTATTAGGTGATTTGGTGTTATGTGAACATAATAGAATGTACTTACACAAACCAGTAGATACAGCCTCCTACAGTACACAACTAGTGTACCTAATTGTATGTGCTGTATTTTTACACAACTGGCAGTGCAGATTTGTTTACATCAGCATCACTGTGAACATGTGAGTAATGTTTCATGCTACAACATTTGATGACTATAATGTCACTAGATAATATAAAATTTTGAACTCGTTTTAATCTTACATGAGCACTGTCCTTTGTGAATGTAGCCTGTTGTTGACTGAAACATGCAGTGTGTGACTGTAAAATTTAAACAGTTGGAGGTACTGATTGTTAATTTTGTCAGTAGAGGGCGCATCGTCACCTATAGATGACCTTGCTTCTCTAGTGGAATTGTTAACTTCCAGAAGGAAGAAGCGCCCAGAACCTCCCTTCTACTTCTGGGCTTGAGTTTTCCCCTAAGCTGCCTAGACAGAAGTCTCACAGAATATTTTTACATCTGGACCCTGCTTTGTTCACATGTACTTGCTCATGATTTAATTTTTCAGCAAGAAGACAGTTTTGTGGTGGGCACAGCTGAAGGCACAATATTCCATTTTCAACTGGTCTCTGTGACTTCCAATAGCAGTGAGAAGCAGTGGGTGCGGACAAAACCATTCCAGCACCACACACACGATGTGCGTGCTGTGGCCCACAGCCCAACCGCACTGATCTCTGGAGGTGGGTCCTGCTCCCTGTCAGGCTGCTGCTTTACTCTGCTCGGCTCTGGTTATTTTCATACTTAACTTCTCATTCTGTAACCTCCTCACCACCTTGCCCAGGCACTGACACCCACCTGGTTATTCGTCCTCTCATGGAGAAGGTGGAGGTAAAGAATTATGATGCTGCTCTCCGAAAAATCACCTTTCCTCATGTAAGTATCATCCCATCCCCTGTTGGCCCCTCATCTCCCTGACCCTTTGTCCTATAAGATTACTTGCTGGGTAAATTTATGGAATTTTTTTATAGTTGTCTTCTTTATTCTTCTATTCTGATGCAAGCCTCCTGCAATAATTTTTGGGGGCAGGAGATTCATAGCAACACCTTAGTATACTTTCTGAAGAAATAATTTCCTTTTCCAAATAATTGTGGTTTATGGTATCCTGTTTATTTTTAAGGGAGGGCTCTATTGTTTTGAGTGAAAAGAGTAAGATCTAAGCTTCTAGGGTTTCTAGGTAAATGGTGCCCATCTTCATAAGTGAGTAGTCCTCCCCTACACCTGCTTCCACATTCCATTCATCACCAACTTTACCGTCTCCCGGTCTCATTATGTATGTATACATATACACATATATAATACACATACGTACATCTTTCTTGAGTTACATGATATATAAAAGTATACATGTTTATATGATTTGACAAGGGTGGACATAGTTGTTAGTGTCTCTTGAAACTATTTCTTTGTGCTACCATTGTTAGTTTGGATTAGTATGTTTTCTGATCTGGATTCCTTTACGGTAACTTCCTTTTTTTCTAGTTTTTTTTTTTTTTTTTTTTTTTTTTGGTCGTCAGTGAATCTTTATTTTATTATTTTATTTATTTATTTATATGTGATGCTGAGAATTGAACCCAAGGCGTCACACATACCAGGCAACCATTCTACCACTAAGCCACAACACCATCCCTACAGTAGCTTCCTTAGTGATCTCCTTTCATTACCATGTGGTCATTCTAGCCTGTTCTCCATTTATCTGTTTAAAAAGCAACTCTATTCATTGCTCCATGCTTTAAAGCTTTTGGTTGTCCCTATTGCTTGCAGCATAGAGACCTCATTCTTCAGTGTGGCATATTGACCTGTCTTGCTCTCAGATTGGTCCTTCAGCTTCCCTTGCTTCTCCTTTCACACATTTGTAGCACCCCCACCCCCAACAGTCTAGCCATTCTGAAAAGTGTGTTTTTATTCCCTTGAATGCTCTTTGACCTTTGAACTATTTTACCTACCATTGACCTCCTTAGAACATCCTGCCTTGCCTTCTTTGCCTGACTAATCTTTACCAGCGAACCTCATCTGGGCTCTTATCTTTACCTCCACAAGGCTAGGTTAGATGTCCTTTCCACTTTTTTCCATTGTATGCTGTACTTAGGCATGTTAAACTTTTAAGCATACTGTAGCATAATTGTCTGTTTCTTTATTGTGGTATTGGGGATTGAACCTAGGGGTGTCCTACTACTTTGCTCCATCCCCAGTCCTTTTTATTTTCTATTTTGAGATAGGGTCCCCTAAATGCTGAGACTGGCCTCATACTTGCTATTCTCCATTGATCTGTTTGAAAAGCAACTCTATTCATTGCTCCATGCTTTAAAGCTTTAAAGCTTAGGAGCTACGTGCTGTAGCTCCTAGGTAGCTGGGATTATAGAGTTGTGCCACCATGTCTGATTGTAATTGCCTACTTATGTCCCCTTTAAACCAGAAGCTCTTTGAGAGCAGTAACAGTTTTTAGTCACTAATTGTTCTTAAATCCTAGGACAGGGCCTGGCCTATGGTAGTAGTTATTGAAATGTTTATCAAGTCAGTGGATTTCAAAATGTGCTAAAAAGTCGCTGCTGCATCTAGTACTGAGGCAGAAAATGACCCTGGCCTTTTTATAACTTTTCAATTCTTCCTTACAGCGATGTCTCATTTCTTGTTCTAAAAAGAAGCAGCTTCTACTCTTCCAGTTTGCTCATCACTTGGAACTTTGGCGACTGGGATCCACAGTGGCAACAGGTAAGACAGGAGAAAGCTTTTTTCCCCCAATAAGAAAACCATAGGACTGGAGATGTGACTTAGCTGTAGAGTGCTTGTCTATTATACATGAGGCCCCCAGTTTGATTCCCAATTTGCAAAAAAAAAAAAGAAAAAGAAAAAGAAAGAAGAGATAACTGTAGAGAGAATACTAAAAATCAGAATTGCAGTTTATATTCAACTTATGCAAAGAGATTTTTCTGTGTTGAAGGGAACTTATGGTTTTCCCATGCATAAGAATAAACACACAAATTATAGTGAAAAAATCTTGAGTAGGAGACAGGAGCAGTGGTGCACGCCTGTAATCCCAGCAACTTGGGAGGCTGAGGCAGAAGGATCGCAAGTTCAATGCCAGCCTCAGGAACCTAGTGAGGCCCTAACCACCTTAGTGAGACATAAAATAAGACATAAAAAGGGCTGGGGATGTGGCTCAGTGGTTAAGCGTGCCCCTGGGTTCAATCCCTGGAACAAAAAAAAAAAAAAAAAAAAAAAAAAAAATCTTGAATAGAATACTGAATCATCTCTTTAAAGCTTAAACGTCTGTACGATACACTGCAGAGTATAATAGATAAGGATTGTAGGGTAGGGTCACAGTTTGCCCTAACTTGACTGAGATGGCATCAGTCTGTTAAAAAAAAAAAATGACAAAATGCAATAATGGGTAGTGACAGTCCTGCATTGAAACAAAGGTCACATGGATCTTGCTGGAGTGACAACCTAGTAGAATTTTTTGATTCCTGTTAAGGAAATGTGTGAGTCCTCTTATTAAAGTGGAGTAAAGTTGAGACCTTGCAAACTCCTCTTTTACCCACCAGCATGCCACTGGGGAGTAGACTTTCAAATGTTTGATGATGTATCATAGGGTAGAAGTACTCACTGGTTTTCTCTCCATATATCCCTAAAGTTGTGCATGTCAACTGGTAGACAGTCCATTCTACCAAGAAATTACTTTTTTAAGAAGAAAACTGTACAAATAATCTTCCTTTGATAAGAAAAAATTCAGGCAAATCTTCTTATTTCAGGCAAGAATGGGGATACCCTTCCGCTCTCTAAAAATGCAGATCATTTACTACATCTCAAGACAAAGGTAAGGAGGGTTACAAACCCTTTGTGGTTAGGCCCTGAAATTCAGAATTTTTTTCCCATTCTGAGGGTTACTTTGTTCACTTTGTGTCGTAAATTCTAAAACTATTTGAATGAAGGAAATCCAGAGCTGGATTGCCCTGTGATGATAAGTTGGACTTTCAGTATTTATTAGATGAATGTATAAAAGAAATTGGTTATTACCCTCCTCTTAATATTGTTATGAAAATAATAAGATAGTACAGAGGATATACAATGAATCATGATCCTCCCCCAACTATACCCTCCTAGGGATCAGCACTGCCAACAACTTATATAGGCAGAAAAAGTTTCCACCTTTGGGTGTATGTGTATATGTCCTTTTTACATTAATAGGGCTGCATCTACAAACTGCTTTTATCTTTCTTTTAAAAAAATCTTTACACAAATATTTGTGATCACAGTCTAATAAAATTTAAGAGCTAGGAATATAGCTCAGTGACAGAGTCCTTGCCCAGCATGCACCAAGCCCTAGGTTCAATCCCTAGCACTCCCAAAACAAACCAAAGAAAAACGAGGCAACCAATATCAGTAGTTTATATTTTTACCACCTCTTTATTCTCATCATCTGAAATTATTGTTTAGTTATTAGCCTTTCTCCTATATCCTTTCCTCTTAGGGTGTGTGAAAGAGAGAGAGAAAGAAATTGTCAGGCGTGGTGGCATGTGCCTGTAACCCCCAACTACTTAGGAGGTAAAGGCAGGGTGATTGCAAGTTTAAGGCCAGTCTGGGCAACTTAGTGAGACCCTATCTGAAAAATAAAAAGCTCAACAATAGAATGCCCCTAGGTTCAGTCCCCACTACTGCAAGATAAAAAAGAAGGAAGGAAATCATCACTTTGTTTTCTGAGTTTTAAAAAATTCTATAAATGTTACATTGTACTTTTCTTTTTTCTTCTCCAAATATTTTTCATTTTTTTATTTTAATATTTTTAGTTGTAGATGGACATGATATCTATCTTTTTTTTTATGTGGTGCTGAAAATGGAACCCAGTGCCTCACACGTGCCAGGCAAACGCTCTACCACTGAGCCATAACCCCAGCCCTTTCAATTGTTCTTGCAGATTTTAAAAGCAGGGTCTAATAGGCAAAACAGAAAACCAGTACCATCCTCCCAAGCTTTTCTGCATTAAATGCCTCCCTGCTCTGGTTTCCAAGTTGGGGTTGGGATTTAGTACAAGGCTATCTGTGAATAACTTAAAGGGGCAGGTAAGTACACAGTATTGATAGACCTTTGTTCTTGGATTTGGAAATCAAAGTCACATCAGTTAGATTCTCTGCTTCTGAATTAATAGTGAGGGCTGGGGATATAGCTCAGTTGGCAGAGTGTTTGCCTTGCATGCACAAGACCCTGGGTTCAATCCCCAGCACTGCAAAAAAAAAAAAAAAAAAAAGATTTGAAATAATAGTGACACATAGTTTATGAGAATTATGTATAGGCATTTGTGGAAATGTCCAGAGTGGCAAAAGCATGAGAAGTTTTTACACTCTCAGTCTTGCTTCCTACTGTTTCAGGGGCCTGAGAACATTATTTGCAGCTGTATCTCCCCATGTGGAAGCTGGATAGCCTATTCTACGGTGTCTCGGGTTTTTCTCTATCGGTTGAATTATGAACATGACAACATAAGTCTCAAAAGGGTAAGTCATAGTCCAATGTGTGGTTGCATAAAAAACTTCCTAGACATGTGATTTCTGCATGAGGTGGAAATGAATTGGATGAAAATTCTTGCTCAGTGAAAAGCTTTTTAGAGACAGCTGTTACAAAACAGTCTTTTATTGTTATTTTGAATTGATTTATGTTTTGAGAGGGGTAGGAAGATGCCAGAGGTAGCAGTAAAGTGTATGCTTTCCTACTTAGTAGTTTCATATATAGCTTAGTGTTTCATTGCAGGAAGTTGAGCATTTGCTGTCATGATGAAAAGGGAGACACACAGGTTACAGGAGGCATGCTCCAGGGCCTGAGTTGATTGACTTGCTTAGAGATGGGAGGTGTTAGTGTAATTTAAGCCTGGATGTGATGATTTTCACTGGGCTGTAGATCTACCTTCTTTCTCACTGGTCTTTGCTATTGGTTCTCCCAAAGGTTTCCAAAATGCCAGCGTTCCTTCGCTCTGCACTTCAGATTTTGTTTTCTGAGGATTCAAAAAAGCTTTTTGTGGCATCAAATCAAGGGTCTCTACATATCTTTCAGCTGTTGGAAGGAAGTTTCAAGCACCTCCATACTTTCCAGCCTCAGTCAGGTGGGAGTTTGATAACTAGCCATGGGGGAGAGTTGTTAGAGTTTTGAATGTAACATTTTTTTCTTCATAGACCTCGGTGTTGGGGTTTCCTGCATGCTCTTCCCACCCGGCAAATACACTCACTCACATGTTTGCAATTTAAAGTAGGAGGAGGTATCTGGCAGATGAAGATACTGGAGGAGATCTGAAATGTTCCTCACACCTACTCTTTTTTTCACTGGGTTTTTGATTCCTTATTTAGAGCCAGAGAAGTTTTATCATCCTTCTTATGAATTTTGTTAGCAGAGAAAGAAGAAAGTTAAAAATCATCTTTAATCCCCTCACCCAGAAATAACTACCCTTTATGTTTTGGCATTTTCTAATGTGTTTGTGTGTAGGAACCTTGAAGACATGTTACTTTTTGTTTAGTTGTTTGTATAAAGTGAAGATATCCTTTTGTGCAGTTTCATTACCTGCGTTCATTTAGTGTTTATAACCATTTTTTCATGCATGAGTTGCTTGAGTGAGTGTGACTATGGCTGAGTCAACTGTTGTGCCTTAGATTTAGCATTCAGCTAAATTAGCAATTGGATACTTCTCATGGACTTTTCCCATCCCTTGGATTTTACCTGTTTCATTCTCATGTAGTCTCCATCAGCCTGAGAAGTCAACTCTTTGGACTTTAACTTTGCCTATTCGTAAGCTGCTCTAGAAACATACAGAGAAACCTCCTAGTTAGGGGTCAGATAAATTAAACTGACAGCATTTATCAAGTACCTTATATGCTTTTTATTACAAAACTCATTAGACTTATGCTTTTAGCATCCCCACCCATCCTTTAGCCACTGGTGTATGTCCTGTTAGAAAGCTTTTTCATTGTTTGTGGGGGTTCATGTAGCACATATTTTGGCACAGAAACTGTCTTACTCAGATCTGAGCAAATGATGTCTTCATTTTTATCTCTCTGGTTTCTTACATGAGGGTTGGCTAATTAAAAAGTAGACAAGTTAACATTTAGAACTAATTTGCAAAAATCTCAACAAATTATCCTCACAGTGATTTAAAACTCTTCTTGGTCTTGTTGGCTTCTGTCATCATCTTCAGGGGAAGCCTGGCTGTGGACATTGTGAATTCAGATACTTAATTGTTCTCTTTCTCTCACAGGGACAGTGGAGGCCATGTGTCTTTTGGCAGTCAGTTCAGATGGGAATTGGCTGGCTGCATCAGGAACTAGTGCTGGAGTGCATGTGTACAACGTAAAGCATCTAAAGGTGAGTGCAGGATTTCATAGCAGCATCCGGGGTTTTTTGTTGTTATTGTTTTGTTTTTTGCAATGCTGAATACTGAACCCAGGGCTTCACACGTGCTCTGCAAGCACTCTACCACTGACCTATAGCCCCTATCCCTTTCTTTGTTTTTTTTTTTTGAAACAGTCTTGCCAAATTTCCAAGGCTGGCCTCAAACTTGTAATCTTCCTGCCTCAGCCTCCCAGATTGCTGGGATTACAGGCATATACCACAACACTCATCTTAGAATTTATTTTTTAACCAAAAATATGTCCTGTTTTAGATTTTTTATTTATTTTGTTAAAATCAGTCAGTGGAAACAGTGAAACTATTCATACATTGAAATTCGAAATTAAGGATATGTGGCTAATGATAATGAGTCTATTTGAAGGAGGGAATATTCTGATATACATAGAAAACTGGTTGGAGAAAATAATAGTTTTCCTTTCATGGCTTACCTCATAATTTCAGGGTATTTTTAAATCAAACAGAACCAGAAATTTGAAAAAAACAATAATGGGATAACCTTTTTTTTACCAATCAGTAATAAAACTGATATTCATACCCTGAGTTACAAATGATCACTTACAAGCCTTCATCTTTCTCATTAAAATCAGATTAGAACTATTCAAAACTTTCAGTAAGCATTGAAGTTTATAGACACCAAAATACGTTTTCATAGGTTTGTGTGTTACTGTGTACAGAACTTAATCTTTATTATATGGTGACAGGAACATCTACTGAACATTTGCCTTGGAGCCTCACCTGCTATTTCAAAGGATGTTTATGGCTTAGGGGAGTAGCACAGTCGTAGACCACTTGCCTGGTATGTGAAAGGCTCATTCAGTCCCCAGCATCAAAAATAAAAGAACATTTTTGTGTAATGCACACATACTTTGCATTTGTACATAAATATCCTTCCTAGGCATTAATTTCTTTAAAACCCAGTGTAGAGTAGAGCTGTAGGTTTCCTGTTCAGCATATTTATGAACAATTCATTCAGACATTATTTAGAGGGAAAAGCTTTACTCTCTCTCTCTTTTTTTTTTTTTTTTTTTTTTTTTTGATGGTACTGGGAATTAAACCCTAAAGCACTCTACCACTGAACCATATCTCCAGACCTTTTTATTTTTTATTTTGAAACAGGGTCTTCTAAATTGCAACAGATAGCATTGAACTTGAGAGCTTCCTGCCTCATCTTCTCTAGTAGCTGGGATTAAGGTGTGTACCACCATGCCTGGCTGGAAAAGCTTGCCTCTTGAATTTTTTGCAGATGATGTCAGTTTTCTAAATATTACATGTACATTCTTTTAAAAAAAATAAATGAAGTCAAGTTTATTGATGAAGAAATGCCTGAAGTTTAGAGGAACTTCCATAGAATTCTTTTTGAGTTCCAAGGAGCGATTTTTTTTGAAAAAAAAAAAAAAAAAAAAAAAGGAAAACAAAAACCTACTCAGGGGTTAAAGGTATAGGTCAGTGATAGAGCACTTGTTTTGCATGCACAAGCCCCTGGGATTAAGCCCAGCATCAAAAAAACAAAAACAACCCAGGCATCTTGGCCTATGCCTACAATCCCACCAGCTCAGGAGGATTTCGAGTTCAAAGTTAGCCTCAGCAACTTAGCAAGGCCCTAAGAACTCAGTGAGACTGTTTCTAAATAAAATACAGAAAAAGGGCTGGGAATGTGGTTCAGTGTTGAGTGCCCCTAAGTTTAATCCCTGGTACCAATAAATAAATAAATAGATAAACAAACACACACCAAAAAACAACAGACCTACATCATCTAGCCTTTCTTGAAAAAAGGTACTCTAAAGAGTTACCCCTTCTTTCTGTTTTTTTCCCAGCTTCACTGCACAGTACCTGCTTACAATTTTCCAGTGACTGCTCTGGCCATTGCACCCATTACCAACAACCTTGTCATCGCTCATTCTGACCAGCAGGTAAGAAAAAATTTAGTGCTTTCTAATTCCCTTCTACTAGATAATAATCTGGAAGCTGAGGTAATGAATGGTTGAAGGAACTTTTCTCAGAAGGTGTGTCTACAGGTATTTTCTCCTGTATGAAGAGAAGCTTCTGTGCATGGTTTGGACTCATCATAAGCCAGCAGTACCCATTGGTTTGACGGGCAGTTTGCCTGGTGAAACAGAGATTTTAGAACACAGAAACACAGGAGGATGAAGGAATTTTGATGTGCTCATTCCACTGATTATTTTAGACTAACAGATGACATTGGCTCAGGTCTTTAACTGGAAATGGCATGATAAGATTTTGAGAATTGAAAGTGACTAAAGAATTGTATAATCCCCCCTTTTTAAAAATTTTTTTTGATAGTTGCAGATGGATAGCATGCCTTTTTTTTTTTAAACTTTTCCTTTTTTCTTTTTAAATATTTTTAATTGTCAATGGACCTTTATTTTATTTCTTTATATGTAGTTCTGAGAATTGAACCCAGTACCTCATGCATGCTAGGCAAGCACTTTACCACTGAGCCACAACTCCAGCCCCAGCTTGCCTTTATTTTGTTTATTTTATGTGGTGCTAGTTATCAAACCCAGTGCCTCACACGTGCTAGGCAAGTGGTCTGCCACTGAGCCCAGCCCCAGCCCCAGCCCCTGTATAATCCATTTTTACTTGTTCAGGTGAGGAAATCAGGCATCATCAATACTTCTGTCTCATCTGTGAAGTGGAGATAAGAAGCATCATCACATACACCACTTAACTCTTAGAAAGATTAAATATGATCTGGAAGCACATTTGAGTAGCTCTTTAGGCAAATGCTTCTTATTACTGCGATGAGTTTTTACACTCAGATACACAAACTCTGTCCAAAAACAAATCTCTCATTTAGTCCTTGACCAAGGGCTGAAAGATAGTGAAGCTGCAGCCTTGTTTTTGTCACACATAATAATGTTCACCTGACATCTTTTACTGCCCATTGGTCCTGTAAGTTTTTCAGTTTTTAAAACTGGTGTACCTGTTTGATTAGGAAAGATTACAGAGTTAATAAAGAGTTATCAGCAAAGCAGCCCTCTGATGAATTGCATAAATTAGTGTAACACTTTTGGAGGACATTTTGTCAGTATCTTCAAAAATTTTAAGTCCATATAGACTTGATTCAGAATTTCTACTTCTAGGCATTCTTCCTATGTGTCTTCAGTTGTGTCTTTTACATTTTAATGGAGAATTAATTGCAGCCTTGTTTGGAATAGCCAAAGATTGTAAGCAACCTAATATCCATATAGCAGATGGGATAAGTAAATCATGATGAATCCATAAAGTGAGTTGATTATTATGTGTTCTACAAAAGGGCACAATTAAAAATTAGTTATATATTTCAAAACAATTAGAGGAGAGCATAAAGATTCCCAACAAACAGAAATGATGTTCAAGGAAATGGAAATGCTAATTACCATGGTTTATTATATTTTGTGTACATGTACTGAATTACAACACTGTACTCCATAAATAAGTATAACTGTTATGTCTGTTAAAAACAAATATAAGGGACCGGGGAGATAGCTCAGTTGGTAGAGTGCTTGCCTTGCATGCACAAGGCCCTGGGTTCAATCCCCAGCACCGCAAAAAAAATATATATATATATAAGGGGTCTGGGTTGTAGCTCAGTGGTAGAATGCTTGCCTTGCACGCATGAGGCACTGGGTTCGATCCTCAGCACTACATGAATAAATAAAATAAGGGTATTGTGTCCATTTACAACTAAAAAAAATATTTTTTTTAATTAAAAAATATATAAGGGTTGGGGTTATATGTAGCTCAGGGGTAGAGTGCTTCCCTAGCACATGTGAGGCACTGTGTTCAATCCTCAGCACCACATATATATAAATAAATAAAACTATTGTGTCTATCTACTAAAAAAATTTTTTTAAATATAAAAGAAAAAGGGGGGCATTATTGATTTGTGTATGTATCAGTAGGTGCCAGTCTCCACAGTATAAGAATAAATTTAAAAAGTATGGTAAAGAATAGTATTTTACCATCATACATGCATAAAAGTCTCTGAAAAAATGTGAGCAAGAAATTGAAGTCTAGCTGGGTGTGATGGCACATACCTGTAATCCCAGCACCTGCAGAGGCAGGGTTAGTAGAATCACAGATTGAGACCAGCATCAACTTAGGCAGATCCTATCTCAAAGATAAAAAATTAAAAATGATTGAGGATGTTCAGCAGTAGAAATCCCCTGGGTTCAGTCCCCCAGTACCACTTAAAAAAGAAAAATGAAAAGAAATCGAAGGTTGCTCTTGTCTTGGAAGAGAGATACCAAGAATGCAGGGGAACTGGGTGTGGAGACATACACCTATAATCCCAGCAACTCAGGAGGCTGAGGCAGGAGGATTGCAAGTTCAAAGCCAGCCTCAGCAACTTATGGTGGCCCAAGCAACTTACTGAGACCCTGTCTCAAAAAATAAAAAGGACTGAGGATGTGGCTTAGTGGTACAAGTGGTACAGCACCCCTGGGTTCAACCCCCCATATCAAAAAAAAAGAGGATTACAGGATAATTTTTCTCTTATTCTGTAATTTACCTTTACATTTTTTTTAAAAAAACTGAGCACACAAATGAATCATTACTTTTGTCAGGTATTTGAGTACAGTATCCCAGAAAAACAGTACACAGAGTGGAGCCGGAATATCCAGAAACAGGGGTTTCACCATCTTTGGCTTCAAAGGGATACTCCCATCACACACATCAGTTTTCACCCCAAGAGACCAATGCACATCCTCCTCCACGATGCCTACATGTTCTGCATCATTGACAAGTCGTTGGTGAGTTTTGCACTACCCTTTCCCTGAATGTTTTTCACTTAGGAATCTTCAAATTCACAAAGAGACTAGTGAGAGAAAGAATTAGAATAAAGGTTCCTAGTATATTCTTTGGAGGAAAGCAGCTTTTGACAGATTTCCTTATTTGCATTCCTACTCTCAGGAGGCTTTCAGGGAAGGGGTTAGCCTTTGTGTGCTGGGGTTTGCTGCTGTAAATATTTTTCTACTTTGCCAATGAGCACACAAACTTAAACAGGAAAGTGTTGGGTTGATATTCACAAGGTGACTCTTATCATGGAACATCATTGATATGGGAAACTTACTTTCAACATGAAATCCTGGGGTGGCTGAATAATGTGGTTTCATTAAATTAGATACAGACTGATGTTTTGACCACTGTATCCCTTGCAGCGGGGAGGAATTGGTCTTAAAGTCTTGAAAAAGCCCAGTCAGAAAAATCCTTTCTTCATGACTGTGATTTAGGTAGGATGTGAGCATTTTCTTTGCTAGCTGCTGTTTGATTTACTCCAAATACATGTCTTTACTGGGCAGGGGCTTGCTTTTCTAGGAGAGTGTTGTGGGCTATGGCCATATCAGCATTGAACTTCAGGCTTAGATTACAACCAACCTTGGCTGATTTGGTATATCTGTGAAGGTGGGGGTGGAAGGAGCATGGGGAAACCAGCAGATGGTTCTAAAGGAGGTGTGCATAGGGATGTGTCACTGAAACTCATCTTGTGGGCCCTGTGTCCTGTGGGTGTGGGAAGCAGAGTTGGCTGACAAGTGCCTTCTGCAAGATGAGTGATACAGGAAGGGCCCCTCCCACTCGCTTGCCTCTCTGTAACTCAGCCCAGATGGCTTTTTCCCAAGCCCTGGTGATAAGTCCATCACTTCCTCAAACTGGGCACAACTATTTCCCAAGGAAGTCAGAGATGGAAGTATCATTTGTTTGGCCAGAGGCCATCTCTTGAGGTGTCAGTGACATCATTGGGAGTGGTTTGTGTTGAAGCTTCACTTGGGGAGAACTTCAGTCAGATAGCCAATCTGTGATCTTATTGGGGAAGAGTCCAGAAAGCACAGAGCCTGTGTGGGCTGAGCTTCTGCACATGCTGATTTGTTCTATTCTGACAAAGTGTTACTGATGAGACTGGCCAGAAGCCTTAGCTGGACCCTTTGATCCTGCCAGTGTGGTGTACCAAGTGATTTCTTGCCTCCTCCTGCCCTGTTTCACTGCAGTATGACTGGAATAGTTCCACAGCTATCTTCCCAAAGTAAAGAAAATCGAGGTAAAGTAAGGAGGTTGTGAATAATCAACGTGGTGGTTTGAAGATGGTGTTGGCCTGAAAAACCACTGCAGTCCTTTGGTCTGTGCAAGTTCAATAAAACTAACATTTTAAATAATGTGTCTTTGTCTTTTTAGCCTCTTCCAAATGACAAAACCTTACTCTACAATCCACTTCCTCCCACAAATGAATCAGATGTCTTCCGGAGGCGCACGGCCCATGCCTTTAAAATTTCTAAAATATATAAGGTAAAACATCTTGTGTTGTACTTTGCATGGCTGACGCTTCCTGATATTATCAAAATGTAATAAGCTCCACAATTAGAAGAAAGAACACCTTCATTTTATATGCAGAGATCCTGGTTTGGGAGAGACAAGTGACCATTTTGAGGTTATCTGTCCCTGTGTCTCTATTCTGTTGTTCTTGAATTAGTAGATGAGAGGTATTTCTATTTCATTGTACTTAGGTTAGAGGCAGGTGTACAAAACTTATTGGAAATGATGTTGGTGCGCAGGTGGGGGGATCTTTTAAGGGTGAAAGCTGTTTTTTTTTTAATTTGAGTTCTTGTTAGAGAATGTTCCATGAGTTCAATTTTAAGCAAATGCAAGTCACTGAATTTGTTGGGAGTTCCTCTTTTTCTGGCTAGTCTTTTCACTGTATATTAAACATATCCATTGAGCTTATGATGCAGATTTTTTATGGATGGATTCAGTTAAAAGCTCACAACCTTTCCTACTGTTTTTTGTTGTTGTTTGTTTTTAAAAAAAATTTTTTTTGTTGTTGTTATTGATGGACCTTTATTTTACTCATTTATTTATATGTGGTGCTGAGGATTGAACCCAGTGCCTCACACATGCAAACAAGTGCTCTACCACTGAGCCAGGACCCCAGCCCTTTCCTACTGTTTTGAGTCTACGTTCAGGAACAATCATTAGACTTAGGTTCATTGAACTTTGAATGAGGCTAATCTTTTAGTTCTGTCTGTTCAGAACTAGCTCTAGATTATAACTCCTGGTGGCCTTACTGTCATCTCTCTGCAGCCCTTACTCTTCATGGATCTTTTGGATGAAAGGACACTCGTGGCAGTAGAACGGCCCCTGGATGACATCATTGCTCAACTCCCACCACCCATCAAAAAGAAGAAATTTGGAACCTAGAACAGGGCACTGTGTCCTTCCTTGAACTGTCTACTCTGTTTCTTTTCACAAATCATGATAATAAAACAAAGTTATTCTTTAGAACTAGTCATTATTAATGTTATCTTCTAAAACATTGGGCATTAATTTCCCTTCACTGGGTAAAAGTGAGTGGAGATTTCCTACAAAACTCCAAGGTAAAAAGCATCTCTGAGCCTGCGGAGTAGACAGCATGAGCAAAGCTCACCCTCCCGAGCTGAAAAAATTTATGGACAAGAAGTTATCATTGAAATTAAATGGTGGCAGACATGTCCAAGGAATATTGCGGGGATTTGACCCCTTTATGAATCTTGTGATAGACGAATGTGTAGAGATGGCAACTAGTGGGCAACAGAACAATATTGGAATGGTGGTAATACGAGGAAATAGTATCATCATGTTAGAAGTCTTGGAACGAGTATAAATAATGACTATTCAGCACAGAAATCCATGTCCCATTTCCAGAGGGCCTGTTTAACTATGACATAAAAATCAGGTCATGTACATTTTCATATTAAACTTTTTGTTAAATAAACTTTTTAATAACAAACAAAAAAAAAAAAAACTCCAAGGTATTCGCAGTGGGGATAATGTGAGTAGCCATAAACTCATCTAGCTTTTCCAGTTTCCTGTTTTCTTTAGATCTCAGACTCAGAAAAAAAGGTGATATATCCCTCTATTTTCTACCATGTGCCTGAATCTTCAGAGGGCTGACTGCCTCTTCCTGCCAATGTGCAGCCTATGCAAAGGCATGGGAACATGTCCGGCATCACCCTGGAGCACAGGGGACTGTGGTGACATATTAAAGATAGCCTCACTACTAACAAACAGCCACAATCAACCTCATGGTTCAAGGAAGAATTTTAACTGTAACATTATGAGGGAAAAGCTCCATCTGATTTTTTTTTTTTTCCTTTAAAATAAATTAACAGCTGACTGCCAAAAGACATTTTATTTTAAAGGAAAAAAAAATCAGCCATTACCCATCTTTTCACCTGTCATATGCCAGTTTTGAAAGGTAAGGAAACATTAGGCAGGGATTTTGCTGGAGAGTAGGAGGAGAGGTAGGGACTCAAGAACCCACCATCTACATCACCTTTTCTGTTCCCTTCTACCTGCTTTGACATTGTTATGATTGACTAGTTTCAGTGTGATCTTTAAGTTAGAATGTAAGAACCATAGTTAACCTGAACTGTGGAGGTAGATTTCTTTCCCATCTCAGTGGATGTATTCTGTTGTCTGCCTATGGAAAACCTAGTGTGTGGGGTTTTGTTCAGGGGATGGAGGAGGGCTGAAGGACAGGCAGAAAAGTATGTGGATTCTGATGGCATCATGAGTGAAGTGCTGGTGAAAAACCTTTTTGCTAAGGTGAACCCCACCCTTCAATCTAGAAAGGAAAATAAGTGTGGGAATTTTAAGGCAGATGTGTGGGAGGAGAATTAACAGGTTAGAAGAGAGCCAAATAGCCCACAATCATTTATGAAAAAGGACAGTGTATCTCCATTTGACAAGAGGGAACAAATACAACAAGGTTTACAATGGTTGGCACTTCTTTGCCTCACCTTTTTAGGTTTTACAGTGATCGAAGTAATTTAAATGCCCTGCAAGCACAAGACCCTGGGTTTAATCCCCAGCACCCAAAAAAAAAAAAAAAAGTAATTTAAAAAAAAAACTTAATTTTTTTTTTTTTTTTAAAGAAACAACTATAATTGTTTTGATCATCTGTGTAAAATGATTTCCTTTCTTCTTACTTGCTCCCAGTCTGTGTTAAATTGGACTACCGATGACCTTTTCAATAACATGGACAATCCTGGTCCTGGGAAAAAAATGTCATGGGTCGCAGGGTTACAGTGACTCATGCCAGTAATCTCAGCTACTCAGAAAGCTGAGGCAGGGAGATTATAACTTTTGAGAGCAGCCTAGGCAGCAGAGTTTTTATTCTTTATTTTTCCAAACAGAATTTCAAAATTTTTCAAAATAAAGAGCTCTTGGGTGCTAGCGTTATAGCTCACTTGCCTAGCATGTGTGAGGCACTGGGTTTGATTCTCAGCACCAAAATAAATAAATAAAAATAAGGTCCATTGACAACTAAAAAAAATATTAAAAAAATAAATAAATAAAGGCTCTTGGGTACATATGTAATGCAGTGATAAGAGTGTTTGCCTACCACAGGTGAGGTCCTGGGTTCAATCCCCAGTACCACAAAAAAAAGTCTTGTGTGGTTGAAACCAAAGTCCAAGTCACTGGTTTACATTAAATGTGATTAGTGGGAGGCTAGTATGCCTTAAATATTAACTTGCTTACTTTTCACTGTTTAAAAAGCTTTAAATCCAGGAAATCCTTATTAACTAGAGTCTAATTTGCAATTTGACTTGAACTTTTTTTTCTTTTTTTCTTTTTTTAGTGGTACTAGAGATCAAACCCAGGACCTTACATATGCTAGGCAAGTCCTCTACCACTGAGCTACATCCCCAGTCCACTTAGCCATATTTAAAAGCTCCTGGAGCCAGGCACAGTGGTGCAAGCCTGTAATCCCAGGGGCTCAGGAGGCTGAGGCAGGAGGATTGTGAATTCAAAGCCAGCCTCAGCAATGGTAAGGCACCAAGCAACTCAGTGAGACCCTGTCTCTAAATAAAATACAAAATAGGACTGGGGATGTGGCTTGGTGGTTGAGTGCCCCTGAGTTCAATCTCTAGTACCCACCCCCCTACAAAATAAAAAGAAAAGCTCATGGATTGTAGAGGATATACTTCTGACAGAGGCCTCAGATCATTTGAGTAAAGAAGTAAAACAAAATGAAAAGCATTTCTTTGCAAGGCTTCCAGCCTATGATTTTAACTTCCATAAATGGTATGGGAAGTAAAAAAGCATTGGACTTTAAAATTGTTCTTAAGTAGAAAACTAGATAAAATGAAGCAAGTTAGAGAAATTGGGCAGGGGGTGGGATAGAAGACAAGCTAATGTTAGAAGAACACTTTTGTGTACATTTCCCATACATTGGGGAATTATGTAAACTGGATATTTGAAGTAGTTTGATCTTTGCCATAATGTTTGTTTGGGGTATTCCTGGGTGCTGCTCAAACTTGGTTTTATAGAAAAGTTTTGATATGAGATCAACCTAGGAATGGTCTTTCTTCCAAAAGGATTCAAATGCTTTAAAAATTTATTTTTACCATGTACTAGTTAGTAATCTGATATCTGATTAGACAATTCACCTTTACCATGGAGGTATATGTACAAATTAGACTGAGGAAAACTGAAATCTTGTAATATTGAAAGGAAGTTAGAAGTCATCTTTTGGGGTTGTTTTGTTTTTTTTAAGGCTTTCTTTTGAGCATCAAAACTAACTTTCTTCAAGTTGGGTGTTGGTGGTGCATGTCTGTAATCCCAGTGTCTCAAGACACTGAGGCAGGAGGATTACAAGTTCCAGGCCAAACTCAGCAACTTAGTGAAATCCTGTCTCAAATTAAAAAAATAAATAAATAAAAAGAGCAGGGGACATGGTTTAGTGGTAAAGTGCCTCTGGGTTCAATCTAAAGTACCAAAAAAAAAAAAACCCCACAAAACTTTAAGTGAAATTTTGTTCTGAACCACAGTATATACTGTAGAGAAAAGTGGAATTTTCTAGTTGTTGAAGGTAGGGGAAGAAACAGCAGTTTTTATACTCATGGAAGTGGAGACCATGAGGAAAAGTGATTTTTTTTTTTTTTTCCCCCTGTGATCATTCAGTGATTTGTTAGAGGCCAAGGGTAATACTATTGGGGTTATCCCTTGACTCTCTTTTAGTTGTAGGGACCTGATTATAAATATGATGACTAGCAGGTATGTACACTAAGAATTTTCCATTTCATAGGCTGCAGAGAAGGTGTTTAAGCATTTGTCTGCCTGAACATTGATGTAGCTCTAATGTGGACAATCTTTTGTGTTAACCATATAGTGTTGTGATAAACAAATTGGTACATTGTCTTCTATTGCTTATTTGTGGTGCTTGGGGATAATTCCTGCGTGTGGAAATGCTAGCTCAAACTGTGCCCATTTTCTTTCACATTTAATTGCCCTTCAGACTGGCTGTATTCTCATTGGCAGTGTTTGAAGGTACTCATTTCCTTACACCTTCCCAATGTATGGGTAGACTAATTTGAGATTCTCAAAGGGGTGAAAATAGTATTTCATTTTATCTTGCATCTTCCTATTGATTAAGGAAGTTGCTCACTTTCTTTTGGCTGTTTGGTTGTATAGATTGCATACTTATAATCTTTTCTCTCTTTTTTCTAATGTGCCTTTTTTATATTTCAAGGTATTTTATAATGTAGATCCACACTGTGTAAGAAACCTTCTATGATGATGAAAACATTCTGGATCTGTCATGGACAATAAGATAGTAACTAGCCACATGTGACTATTAACCATTTGAAATGTGGCTAGTATGACAAAGGAATTGAATTTTTAATTTTAATTAGTTTAAACAGCCACATGTGCTAATGACTTTTTATATTGGACATAGGGATCTAAATATTTAGGCTTAGCTTTGAGTCAGTCTGTTGTCTTTAGGAAGTTTTAGAACTTAAGATACATTTATTGGTTGCCCACTATATGCTATGCACCAACAACAGATGAATGATATACAGTCTTAGCCCTCAAGAATTTCACTGCATAGTTGAGAAACAAGTAGATCAATAATGCTGCATTAGACACAAACACAGGGAAAGGGCACCTCACCAATAGGGTTAGATTGGGTTGGAGTTGGGAGGTAGTCCTTGAGTTAATCACTTGGAGTTGTGTGGTGAATAGCGGGTAGGAGAAGAAAAAAGAATTTCTGGAGCATTCTCAGCACAAGAGGCATGAAACAAGACAGTATAGGAGGATTGGTTTCTTCTGAGACCTCTTTCTTTTGCTTGTAGATGGTCATCTTTTCCCTGACTTCACATAGTCTTCCCTTTGTGCATATGTCTGTTCCCTAATCTCCTCATAAAGATAACTGTATTGTTATATTGGAGTGGAAGCCACCCTAATGACCTCATTTTAACTTAAAGACCCTGTCTCCAAATATGGTCAGGGTTAAGGATTAGGACTTCAACCTATGAATTCAGGAGTGGAGGGCCACATAATTTAGCTCATAATAAAGTCTGTGGAAGGGTTTCAGGAGCTTCGAATATCCTCAAGATTGAATGCTGAATTGTGCTCAAATGTCAGTTGTTTATATGAGGCACATCCATATCTTGCAGCTGATTCCCAAAGGGTACCATCAACCCTCACAATGGCTATTGCACAAATTGACTCAGGAAGCAGTCAAAGCTGTTGCCTAAAGCCTAGAAATACCATACGTGTCAGTAAACATGACTTGGTGTTCAATGGTATGTGAAGAATGACAGTAGAAACTCACTCTAAGACTACAAAGTTAGTTGTAGCCAGGAGCAGTGGCACAACCTGTAATCCCAGCTACTCTGGAGGCTGAGGCAGGAGGATTACAAGTTTGAGGCCAACCTGGCCAACTTAGTGAGACCCTGTCTCCAAAGGAGGAGCTAGGGATGCTGCTCAGTACTAACACTGAGTGCCAGGCAAGGATGAAGCCCTAGGTTCAATCTGCAGTACCATCACCACCAAAAAAAAAAAAGACTGCAAAGTTGTGAGGCACTGAAAATTCTGTTAGAACTGGTGATGAGGGAAAGTAGACTTTTATTTTTAGACCTTATTTGAATTTCATGGCAAATTATGTAATTTCCATAATTGTCAATAAAAAGCACTGGTGATTTTCCATAACCAAGTGTGCATTCAACGAAGCTGAACTGGCTTGGTATGTCCTTGCTAATATTTTCCTAAAAAGAAAGTCACAGCACTATAACACTGCTACCAGCTGCTTCCCATTAGGAATGTGGTTAGCAGATGTGGGTTTTCATAGTCATAATGCATGAGATAGTTAATCCATTTTTGCGGGTTTCAGATGGATAGTGATTTATCTTGGCAGGATGGATTTAAAAATGTGCTTGCATCAGCTAAAGCGTATATACACCTTTCCTTTTACTATGTGTTTGCACTGGAGAGGAAATACTATTGTGGGCTATTTCTCCTGGAAGGCAAGGTAGTACTGTCCATTAAAAAGGATTGTTGATTTCACTGTTTTCTAACTAGGGAAGAGTTATGCGTGAATAATTTTTCAGAGTTGGATATTGGATTGGTTATTTTATAAGCTTCTTTTCAAATCCCTTTAGCCTCTTTCTTAGTAGTAATTGAGCAGCTCCTGCTTTTGTTGTCTGGCGTCAGGCGGCCTTTGTGGCAGTGACCTTCAGGCTTGCTAAGGGCTGCAATTTTGCCTGGAGCCCTCCTTCCTTGTGAAATTACACAACACTCAAACCTTGGAAGCAGCCCCATATCCACTAATTCTTTTCTTTGATGGACTCTTGGCAATGTATGTTCCTTTCAGCCAGAGTGTAGCTTTATACAAGACCTGTTTGTCACTGAAATTAATTTGGCCATTTGCCCTTTATGCCTGGAATCAAATGGTATTATGGCAGACCCATTCCTAGATAAAGTATAGAATCTCAGCTAGAGAGTTTCTACCAAAGGTTTTATTGTTGTTGCTGGTCAAGGTCAACAGGTAAAAATAACAACAGCTGGTACTTTTTAATGGGATTGCTGCCTTGTGATAGTACTGTGCTGTTCAGCGTGTCGTGTACATCAACCTACTCAACTGGCAACCCTCACAACCCCTTTAGAAGCAGAAGGTATCTGAATTTTTCTGAAGAAGAAACTGAGGCCCATGACCTCAGCCCTTTGACCATTATATATTATATAGCTAATAAGTAACCAAACTTATTTGAACCCATACTCTTAATTATTATGCTATATCCTATTTCTATGATGGAGAAGGAAAAAAAATTGAACATTGGGTTCCAAGACAGCATAAAATCAGCCTGAGTCATAGAATGGTAGGATGAAATTATAGAACCCAGAGAGCTAATACAACCCATTTTAAAGGAGCAATGATGTCTGCTTGTTCTGAGAAATACTAAGATAACAGCTTGAGCAGAGGAGAATAGATTCTGATGACAGGAATGAAAGGTTATTAGGAATTATCTTAGCCATTTCCTTTTTAAGAGGTAGATAAAATAACATGCCTGTTCAAAGAATTGTCTAAGCTTCTCTTGCTGTTCTTAGGAAACCGTGGAAACAGATGTATACCCTTTTTATTTCAGATTGCATTATCCACAGTAAGTAGATTTCTACTGACTGACTACTTGAGATTTCCTAGATGGTAATTTTCACCCTGCAAGGAACCAGTAACCTTCAGGGGATTATTTGAAAAGATGTAACACAGAGAGCACTGAATTTCAATCAATCACAAGTTTAATGAGTTCTTTCTCAGCAAGGCAATATTTTTGGAATAGTGGGGAGTAAAAATAAGTTGATGGGTGGTTTGTGTCCTCCTGTAGTTTATAAGCTACTTAGGCAAACCAGCCAGGCATACAGTTAAATTGTTCAAAAGGAAAATCCCAAGAATTGTGTAGTCAGGAAACATGTCCATTTCCAGGTGGGAAAGTGATTGAAAGGGGCAGGAGGCATTTAGAAGGAAGGACTCAAGGAGGAATGTGGCAGACATCACTGAGAGTCAATGACTTGGGTGAGCTTAGCAGACCTGAAAGTGGTGATGAAAGAGAATATTGAAAAGTTCATTTGGATTCTAATGAAGGCCCTATGTAAATACAACTTGATAGTTTGGGTTTTTTTTTTTTTGTTGTTGTTGTTGTTGTTGTTTGTTTGTTTTGGTACCAGGGATTGAACCCAGAGTGTTTAACCACTGAGCTACATCCCTCTCCAACCCCTTTTATTTTGAGACAGGATCATGCTAAGTTGCTTAGGGCCTTGCTAGGTAGATTTGGGAATTTTTTTATAGATAGATTTTTATATAATTTTTTTAAAGGAAACACTCCCAAGTGATCCAAATACCAATCTCTTTTATCTTCTTTGCTCCCAGGGTTAAATATTTTGTTATATAACTTGCTATCTTATGTAAGTGTCCTTACTATTAGTTAGATATGTGACTTCCTCCAACTCTATTGACAAAAAGTCCTTGATACTCTTGGAAAGAATGTCCAGCACTTCCCTTTTGCTAATAAAGGTGTCCTCAAGTACCCAACCCTTGGGTGATGACATATGCAGAAATGTTAAAAATAGTGTTCATACTCTAAGGAATCAGCTGCCAAATGCTCTCTAATAAGCAGAAATTTCATATAATTCAGGCCTCTGGGGGCTCACGCCTCAGCTGGAACAAAGCCATACATGTCTATGACTGCAGGTGCTCTTAAGTACATTGGATCCTGCCTTCACTTGCAGTTGATTTAGGAGAGGACTGGAGGGTTAAGCTTTTGCTGACATTTGCTGCTTAGAATATCTTGCTCTACTAATCACAATTTAAATTCTGCAGTAATGATTTTTTTTTTTTTTTTTTTTTTGGTAAAATAACATCTCATTTTGAATTCTTTCTTCATTTGAGCTCTAGATGCTTCCCAGTCTTTATTTTTATTGTTTTCATTTGTGGTAAGGAGGATCTTTGGAAGTTTCTGTCTGCACATGAATGTGCTTTCATAGAGTGGTGCATGGCTATGGTTTAAGAATCTGTGTTCTTCCTGAGCAAGCAAGTAAACAACCTCCTTTACAGGAATTGGTGCACACTCCCTCAGCTTGCCCCCTGCCCCTGCCCAAATAAAAGCATGGGGATTTTGCTCTTACTGCTAAAGGAAAGTTAGAGGTCACATTGACCTCATGATTTTGCTGAGAGCTTGCCTTCTCAACAGTGTAATTTCGGAACCTCTGATTTTTGAGGTCTGAGTTCTATCGTGAACAAAACACTGGAACAGGAGGCTGGGAGAGCTAAGTCTGTCTGCTTCCGCAGTGTGGACTTTGGGCCAGAATCTTTAACTCTCTGGTCCTCAGTTTCCTCAGTTCTCCTATCCCATGGAGCTGAACTGCGGGTAGTTTACATCACTTCTTCAGATAGAAGTCTAGCAGGCTCTGCAGTGTGTAGTGGTGGCTTATTGCCTTTGGTCATGGGATTTCTCTGTGAATTGATTAAAAGTCACAGGTTCCAAAAAATACCTTAGAGTTCAATTTTGCATGCATTTTTTTGGGATGCTCATCTACATGTGTCCCAATAAAGATGATGGCCTCTAGGCTAAGAAAGTCTTATCTACAGTCCATTTCAAACTCTTCAATATTCGACTATATTATTATAATATTATTTATTATATTCAGTATTTCTCATACTTGTCCTATGACTTCCACTTAACACTATACTGTGTTCATGCTGGAATTCTGACATCTTCCTAAGTAACCATCTGCAATGGTTAATTTTGTGTGTTAACCTGACTGGGCTAAGAGATGTTTAGATAGTTGGTAAACTATTATTTTGGGTGTGTCTGTGAGGATATTTCTAAATGAGGTTAGCAGTTGAATGGTAAACCATATAAAGAAGATTGCCTTCACCAACTTGGGCAAGGAATCAGTTGAGGGCTGAAATAGAACAGAAAGGCAAAAGAAGGGCCAATTCATTCTGCTTGAGCTGGGACATCCCTCTTGTCCTCAGACTTGAGTGCTCCTGGTTCTCAGTCCTTGGGATTGGGACCAGAACTTACATCATCAACCACCTCCTTCCCCACCCCCTTTTCAGGCCTTTGGTATTTGACTTACACCATTGTCTCTGGTTCGTAGGTGTTTGGGTTTGGATTTGAAGTACAGCAGCCAACTTTTCTGAGGCTCCAACTTGCAGATGGCAGAGTGTGAGATTTAGCCTTTGTAATCTCCTGGCCATTCCTTCACAATAACTCCATATATCTGTATATCCCATTGATTTGTTCCTCTGGAAAACCTAAAACACCATTTTGCAAGTTACTTTGAGGCCCAACTATTGTGGCTGCAGGGCTTATGAAGACGTGGTTCCCTCTATTTACAGGTTACAAAGCAAGGTGAGAGAGTTTTGCACTCACACCTTCAAACCTTTGCTTAAGCTGTGCCCTCTGCTTGAGCTGTTTCCTCCATTGTCATCTCTGTGAAGTTGACTCCAGGCCCATCCAAATGTTCTTTTAATTGTGCTCTTAACCACATAGTCTCTTAACCACATAGTATCACACCTAGTTGGTTGGTTCTGTTTTTCTCTCCCACTCGACCACAAGCTCTCAGCTGTTGGTACATTTTATTCAGTTTATCACCAGGGCCTCAAAAGGAGCCTGCACACTGCTGAGCTCTCAGTACATACGGATTGAACCAATCAATACAAGATAAACGTGCCACCCAAGTCCTGCAGGCTTGCAACGTGCTTCGTGCTGATTTTGCTTTTCGTGTCCGGACAGCCCGTTTGGTAAAGGTCAGGAGTTTGGGGGCATGTGAGGAACGGAGGGAGAATGTGAGCGCCCCACCGCGCTGAGGCTGCAGAAGTCCGGCCAACTGCGAGCGAGACCCGACAACTTCTTTACCTCCCGGAAGCGGCTGCAGCGGCCGCTCCGCGTCCCTCCGGAAGGTGGGCGTGGCCCTCATGAATAGTGAATCGCCGCGGGGGAGGGGCTGGGCCCGCCCCCTCGGGCGGGAAGGGGGAAGCGCGGAGGCTGCCTGACTGGAATGAGGGTAGCTGCGGCGACTGAGGCGGCGGGAGCGGGGCCGGCCATGGCGGTGTGGACACGGGCCACTAAAGCGGGGCTGGTGGAGCTTCTCCTGAGAGAGCGCTGGGTCCGAGTGGTGGCCGAGCTGAGCGGGGAGTGTCTGAGCTTGACGGGCGACGCCGCGGCGGCCGAGTCGGAGCCCGCTCTGGGGCCGGCAGCGGCCGCCTTCAACGGCCTCCCGAACGGCGGCGGCGCCGGCGACTCGCTGCCCGAGAGTCCGAGCCGCGGCCTGGGGCCCCCGAGCCCGCCCGCGCCGCCTCGGGGCCCCACGGGAGAGGCGGGCGCGTCGCCGCCGGTGCGCCGGGTGCGGGTGGTGAAGCAGGAGGCGGGCGGCCTGGGCATCAGCATCAAGGGCGGCCGCGAGAACCGGATGCCGATCCTCATCTCCAAGATCTTCCCGGGACTGGCGGCCGACCAGAGCCGGGCGCTGCAGCTGGGCGACGCCATCCTGTCGGTGAATGGCACGGACCTGCGCCAGGCCACCCACGACCAGGCCGTGCAGGCGCTGAAGCGCGCGGGCAAGGAGGTGCTGCTCGAGGGTGAGTGGGGCCGGGCGGGCGGGCGGGCGGCGGCCGCTGGGCTCACCCGCGCGCACTTTGTTTCTGCCACCCTTTGCGGGGCGAGCCGCTTTTCTCCGCCTCTCCAGCAGACCCCCCTTTCTGGGTCTCTGAGTGTGGAAAAACTGATGCTCCTTCCAGGGAAAGTTGGGCGGCCGCCGAAGCGTGGCTTGCTGCCCCTGAGGAACTCGACTGAGATTTAGCAAAAAGCAGCCGCTTATGAAGCTCCCCCCTGCCTGCACGATAAGCTGACACTAAGAACTAGGAGGAGGCTGATCGTCTCGAGTTCTGTAGTTCTCCTTTTGCCTGCTAAGAAGTGCCGGGCTGACTCTTGCTTCTCTCCACTCATGCTTCCCAGGCGGGCGGGTCTATGGAAAAAAAAAAAAAAAAAAAGAAAGAAAGAAAACCATCCACACCGATGCCACCGGTATGCTTGGGTAAACCACCAAAATGCTGGTTAATTTATGGGAATTTAACCCATCATTGGCTCTCAACAATAACTAAAGAAGATCATAGCACTTCATTGAAGCCAGAGAGCTGAAACAGCAAGTTCGTGTGGTTAATGAGACTTGTTTAACAGTGGAGCCTCACGTGTTTGAACATTTACTGCCAACTAGAGTTTTGCCCCATTTGCAAGAGGCTGGTGCCAGCTTCCTACCGCTGACAGGCGTGCTGCTTTAAGACTAGGAGATGTTTTATAAGAAACTTGAAATGCAACATCACAGGAAATGTTTGGATAGCCAGGATTATTATTTACCTTAAGTATGTATGTGATCTGTGTCCTGAATATTTTATGGTGAATGTATGGGATGAAGCAGAAATAAATCTCATCATCTGGGACTGGGGATGTGGCTCTGGTAGACAGCTCTTGCCTAGCATGTATGAGTCCCCCCCCAAAAAAAATAAAAATTACTCTCCTTGAGGACTCATGTCTGTGTTTGATAATAAGAGTATTGTAAATGAAGAGTTGGTTGCTTCAGAAATTTTTGAATGATCAGCTTCCTTTCACTGGTGATTCAAATATTTCAAAAACATTTATTGTTGACTGTGTAAAAGATAATGTAAAAGAAGATGCTGTCCCTACTTGGTCTCTAGTTGGGGAAATAATAGAAAAGTGCAAAATACATTAGAGGGAGGACTTGATTTTGTAGTGCACAGTATGTATAAATGCCAAGGGAATGCAAAGTTAAAAATTAAGTTGATGGAGATAGATGGGCTTAGCCAGGGAGGACTTTTTAAATGAGCTAAATCTTGAGCCAGTTCTCCAAGGAAGTAATGGTCAAAGATGGGCAGAGATGAGTCAGGAGAAATTCCTGGCAGAGCAGGGAAGGACTGGGGGACAGGAGTGGGGAGGGAGCAATCTTCTATAAACTGAGAAGCCAGAAGTCTTTTCATCTTTTTTAATAAATCTGCTTGTAAATAATTGGAAAATGTTAGTTTGCCAGGAAATTATTTAATGTGCTGCAGTTGTGAAATTTCAGTGTCCCAGCTTTACTGTAATCCTAGTCTACTTATATGTGAAGCTAGACATTGCTCAGAAATTAGTGTTAATAAAAGGAGTGAAATAACAGATTGTGGCTTAATTACAGAGTGTGTAAAAAAATTGCTACTCTAAAACATATATCCTGAAATTGTTCTAGCTAAATGTTATGAATTCTTCAAGCCAGAGTACAAAATTTCATACAACTCATATAGTATTCATTGGGTAAGCAATTCAACCCTTCACATCTATTTAAAAACAAACAAACAAAACCCCCAGTTTTTGTTTAGATATAATTTGAACCTGTTATTCATACCAGTAAAATGAAAACTACCTAGTAAATGCTTCCTAGTATTCATTAGTCTAAAATAGGCCACATGTGCTTTTAGAAAGGTTTACACAGGGCAGCATAATAGCATATTTATTGAATGCTTTTTTACCTAACACATAGGTTCTACTTTCCTATTTTGTATAAGACAAACAGTTTTTGTTCTTTAGGTGTGGGTATGTCAGTATGGTGGATTTATGATGTTGCATTTTTAAGCCAAGGGGTATAAAATAAAATTGCTCAAAATATACATAATCACAGAAAACAGTAATTTAATAACCCAAACTTTTAAAGTTGAAAGTGTGTGTATCCAGGTAGGCCACTTTTAAAGGATAGAGTTTAGTCATGTGCCTTGTAGTTCCAGCTATTCACGAGCCCAGGACAGGGCAGTCTGGGCAACATATTGAGACCCTGTTGCAGGGTGGAGGGGATTAAGTTTATTCTTAGCTCTTCAATTTTTCACACTATATTGTCCTTTCATTCAGTATTTGAACACTTGAAAAAACTTGCCTTAACATAGTACAGTGGCACAGTGATGCTGTTTTTGTGGTGTGGGCAGGGAATTTCAGGCATGTTCTTTCCACCTCCATGCCAAGGAAATCTAGTTTTTGGTTGCCTGAGGTTAGTCAACCTAGCTAAAGGGTTCTTTCTTATCCCAGGAATTTTTAGGGATTGTTCATTCATTCATTCATTCATCCATCAAACATTTATTCTACTCTTTTTCCTCTTACTCCTTCAAGGGGAAAGTCCTAGTAGTGATTTTGTTTTCTAATTTGCATCTTCTGTCTGAGGAAAACATTTCAGCCAAAGAATGGTACAATTAGAGACTTGTCTACATGTAAAGATCGATAAAAGGTAGAATCCATTTTTGGTAATCCAAAAAGTTTATAATATACTTTTATTATTAGTTTACTATGAGCCAGAAGCATGTAAAGATACTTAATTACTGCCCTCAGTAAGTTAGGAGTTCAGAGAGAGAGGTGTAAAAGTTTGGGTAAACAATATGAGTGTGACAGTGTAAGGGAATGCAGAGTGAGGATGGATAAAAACAGAACTTTTGCGGGGAGCACCAAGGATTGAACCCAGGGGTACTTAAGCACTGAGCCACATTCCCAGCCCTTTGTAAAATTTTATTTAGAGACAGGGTCTTGCTGAGCTGCTTAGGGCCTCCATAAATTGCTGAGACTGCCTTTGAACCTGAGATCCTCTTGCCCCACCTTCCTGAGCCACTGGGTTTATGGGTGTGACCCACCACACCTGGAAAAACAACTTTTTTTCCTTAATAAAACAGTTGTTCTTTAAATTTTTTATTTTTAGTTGTAGATGGAAACAGTACCTTTATTTGTCTTATTTTATTTATTTATTTTTATTTATTTGGAGGGGGTGTACCAGGGATTGAACTTGGGCATTTGACCACTGAGCCACATCCCCAGCCCTTTTTTTTTTTTGCTTAGTGCCTCTCTGTTGGTGAGGCTGACTCTGAACTCGAGATCCTACTGCCTCAGCCTCCTGAGCAGCTGGGATTACAGGCTATGCCACCTTGCCTGGTTTATTTGTTTATTTTTATGTGGTGCTGAGGATGGAACCCAGTGCCTCACACATGCTAGGCAAGCATTCCACCACTGAGCTATAGCCCTGACCCCAAAACAGAACTTCTTTTTTTTGGCGGTGCTGGGGATTGAACCCAGGGCCTTGTGCTTGTGAGGCAAACACTACCAACTGAGCTATACCCCCAGCCCAAAACAGAACTTCTTAAAGGGAGCAGAGTTTTCATTTTGTGTATTTTCCATAGTTCCTTCCCACCTTCAGCCCCTGTTATTTGTGGGTTACAGAGAAATTAATAGATCCTCTCTTCATAAAGGAGAGGAGCTACATGAATCCAAGAGGGAAATTTCTAACCCGGGTTTCCAATCCTTGTCAATATTTGCATTTTGGGCCAGACCATTCTCTTGTTCTAGGCACTATAGGATGTTTAGCAGCAAATCAACGTTAATTATGAGCCAAGGCACTTCAAGATACTTGATTCCTGCCCTGGGTAAGCTTTGAGTTGAGAGAGAGAAGTAATTAAGTAGAGCAAAAAGCTAAAGTACTGTTAAAATAATAGTCTGAAGAGAGCCCAGTATAATGGAGACAGAGGTCTACATGGTCCTAAGGGGAATCAGATTGAGAATACCCAGGAAAAGGTTGATGGAAAATTGATGCTTAAATTGAGCCTTCCCTAAAAAGTACTGGTATCAGTAAAGACACTGTAGTACAAGACCTTAAGAAGTTATTCTGGTCAGGCACAGTGACACATGCCTGCAATTCCAGTGACTGGGGAGGCTGACACAGGAAGAGCACAGTTTGAGGTCAGCCTCAGCAATTTAGCAAGACCCTGTCTCAAAAAATAAAAAAACCCTGGGTTCAATTCTCAGTACCAAAAAATAAAATAAAACAAACAAACAAGAAAGTTATACTGCTCAGTTGCCCAGTAAGAGTACAGTACATGGAAAGACTTTGTGGTCAGTCTTGGGTTTGTTTCTGGTTAGTGATTTGTAACTCCTAGTCACATTACTTCATTTTGTTACACCTTTGTTTCCTCATCTGTAAAATCAGGGTGGTAATAATACCTTCCTCAAACAGTTGTTATTCATTTGACAGTTTATGTGTTCAGTGCCTTTATTAGGCCCTGGAAATAAAGCATGAACAACAATAGTGAATGAAGAAGGCAGGGCTGGCCATGAGGTATGCCATGAGTTAACAGAGACACTCCAGACCAGGAGAGCAAGTTGTTAAAACCCAAGACTTCATTTTACCAGGAAAAAAAAAAAAAGTAAACAATTGTTTTAGAGGAATGAATTAAGAATGAGTTTGAGGGGCTGGGGAGATAGCTCAGTCGGTAGAGTGCTTGCCTTGTAAGCACAAGGCCCTGGGTTCGATCCCCAGCACCCAAAAAAAAAAAAAAAGAATGAGTTTGAGTTTCTTGGATGCAAACAACTTTTTCTAATCTTGTGTTGCTGTTTTTCTTCTCTTTTGTCCTTAAATTTTCATTTAGTTTCCTTTTTCTCTGATTTTTCTCTTCCTTTACACTTGGTACTCAAAACTGTAAGACTTGCCATTAAGTGTATACTTGCAGTGACTAAGCTAAGCTATTTACTTAGCATTGAAATAAAGGTATGCAAATTAGTCTTTATAATAATGCAGATTATTATATTATTATTATGATAGTCTTTTTAATAATGCAGATTCTAAGCTTCATGGGGGTAACTCTAAACAATCAAGTACTATATGTTGAATTTGCTGAGTCCTTTACTCTAGACTTAAGGTTTATCCAGAAAGTTTCTAGAATTTATATTTTAAAGAATTAGGCTACACATTGAAAAAGGTTCCAGTGGGGTTAGGGAAGATGGTTTAAAGTGTACAGCTGAGGTTTGATATTTGAGGAAAACAAAAATTTGAAGGAATTCTCACTGAAATAGTGTTGAAAAATCATTTTTTATTGCCAGAATGTTTTTCTAAAAATACTGTTTTATTGACTCTGCTGAAAAGAAAATGGTTAAATGTATGGAGGAAATAGACTGGTGTGAAATTTAACTTCAGAATTGAAAATAATTTTCATATCTGAAATTATTTGAAATTTTAGTATCGCATTTAATAATGGCTCTTTTCGTATGTGTCAGGGACATATAACAAATGCCACTGACAGTTTTAGGTTGCTAAATTGAAACTGGTTTGAATTCCCACATTGCTGATTTCTTCTTGGATATTTAAAAAGTTGAGAGCCCCTAGGAAAAACATTTTACATTCTTTGTGGGGAGAGGGTGAGTTGGGGATTTAACCTAGGGCCTTGCACATGCTAGTAAGCATGTACTCCACCACTGAACAACACTTGCAGTACCTACATTTTCTTTGAGATTTTGTATGTGTATTCATTAGTTATCTTTCTCTCCTTTCCGCCCCCCGCAACCCCTCGGGTACTGGGAATTGAACTCAGGGGCACTTGACCACTGAACCACATTCCTAACCCTTTTTTATATTTTATTTAGAGGCAGGGTCTCCCTGAGTTGCTTAATCTTGCTGTTGCTGTCTTTGAATTTGGGATCCTCCTGTCTCAGCCTCCGGAGCTGGAGCCGCTGGGATTACAGGCCTGCGCCACTGTGCCTGGCTTATTAGTTATCTCTTAAAGAACAACTAAACTCTAAGGATGTTTGTTTTTCTGTACTTGTTTTTGTGTTTTTTTTTTTTTTTTTTTTTAATTAGCCTTAGCCTTTCTTTGTTTCATTTGAATGTTTAGACATGCTTACATGAGAAGCTGCTATTGTGGCCAGATTGTTTCTTATAGTTCCTTTCCTTCATGTTAAAATTTGCTCTCCAAATTATTACCACAATATGAGAAGTTGATTGATTCTAGTACAGAGTGGTTATAAAAATTCTAAAAACAGTTTTGGGAATCATAACCAGGCTTTAATTTAGATCTCAACTGACTTCTCTTGATTTTTTTTTTTTAGGGAAGAGATTGTAATGTTTCCTTTGGACAAGAAGATGTATCTTGCCTGGCATTTTAAAAATTGTAAAGCCTGCTGCTGGGTGTGATAGCATACGCCTGTAATCCCAGTGGCTCAGGAAGCTGAAGCAGGAGGATCAAAAGTTGAAAGCCAGCCTCAGCAATTTAGCAAGACCCTAAGCAACTAAGTGAGACCCTGTCTCTAAATAAAATATTTAAAAGGGGCTAGAGGTGCTGAGGACATTGCTCAGTTGGTAGAGTGCTTGCCTTGCACAAGGCCCTGGGTTCAATCCCCAGCACCACAAAAAACAAACAAATAAATAAATAAATAAATAAATAAGGGTCTGGGAATGTGACTCAGTAGTCAAGCACTCCTGGGTTCAATCCCTTGTACCAACAACAAAAAAAGTAAAGCTTCATTTTACAAATGAGGAATGAACAATGAAATGAGATGTTAAGTTATATGATTAAGATCACCTAATAAGCTGGTCATGGGGGCACATACCTGTAATCCCAGTGATTTGGAGACTGAGGCAGGAGGATCACAAGTTTTGAGGCCAGCAACTTAGCAAGACCTGTCTCAAAATAAAAAATGACTGGGGATGTAATTCAGTGGTAAAGTGCCCATGGGTTTAGTCTCCAGTACAAAAAATAAAAAATTAAAAATCATCTTACGAACTGGTGGTAGAGCCTGGTCTTTCTGCTTTTTGCCCTGTATAGTACCACCCACATCTACAACCAGACAGCCAGATGTGCTGTGAGATCAGTGCCAAAGAAGCTGAAGATAGTCCCTGGCAGCAGAAAACTTAGAGTGAAACTGGGGAGAATTGCTAAAATGTGGAGTACTCACTCTGTAAGAGTTCTCTGAAGGGAACAATCAGTTGAGGAATGGGAGAGTTAAGTATGACTTCCTGGGGAGAGGAAATTTTGACTGATACTTGAGGGACAAACTGCTTTTCTGTAGATTGAAGTCAGTCCAAGCAAGTTCAGGGGATAGCCTGAGCAAAAGCCAAAATTGTTATGATGTATGATTGGAAATGAAGTGATGGGCTAATTGGTATGGACTTGGGGGAAGAACGTAAAGTTGGATAGATTGAAGCTAGATTATTGCAAGACTTTGAAGTCCAGCCAGAAGAATTTGAACCTTTTTCATTTGTCAGTCAATATTTATTAAGTATCAACTGCAAACAAGATGCTGAGAATTTCAAATTGGGAGTAATCCCTGATTTTTAAACTGGTAAGGAACCAACTGTAGCAGGTTGCAGTAAGTGCTTTAATACAGGTGAGAACACATTGTCTGGAAAACACAGGTAGATGTCCGTGAGACAGCATGTTGAAGGTAAAAAAATGATAAGTCACTCTTGTGTTGAGAGAAGTAAAGCAGAGAAAGGTATGGTAAGTATGTGCAAGCAGAGAAGCAGGAAAATGGGCAGAGGCCAGATCATACAGTGCTATGCAGTGCTACGCAGTGGTCTCTAATACGGTTTATATTTATTTTTGCAAGTTGACAAAAAGAAATTGGACTTCATTTATATTTACTACACTGGTTCTGTCAGTCTCTTAGGTGGTGCCATTACAAACTCAGTATATAAGGCGATGTTCCAAGGGAAGAGTGGATGTTTCACAAAGCAGATGAGTTGATAGTGGTGATGTTAATAATTTGCCTGCTATTCTCATATTGCAGTTTATTATGGATTACTTGACCCTAGTTGAGTGGATTTAAGTTTTGCTAAATTAATCTTCACAAAATGAATGTGGGACGGATTTACACAAACTATAGATTGAAGATAATTCTCACACTGCAAACAATAATAAAATGATAGAGTTGTCTTTTCCCCTCCTAATGTGAGCTCTCTGTCACATTTTAAGGTAATTATATCTGTTGGGAAATAAGTCTGAAAAATGAAATTGTCAAGAAGACTATTTGAAATACATACATATATGCGTATTATATCATCAGTATTGAATTTCATTCTAAGAGTATTTTGCACTTTGAGTCATACAGTACTAATGTTAAAATGGCTTAATCAGGGCTATATTTGTGTATTTTTATCTCATTCTTTCTTGATTTCTACATTTATGTATGTTTTATAATATATGTGCATTAATAGATATTTACTCATTGAAGATATACTCAGATTTTTATTCATGGATGTGTACTGTCAAAAAGTTTAGGCACTGAGCTGCCAAAGTGCTTTAGATGAGAAAGTGTAAAAGTGAGGGTGACTGATGGAGTATGGAGCTCAAGACATGAGATGGGGAAAGTAGTTAGGATGCTATTGCAATGTCATGAGAGTGAGAGTGGATAGGGTAGTGTGAGGATGAAAAAATATTAAAGAGAAACATGAAGTTTAAATGTTTGGAGTCTTAAGGAGAAAAAAGGAGTTGAGGATGAGTCCTGGACTTCTGGCTTGGAAAACTGGATAATAATGAGACCAAAATGAACATGGAAGAACTAGTTTGGGGTGAATATAAGAGACAAGAGATTTGGTTTTAGTCATGTTGAATTTGAGTTACCTGTGTAACATCCTGTTGGAAAAGGCCTGTAGCTGGTTGGAAGTATAGTTCTGTAATTGAGAGAAATGTCAGAGAACTATGGTGAACTATTTATGAGTGTCAGGATACAGGTGGCAAGTGAAGCCATGAAGTGTGAATGAAGTCATGAGAGAGTAATGCAGATGAAAAAAGAGAAGTAGGACCAGGATGCAATCTGCAGAACCCCTACATTTTTTTTAAACTTTTTGTTGTTGTTCTTTTTAGTTATACATAACAGTAGAATTTACTTCCATATATTTATATAAGCATGGAATATATCTTGTTCTAATTAGGATCCCAGTCTTGTGGATATATGTGATATTGAGATTCACTGTGGTATATTCATATATGTACATAGGAAATTTTTGTCAGATTCATTCCAGTGTCTTTCATAATCCTTCCCTCTCCCTTGCCTTCATTCCCTTTGTCTAACCCTTTGAACTTTTATTCTTCCCCTCCCTTCTTCTTGTGGGGTTAGCATCCACATATCAGAGAGACATTTGACCTTTGGCAGAACCCCTATATTTAAAGCCAGACTAAAAGGAGAGGAATGTGGAAAGGTAAGGCCCAGGGGGTAGGAGAAGGTTTGGGAGAAACTGATACTGTGATGGTTTAACAGGCAAGAGTCTAAAGACAGTAAATTGAGAACTAAATCCGAGCTACTCAGGAGGCTAAGGCGAGAAAATCTTGAGTTTGAGGCCAGCCTGTACAACATAGGTAGACCCTGTCTCAAGAAAAGCAAACAAAACCAGAATCTAGTTAAGGTCCATTAGATATGATAATTAGAAAACTAAGATCCTTGGAGTCCTCCTAAGAACTGCTTCAGCAGGATGGCAGGAGCTAGGGCAGTGAGTAGAACATGCCTTTAAAAAGCTCAGCAAAATAGGGGATTGGGGTGTAGCTCAGTGGTAGAGTGCTTGCTTAGCATGTGTGAATCTTTGGGTTCAGTCCCCAGCACTGCTCGAAAATAAAAAAAGCTCAGCCAAAAAAAAAAAAAGCAAAGGCAGTGACTATAGTTGAATAATATATGAAGGAAGGTTTTACTTTTGTGGTTGTTTGTTTCGTATTCTGTTTTGAGTGGGAAAGATTGGGACCTATTTATACAGCAAGGAAAAAAGGCCAACAGAGTGGGAGAAAGGTTGAAGAGATAGAAGGGGTGGAGAACTGATGCAATCTGTTTTGAGCCAGGAAGTGACATGATGGGAACAGAATTTTGGGTTGGCAGCAGTGGGATATACTGGATTGCAGAGCCAAAGAGGAAGACGAAAGGTAGAAAAAACTACAGCTGTTTGTAAAAGTAATCCAAACCAGCAGTGATAACCATTGAAGAGGGAGAGTGACTCCAGTGGGAACAGAGAGGAAGATTATTATTTTATTTTATTTTTTAAATACTTTTAGTTTATAAATGAACTGGAAAGAACAATGCCTTAACATGTTTCCTATCTTATTCAATTTGCTCCACTAAACTATGTTGTGAAGGAATTTTATCATTAAAAGAATGTTACCAGGCCTGAAATTGTAACTTGTTATTAAGGCGCTTGCCAAGCATGTATGAGGCACTGGGTTTGATCCTCAGCACCTCATAAAAATAAATAAATAAATAAAGTTATTGTGTCCTTCTACAACCAAAAATATTTTTTTTAAAAAAAGGTTGTTACTGAAGAATACAAATAACCCAATCAACAAATGGGCTAAGGATATGAACAGATACTTCCCAGAAGAAGATCTACAAGCAGTCAACAAACATATGAAAAAATGTTCACCATCTTAGTAATAAGAGAAATGCAAATCAAAACTACACTAAGATTCCATCTCACTCCAATTAGAATGGTGATTATCAAAAATACAAGCAACAACAGGTGTAGGAGAGGATGTGGGGAAAAAGGTACACTCATACATGCTGGTGGGGCTGCAAATTAGTGCAGCCAGAGATTTGAGATTTGTGAAAACAGTTCTGCAACGAGCTCTATTATTAAGCATGGTATTTGATCTCACAGAGACCTTGGTGTATAAAATTGAGTCACTTGCTGGGCACAATGGCACACACCTGTAATCCCAACAGTTCAGGAGCCTGAGACAGAAGAATCACAGGTTCAAAGCCAGCCTCAGCAATTTAGCAAGGCCCTAAGCAACTTAGTGAGACTCTGTGTCAAAAAAAAAATTTTTTTTTTAAAGGCTGGAAATGTGACTCAGTGGTTAAGTGCCCCTAGGTTTAATTCCTGGTTGCTACTTCTCCCCCACAAAAAAGTAAAGAAAATTGAGTCACTGTTTTAAAAGAAGAAATGACAGGATATGATAGAAGATTGGATATAGAGAAAACTGTGGAATTTCTATTCAGGGCAATAAGAGTCTGATTACCAGTAAAAAAAAAAAAAAAAAAAAAAAGGAATAATTTGGAGGGTTACATTTATATAATTTAGGTTTTTTATAGAGTGCTTAGGTGATGTAACTATATCCACTATCTGCAAGGTTTAAGAAGAAAAAATTTTAGTTATACAACATTACATATACTACATCTAGTCACATGAAGAGTATAGTCTTCCTTTCTTTGGAGAAATGATGACGTATTCAGTTGAGTTTAATATTTTTTGCCTAGAAAAATAGAAATGCACTGATTCCTGTCATAAAATTTGTGTTTGATTTTGGTATAAAAATTTATGAGGGACTGGGGTTGTGGCTCAGTGATAGAGCACTTGCCTGGCATGTGTGAAGCACTGGGTTAGATTCTCAGCACCACATATAAATAAATAAATAAAGGTCATTCGACAACTAAAAAATTATTAAATAATTTTGTATAAGAACAATCTGCCAGTGATTATGGTGTCAGTAGACTTGCCTTTTAGAAAGAATAAGAGTTACATAATTCAAACTTGGCTTTGTTTTCAGTGCCCTAAGACTTATTAGAATATTTTTGACATATACTAGTTATGTGAGGTACACAGTTTTTTAAATTATTATTTTGAATTTTCTGCAACATTGCTTCCTGTCATCTTCAGACCCTCTTATTCTTAAATTTACAAATTTAGAATGCTTTATGAAAAGTAATATTGATGGTTCAAAGAGATGAGAATGTATAGTGGTAATTTTTCTCTCTATTCATCATGTATATAAAACGTTACAACTTAAACTTAGAAGATGAAAAACTTCAATTTTCATTGAGTTAGACTGCACAAATGTATAGATTTATTTCTTTATAGTAAAAGGAGTTTATTGGCTTCCAAAAATTAAAGAAAAAGAATATGCTTGTGCTTTATTCAAGGCTTTTGGGTTTCAAAACACAGAAGCCTAATCAGATTTCATGGAGTTACTGTACCCCAATTCTTAGGACTCCAAGAAGAACTAAGCAGCTGGGCCTTAGAAACAGCAGAAACCAAGGGAGTGATGAACCCCTTTACCCCCCATTACCCTCAGCTTTCCTGTATCTTTGCAACAGTTTTGATGTATTCCTTTTATGGTTTAATGTTTCATGTTTAATTTTTTAAACTATGTAGAATTCATTTTGTTATGTGGGATACAGTAGAGATTTAATTTTATTTTTCCAAATAGATAACTGATGTCTCAGCATATTTGTTAGATATTCCTCTTGCAAGATAATTGAGGTAAGATTGATGGTGGCAGCCTGAAGTGCTATGTAAGATTTGAAGCCGTCTCTGGGTTCAGCTGGAATGAGTGCTGTGTTAGTGATATCTGCATTGAGGTGGGGTACAATACACATGCTACCTGTTTGCTACCTTAGGAATGACCTGTCCTTTCTTCATTACTTTGAAATGTGCCTTTTTTTATGTGCTTAATTTTTTATATTCCTTAGGCTGATGCTTAATTTTCTGTTATAGTCCATTTGAGTATTTTGTAACATAGAACATTGTATGTTGTAGCTTTAACGTTTAATGACTGGTAATTGAAGTTTTATGATACCAGAAAAGAAATTCTGAAAAATAATGAAACAATTTTTTTGTTACAGATATTTCTCCAGATAAATTTTAACATGATTTAATAATTCTTAAACCCTTTGGGATTTTGATTAAAATTATATCAAATCCATAATCAGTTTGGAGAGTATGATATTGTTGTGATGTCTCCTTTTCAGTCATTCCTGCCAAAAGTTCTAGACCCGACTCATCCATGTCCCAGTCATATGGCCATCAGTTATTGAATGTTCCGATAGACCAAACCTAGATCAAGAACTCACCTTGGATCTTGATTCATATGAACTGGAAGTGGGTTTTCTCAAAGGCTAATGAAGATGATGTTGCCAGAATGAGAATGGATGCTTGGCAGACATAAACAATAGGCATCCATTACATTATTCTAAAAACATTAGAAGATGACATTAGAGATTAAGAGACCACCATATTAGTTGAGAGATTAGGAATCTTATAGACAGTTGTGAAAGGAAAAGAAGACTAAATTTGCTTGGGTACAGGAGCTTTTCAAAAACGCTTGATACCATGTGAATAATAAATTATTCTCACCACTTAGAGTAGTATTTTGAGCACCACTTTTCTGTGAATTCATAGCAACTTTGCAAGTATTAATTATTATTCCAGTTTTCTATCTAGGACAATAACATAAACATATAGACCTCAGGTCGGTCTTGAAGTTAGAGTTAAATTAGGATAGAATTTTTTTTTTTTTTTTTTTTTTTTTTTTTTGTACAGGAGTGCTTAACCGCTGAGCCACATCCCCAGCCCTTTTTATGTTTTATTTAGAGACAGGGTCTCCTTGAATTGCTTAGGGCCTTACTAATTTGCTGAGACTGACTTTGAACTCGGATCCTCCTGCCTCAGACTCCTGAGCATCTAGAATTATAGGCATGCGCCACTATGCTGGCTAGGATAAAGAAAAATCTTCACCAAAAAAGAGATATATAGATTTGGTTGTTGTGGTTTTGAGAAAGGGTTTCCCTATGTTGCCAGGCGGATCTAGAACTCATGGGCTTAAAGCAGTTCTCCTACGTCACCCTACAAATAGTTTGGGATTATGGCATATGCTAGGTCACCCAGCTCATAGAATTTTTTTTTTTTTTTTTTTTTTATAATTAAGAATTATTTGATTGCAGAAGCCCTCAAACTATTTATTTGGGATATTAGAACTTGTACTCATAGGCACTTTACCACTGAGCTACATCTCCAGTCCTTTTTTTATTTTTTATTTAGAGAAAAGAACTTGCTAAGTTGCTTAGGGCCTCACCAAGTTGCTGAGGCTGGTCTCAAACTTGCAGTCCGCCTAAGCCTCTCCAAATTGCTGGGATTACAGGCATGTACTACCATGCCCAGCTCCTTTAAATAAATTTAAACAAAAATGGAATATATTGCCTCATGTAACTTCTGAGAACTAAGAATGAATCTAGATTTAGGTGTAGTGGACAAAAGTGGAATGCATTGCCTCAAGTAACTCCTGAGACTGGGGATGGATCTAGATTTAGGTACAGTAGGATCCAAAGGCTCAAATTATCTTGGCCTGTCATAGTTCCTGTTGTGGAGAGTACTAATTCTGTATAGTCAGCTAAGATGGTACTGCAATTCTAGAAATATATTTGTCTATCTTAATTGCCTCTGTAAAGAAAAAATTTTTTTTTCTTCTAGCAATCCACTTACCAGTCTCAGGGAAGGACTCTGATTAAACTCTGCTTTGCTTACTCCTTGGATCTATCTCTGTTACCTAGATGATGGAGATTGTGGTCAGGCTTGGGTCACATGCCCACTCCTGGATGAGTGAATAGTGGCAGATGCACCAAATGAAATGTAGAATGGGGTCATTGCTAGCAAATTTATTTGCTCTATAACAATGCAACATTGAGCTATAGAGCTTACATCATTTTGTATTTAAATTGTAAATTTTTACTTTCTTTTTTTTTTTTTTTTGCAGTATTGGGATTGAACCTAGAGTTATGTTCTACCCCTGTGCTACATCCCCGCCCTTTTTTTGTTTTGTTTTCAGAGAGTCTTGCTAAGTTGCTCAGGCTGGGCTTGAAGTTAGGATCTGCCTGCCTCAGCCTCCAGAGTAGTTGGGATGACAGTTGTGCACCACTGCACCTGGCTTAAATTGCAAATTAAAAAAAATTAAACACAATATAAATAATAATGGCTTGTGATAGTTTACTTTGGTTTAAAGGACTTTATATGCATTAAAGCAACTTTTTTTTTCGTTTTTAGAATTTCATTTTGAGGCTAGATTCTCATAAATTGCCCATTACTGATTTTTGAATTTATATTCTTTTAACTCATCTTCCTGAGTAGCTAGGATTACAGTCATGGGCCAGTGCACCCAATTCATTATCACAACTTTTAACAATCTGTGAGTCAGGTGGCATTTTTATTTTATTATTTTTTTGAGACAGGGTCTTACTGTGTTGCACAGGCTGGTCCCCAACTTGGTGATCTTCGAGTGATCTTCCTGCTCAGATTCTCAAGTAGCTGGGACTCTGAGCACATATTCCCTGCACTGGGCTCCATCTTCATTTTAAATATGGGGAAATTGAAAAATTAAGAGGGGGAGAGACCTGGAAGATTAAATAACTTGCCCAAGGTTATAGCATTTGTAGGTGATAGAGATAAGATTACTCATCAGACTTCATAGCTTTTGGTAATTAGCCATTATAAGACTGCCTCTTTGGTGAATCCGTTTGGGTAAAAAAGCTAGCAGGTCTAAAGACTAACAGGATTTATTGTATGATTGGCTTCATGTCAGGAAAATTATGTGATTTTTTGTTGCATCTGTCTGAAGGTCATCCAATTAATGTTTCTCAGTCTTCGTCTCCTCTGTTTTTTCATGTGGGACACAAAGCTACAGGGGATTAATCAACACATATGGACTACTGTGAGCCCCATGGGCCCTACTTTTTATCAGGTCTACCTCTGAGCTACATCTCCAGCCCTTTAATTTTTTATTTATTTTTATTTATTTATTTATTTATTTTTGGTATTGGGGATTGAACCCAGGAGTGCTCAACCACTGAGCCACATCCCCAGCCTTTTTCTATTTTATGTGGAGACAGGGTCTTCCTAAGTTGCTGAGCTGGCTTTGAACTCATGGTTCTCCTGCCTCAGCCTCTGAGCTGCTGGGATTACAGGTGTGTGCCACCATGCCTGGCTTATTTTTATTTAGAGACAAAGCCAAGTACCTGGGATTACAGGTATGCACTGCCATTCCCAGACATAGCCCCTATTTTTAAGAAGTAACAAAATGGGCTCTTATAATACTAATAAACTGTGCATAAACAAATTCAAATTATTCTATACAAGTGATAGATAAATGCTGAGAGAACTTGTATTAAAGAATCGAGTGATGTTAGTAAAGTAGTTTGGGTCTGGTGAGGAGACGAGTGGTAATAGAATGTGTAAGAAGTGGAGAAGATGAAGATATTCTACATGACGGGAATGGTGTGTCCAGAGGGCAATGATGGGAACATGAAAATGATATTTGACTCCAGTAAACACACATATGAGACTTCATATTTTCAAGACTCTGGATACTGACTCTTTAATAATTTTAATGTTTATTAGTAAAAATGATACCGCTGACTTCTTAAATGCCCTGGTAACAATTTTATTTATTATTTACTAACTATTTTATAATATAGAAATTCATTATTCTTTTTTTTTTTTTTTTTTTTTGGTGCTGGGGATCGAACCCAGGGCCTTGTGCTTACAAGGCAAGCACTCTACCGACTGAGCTATCTCCCCAGCCCAGAAATTCATTATTCTACACAGTTTTTTTGTTAAAATTTTGCATTTTAGCATATTTCTAATGTTATCTTAATTTTGGAAAATGTCAGTGGCAAGTTGGGCTCAGTGATCCACTTCCTGTAATCACAACTGCTTGGAAGGCTGAGACAGGAGGATCCTAAGTTCAAAACCAGCCTCAGCAATTTAGCAAGGCCCTAAGCAACTGAGACCCTGTCTTAAAATTAAAAAAAAAAAAAAAAAAAAAAATGCAGGGGTAGATAGGGATGTGGCTCAGTGGTAAAGCACCCTTGGTTTCAATCTCTAGGACCAAATAAATTAAATAAAGGAAGGAAGTGGGAGTACGGGGGAGAAAGCAAGCCAGTGGGACTGGAGATATAACTTACTGGTAGAGTGTTCCTAGATTCAATCCTCAGTATTAGCAGTGGTTGTGGGGGTATTAGAAACCTTGTTCACCTTTACAAATAAATATATATTCAAATGATACACAATGTGTTTCACTGAATAAGAAGTGTTTTGGGGGTTGGGGTTGTAGCAGTGGTAGAGCACTTGCCTAGCACATGTGAGGCACTGGTTCCATCCTCATTACCACATAAAAATAAATAAAAGAAAAGTAGTGTGTCCTTCCAAAACTAAAAAAAAAGTATTTTAGAAAATGTGTCATGAATTTGCTTCCTTCTGTTCTAATTGTTGGCCAGTAATTTAAATTGCTATTTTCATTGCAATAAGGATGTCTACATTTTTGAAAGCCATTAGTAGCATATACCATATTTCAGAGTACTAGGATGACTATCCTGCATTAGTCTCTTCAAAGATTATTAATTATATTCTAGAATAATGAGTTTATTTTTACAATAAAAAAATTAATGCTGACTCTGGGCAAATGTAAATTCTACAATAAACAGCAAAAAAGACTAAAGTGAATTTCTGAAAATCATTGCTCACCCGGATGTTTTTATTGATGTTACATCCATTTACATTGTTATTAGATCTGTTACATCCATTGTTCTTTCATACTTATTAATTTCATTTTAGGATACAGAATAATGACAGTACAAGATTGACATAAAGCATTTATGCTGGACAATAAAGAAAAGGATTTTAAATGCTCCCAAGCTGTTTTTTTGCAACCAGGTCTGGCAGGTTGTTGCAGTCAGTTATATTTATGTGTATATTTTATTTTTTATTTGTTTGTTTATTTGGTACTGGGAATTGAATCCAGAGCCTCATGTGCAAAACCACGAACTCTACTACTGAGCTGCATCTCTAGCATTATATATATATTTTGGGGGGATAACAAGTTTTCCTTGCATGTTTTTCTCCACTATTCTCTAAGGAGATTATGGTTGGGAGGGAGATTAGTCTATTCTTATTCCTCTATTTTCCCACTTTCTTTCATTCTTTTAATTTCTCATATTACAACCTACTTCCTCTGATTGGGTCTGAAGAAATATCTCTGGTATCCTTAGGAGTCTCTAGCCCTCTACATGTAGTTATAGATATTACTTGATTTTTCTAGGGGGGGATTTCAGCAGTGCGTTTTGGACAACCATTAACTCTATGATCTTGGGAAAAAATTTCACTATTTTTAGAATAACCCCTTACATATTTATACATTAAAAATATACCACCAGTTGCGGTGGCATACACCTGTAATCCCTGTGACTCTGTGGGCTGATGCAGGAGGATCAGGATTGCAAATTCAGGGCCAGCCTCTGCAATTTTTATTGAGACCCTGTTGCAAAGTAGAAAAATGAAAAAAGGGCTCAGTGGTAACACAACCCTGGGTTTAATCCCCAGTACTGCCCAAAACAAAACAAAAACAAAAACAAACCTTCCTGCTCTCATATTTTGTTTTTCTAATATGGGATAGAAAATGAAGAGTTAAAATTAATATAAACTGACTATATACAAATGAATGGATTGTTAGATGATGAGAATGTAATAAAAATATTTTTCCCCTTGGTAGTGGGGATTGAATCCACTGATTCAATCCCACTGCTCTACCGCTGAGCTATATCTTCAGCCCTTTTTATTTTTATTTTGAGATAAAGTCTCCCTAAGTTGCTGAGGTTGGCCTTGAATTTAGACTCCTAACTCAGCCTCCCTAGTAGCTGAGATTACAGCATGGGCCATCAAAAATTTTTAACACTAAAATATTCCAGATGTAATTTCTTTGATAACTCAGATGGAATCCTGGTTCTGATGGAACCCAGATATGCAACCTCTTATTGTAAGCTTAATTTATTGTTATGATAAAGATTCACCAATGTACCAGATAAATTTTTATGTTGTAGATTTGCAGATAAATCAGCTTTTGCTCTCCCATTTTTCATTATAATTTGTATCTAATCTCCTTTAGATCAACACAGGTTGGTGTATTAAAGCAGTCTTTTTCTCCAAGAAAAAAGAATCACTTAAGGAAAAGAGAAATATTGAACGGTCTAGATTGCAATTAATTTTGTCACTGATTACTTTGTAACTTGAGGTTTCTTCATTGTTTTTAAGTGAATTAGGGTAAGACTCTCAAAAGGAAGATTTGCAATCTTAATATTTCAAAGAAAGTTCAAAGTTCAGGACTTAGATGCCAAATAATTCCTCCTACTAGTACAAAAATCAGGAGAAAGAAGGAAATTATGGGTTTTTTTTTTTCTTTTCCTTTCTTTCTTTCTTTCTTTCTTTCTTTTTTTTTTTTTTTTTGTTAAATTATGCTTTTTCATTTCTCTTGGTTAAATACTTGAGTATACTTTCTGGGTTATCAGGTAGAAGTATGTTAAGAATATGTGGATTGGGGATGTAGCTTGGTAGCCAAGCATGTTTGAGGCCCTGGGTTCAATCTGCAGTATTTGTAAAAATGCTCAGCTCCTTCTCATGTGTTTATTGACCATCTATTTTAGTAAGTGTCCTAGTTTTTTGACTATTATTTACCAGATTTTATTTTCGTTTTTGTGTGTAGTACTGGGAATCAGAGACACTCTACCCTCTGAGGCACATCCCCAGCCCCTCCCTTTTTAAAAATATTTTTAGATATTGATAGATCTTTATTTTATTCATTTATTATATGTGGATGCTGAGAATTGAACCCAGTGCCTCACACATGCTGGGCAAGCGCTCTACCACTGAGCCACAACCCCAGCCCCCCAGCCCTTTTATTTTATTTTGAGACAGGGTCTCACCAAGTTGCCCAGGCTAGCCTTGAATTTGTAATCCTCCTGTCTTAACCTGTGGGGGATGCGCACCTCCACACTATACTCGTCTGGGATTTTTTATTGTTTGTTAATAACTCTTTATATATCCTGCTTACAAGTGTGTTATCAGATTATGTGTTGTATTTTTTCCAGTTTGTAGTTTGTCTGTTCATTTTCTCCATGGAGGATTTTGATGAGTAGAAAAATTTTTTTTCCTGGTTAGTATTGTATCTTCTGCCCAATATATATATATATTTTTTTTAGTGCTGGGGATTGAACCCAGGGCCTTGTGCATGCGAGGCAAGCACTATACCAACTAAGCTATTTCCCTAGCCCCCGAAGAAATCTTTGCCTCCTTCAAGGTTGAGATCTTCTAAGCTTTGTTCTATAAGCCTTTTGGTTCTGGGTTTGAAGTTTGGACCTGTGATCCATTTATTTCCTTTATCATTACTCTACCCTCACCTGATTGATAAGGTTCTTCTTCCCTAGAAATCCTCATCATTTTTTTCTTTGGGGGGTAATGGCAGAAGGCTGCTTTGTGACTTTCGCCAAACACTTGTTTAATCAAGCGTTTCATATGTGTAATTCATGTGTGTTCCCTCGTCAGTGATTTCTCACTGAAATCTTAGACAAACAGAGTCATTCCTCTCTTTTTAAAAACAGTTACTCTCCATCACATTTTCAGGGCCTTCAAGGACCTGTGTTGAGAGCAGAATATTCAGGAAAACCATATGAAAACAGCATCCTGGATTTAAAGTGGCTACCTGAAACAATAAAGCATTATATATGTACAGATGGTCATTAAGTGGATTTTGATGCCTCCTCTACTTGTTTTCAAGTATCTCATATTGCTAACATTGTCTGGTATGAATGTCACAGAACTAGAAGAATGCCTCATTAACATTAATAAATGGGAGAGAATGCACTGAACCAAACAGCTATACTCCTATAATTTGTAAAACTCTCTTATGTAGATTTGTACTTAAAAGTAGCAGGGTAACTTATTTTTGTGGTTTTGATGTGCTGAATGAGGGGGGGAAGTGGCAAAATAGAAAGGATCAGGGAGGCATGAACATAAATTTTTAATCATTTAATAAGGTATTAATTTTATCCATTTGAAGAAATCTACAATTCTTTTTTGGGGTACTAGGAATTGAACCCAGGGGCACTTAACCACTGAGCCACATTCCCTGCTCTTTATAATTTTAATATTGAGACAGAGTCTACCTAAGTTGCTTAGGGCCTTACTGAATTGCTAAGACTGGGTTTGAACTTGTGATCTTCCTGCCTCAGCCTCCTGAGTCTCTGGGTACATCACCACACCCAGGGGAATCTAAAATTCTTTATGAAAGGAATGTATTTTTAACTCGGGTGGGGAACTATTGCTAAAGCACTAGGTATTTACCAGGTTTATAGAGTACAGCTGTAAGGAATATTAATTCTGTGAGACTATACTTATTAGTAACAACATTCCTCAAAAAAACAGCATAGTGAAAAAACCAAAAGCACTTGAGAAATTATTCTTGGGTTGTCAGAAAAATTTCAACAGTTACTTTAGATTTCTTACTTGAAAAGTAACGATCTTGACTTTGGTCAAAACATAATCTGTGAGAAATCTTCTTAATTATTCATGTAAGATAGATCAGTTTTGCAGATCATTTTTCTAAAATATTTTGTCTTAGGTTTCTTTTGGTTCCTCTGAGTGGAGGTTGAATTGCAACAATCTGTTGTGTTTATTTTGGAAAGGAAGATGAATTTTAATATTTGCTTGAACAAAATATAGAGAGATAAAGCTGTTGCTGCAAAATAACAAAAATTTTGAAGATTTAATTTACTGTTGAAATATCCATTATTGTGGACTATCCTCATCATTTCCAGTAGTGAGGATGATAGACTTATTAGTACTGACAGTGTAGAATTCTGCTTCTTAGGTGTTTTTAACTTGCCCATGGTTATCCATGCCTTTTCCAAAACATGGTCCCAGTAATTCCCCCTCAGTAGTAATAATTTGTTCAATTGCTGTAAGCCATTGTACACACACCCTGGGAGCTACAGTTAAGGCAAGAGAATCAATGGGCTATTATGGTCCAGGAGACATGAAAAGATCCAGAAATCCATAGGTGATCAAAGTACAACGATCAGAACAGGCCACGATTGCCTATCTTCTAAGGCAAGTAAAAGGTCCCCTGAGCAGATCAGACCCAAGGGAATCTCTGACAGTTATATGATGTCAGAAATGTAACATTCTTTAAGGTTCAATTTCTTCCTTAGCCAAGTGATCATGAAAATTATGTAAAATGTTTTACATAAAATTCCTTGTATGAAATAGCTGTTCAAAAATGTTAATCCCCTCCCCTTTCTGTACTTCATAACTGGATGGAAATTTTGTTTAGGAAGTCAGTCTTCCTGTCTAGAGAAACTGGTGCTAGCTAGTTTAGGAGTAGGTCAATACAGCAACACAAGCTGATTCATCCCCATTGTGTATATCTGATATTTAGGTCATTGTTTCTTAAAATTTCAGCTATTAACTGAGTATCAATGATGTTTAGCTACTGCTTTTTTCTCCCCAATCTTTCTGCTATCCCTGAAGAACATATCAGATTTAACAGTGACCTAGGCAAACTTCAGTACAGTCATTGACTGTGTGATTAAGGGCTACTGTTTCTGCTGGCCCTATCTCTGTTCTCTTTGTTCTACCTTTTCATTGTTCTTGTCCTTCCCGACTTCTATGTTAAGGATTATGGAGAAGCTATGCTCCATAACTCCTTAGTTAGTTTGCATTATTTTGAATACACACTCATTCATAGTTCTTATGAGCTAATAATGGAATGTAGTATGATGGTTACTATTCAAGGTAAATGTAGGTCAGGAATTTTATGCATTATGGAATATTTAAAAATGCTGTTAACCTTTGGATTTTTGCCTCTTCTCTCCCATTTAAAACTCTTTCCATAAACTTTTCCCTTCCCATTTTGTTGCAGTAGGAACCCATTATTTATTGAGAGCTTCCCCTTAATGTTATAAATGGGAAACTGGTGAGGATTTTCCTTTGCTTAGAGTATGAAGAAGCAGAAGAGATATCAGTATTTCTGCTCAACTGCAGTTGCTTTTGGAAGGTCACTAGGAGAACCAGGAATCTCCCATTAGGCACCAGATTCATTGGGTTGTATGCTATCAGGTCTTCTTCCATATATGGAATTTTATTGGTTCTAAGAAAAACATGTTGAGACAGTAGTTTGTAAGAAGGCAGGCTTTGCCACAGTTCCTTTTACACATAGCACCTCAGGCCTTTCCTAGCATGGATTTAAAATTCTTTCAGTCACAAATTCTTTACAAGGACAGATGAATCATTAATTTTGTTCTGTGGAAAGAAAGGATCTCAAATTAATACCCATAACCAAAATGAATTGCTGTGGGTTTAGGTTTTAGGAAACCTAAAACATATTTAAAATGTTCAGTCTCAAACTGAGGGAAGATATTTTTATATGATCTGTTCAACAAAGTTGGAACATTGTCCTCTTCAGTAATCCATTCCAATTAAATGGTCTATGGCCTAGGCAAGTATTTTTCCAGTCTCTAGTTTACCACATCTTTCTTGGCATATTACCTTTCTACTTAATTCAAAATGCTAGTTTGTTGGGTCAAACGCAGTTGGGAAGTGAATTGGAAATTATTTATTCCAAGAAAAATTCTGTGATGTTATTGCTGCCTCTATACTGAGGGTCTTAGTTTGTTTCCCTAAATTGCATTTTGAAGTGACACAACAGAGTAGATCTGCTTAATAAAAAGGGGGAGTTCTTACATACATGACCCAGTTTGCTTCTCTAGAGTTCAAAGGAGGAAATCTTAAGTACTTATCCACATCTCCCTCAGTTCCATTCTGGGAAAGAGATTGTTGCTAGAATTCATATTTAACAGCTATGCATTCCAGTTTTATCTCTTTCCTTCCCTGTCCTGTCCACTGATCCTTGGATGTGTGTTCTGGCATCTTTTTTGGCAGGGTAACATAATGATTTTTCTTTTATTTTAATAATATCTTCTTTTGTTTCCTCTTCCTTACATCTAGAATCCTAACCTTCTTTTATATTTCACAAGTATGGTCCCTAGTGATCCCCCAAAAAGAACATTTAAGGGTCTGGTAACATTGTACAGATTTGAAAGAGGAAGAGCTGGGATAAATAACTTTTCCTCAAATCAAATAAAATTTCTAAAAAATGCTTCTTAAAAATAAATTTAACCAATGTGTTATTTAAAATAATTCATTTTGGCCATAAATCTTTTCTTTCCACTCAAGTCCTGTACATACTATTCTTATTAAGAAGTGATGGAAAGAGGCTTCACAGTGGTGCACACCTGTAATCCCAGGGGCTGGGGAGGCTGGGACAGAAGGATCACAAGTTCAAGGTCAGCGTCAGCAGCTTAGCGAGGCCCTAAGCAACTTAGTGAGACCATGTCTCAGAATTAAAATTAAAAGGGTGGGGATGTGGCTCAGTGGTTAAGTGTCCCTTGGTTCAATCCCTAGTACCAACAAAAAAAAAAAAAAAAAAAAAGGAATGGGAATATAAGAGCTCTTTGCTCTTGCCTTTAACTTTTTGTTTAGCACTCATTATTGCTAATCTTTCTAGTAAATATACTATTCTATATTATACTAATCATTAGCTAATCTCTCTAGTAAATAAACTGTTGGTATAAGATATAGGTAATTAATCTCCAATTTCCCTACAGGAAATTTCTCTGTGAGTATGGTACTAAGGATTGAACCCAGTGCCTTGGGCATGCTGGGTAAGTGCTCTAGCTCTGATGTGCATCACCAGCCCTTTTTATTTTTGAAACAAAACAATCTGGCTAAATTGCCCTGACTGACCTTGAGTTTGCAATCCTCCCATCTCACCCTCCCGGTAGCTGGGATTATAGGCATGTGCAACCAGGCCTCACTGTTTTTAATGAACATTATTTTCTCGAGAGTATGTTTTTGTTGAATGGCTTAGGAAATTTTCTTCTTCAGTTCTTCATGCCAAGTTTGAATTTACCTCTAATTTAGGAGAGATTAGTACAAGCTTAATCTTTTCCTACATAACAGAATGTCCTCAATTCTTCTCCACATTTTTTTTTTTTTGCTTAAATGAATGTTTTATTGAATTTCCAAACTTGAATAACCTGTATTTAACAAAACTATGGTGTATAGTGTAACTAGAAGGAAACTAGGGTATTTTTTAAATATTGTTTTTAGATGTTGATAGACCTTTATTTTATTCATTTATTTATATGTGCTGAGAATTGAACCCAGTGCTTCGCACATGTTAAGCAAATACTCTACCACTGAGCCACAACCCCAGCCTGAAACCTAGGGTATTAATATGGTAGTTTGCTTCTAAAGAGGTGAAACTTTTTCACCAATTTTATAAGTTTCCACAATATAATCAGAGAGAGTAACTAGGGTTTTGTTTTGCTATCAGTTACCCTATATTTTCCTTCCTTTTGGCTTATGATGGTGCTATTATTTCTTACCTAAACTTTGTTTCCATTATTTAAATTATTTTTGTCACCTAAACTGATCAGTTTGGGTTCTACATTTAATGGGAACAGAGTCAACTCTGGCCAGTTTGACAGTGCTTTGAGGTGAAATCTTATCTTTGTGGAATGAAAACTATTGGGAAAAGGTCATTTACATTAGGCCTACACAGTAGATTGATCATATCACACCCTAGCAGAGCTGAGGTCAATTTGGAATTTTCCTTAGTGATTGAAATGTTAGGGCAAGTCTAGAGAAACTTGACATTGGTTTATTTTTGGAAAATTAAAACAAAGATGGAAACTTCAGTATCTGTTGGGAAAACTACAATATCTGTTTATACATTTTGGATAGAGGACCATTTGAAAGGAGAGGATGAAAAGAAGTATCACTGAAGAAGTTAAGGGTGTGTTTACCAAAATGAAAAGGAATAAAAAGACTGTTTATTGGAGGAAATGTTGGTTTTAGAAACATTCTCATTGAATCTTTGTTACTTTAGACACAGAATATTTGTCATATTTAAAGAGAATGAATGCTACTATTCTTAAGACTGTTAGTGCTTATAATAGCTAAGATTTATTGAGCATTTAGAGTGTGGTAGGTCCTAGTCCAAGTACTTTAAAATTTATTCTATCACCTACTCTGAAGGAGATACTGTTGTTTCCTCTGTTTTTTAAAGATGAGTAACTTGAGACAATGAGATCTGCCCAAGAGGAAAAGGTGTGATAGGGACCCAGACAGTGTGGCACCAGAGCCTACTACCTTAACTACTATGCTAGTTACCTTTAGGATTCATCTCAAATGTTGTCGAAGTAGTCACATAACTAGGAATATGTGCAATTTCAGAAGACAAAAAGGCTAAATGTTAGCAAAATAGCATATACAAGGGCACAATTTTGGAGACACCCCCACCCTTGAAATTAACTCTATTTTAGGAAGTTTTATGTTTTGATATTTTCATTTTTTTTATCTAATTTTAATTTTATTTTGTTATTCTTTTGTGTGTGCAGTGCTACGGTTTGAACTTAGAGCCCTTTACATGCTAGGCAAGTATTCTTCCACTGAGCTACAACCTCAGCCCTATCTAATTTTTAAAAAAAAAATTTTTAGATATTGATAGATCTTTATTTTATTCATTTATTTATATGTGGTGCTGAGAATTGAACCCAGTGCCTCACACATGCTAGACAAGCACTCTACCGCTGAGCCACAACCCAGCCCATTATCTTTTTTTTTTTTGGGGGGGGGGTACTGGGGATCGAACCCAGGGCCTTGTGTGCTTACAAGGCAAGCATTCTACTGACTGAGCTATCTCCCCAGCCCCCCATTATCTAATTTTTTTAAAAAAATTTTTAGTTGTAAATGGACACAGTACCTTTATTTTGTTTATTTAGTTTTCTGTGGTGCTGGATCAAACCCAGTGCCTCCCATGTGCTGGGCAAGTGCTCTACCACTGAGCTACAATCTCAGCCCCCTATCTAATTTTTTAAAATAAACTTTTATCACAAAATAATCAAGTACTTTTTAAAATTAAAGGTTCTTCCATTTCTTAGACTTATTTCGAATGATACAGTTTCCTTGGTTCATTTTATAGGATGAAAAAATACATTATTATACTGTTATGATGTTTATACAGTATGTGACATTTTATAATGGTCATAGTTACAATAGAACATCCTGTGTTTTCATGCTGTTCACAATGATTATTTAGGTAAGTTTCACAGAGCCCTTTCATCTATTCTATTATGTACTACTTTAACATGAATATGTTTACAGAATGCTCAGTTCCTTTGTAATCAGAAAAGCAATAAGGATAAAATTATTTAATTTTAAAGCAATGAAATTTTTAAAAAATCTTGTAATTAATTGGATCAAGTCTTAAGGATAATATCCTGGGACACTTTGGAGAGAAACAACTTTTTTTCAAGCACATGTCCTATTGTGTGTGTGTGTGTGTGTGTGTGTGTGTGTGTGTGTAAGCATGTGTGTTTTATAGTACTGGCTATTGAATCCAGGGTCTTGCATGTGCTAGGCAAGTCCTGTACCACGGAATTACTTTCCCAGTCCTTTTTATTAACCATTTCAAATATAAAGATCTGTTTTACTTAGTTTCCCATTATTATAACAAAATACTTGAGATAATCAGTTCCTAAGGAAGAAAGGTTTATTTTGGCTCATGGTTTCAGGTATTTTAGTCCACATTTAGTTACCTCTGTTGCTTTTGGGCCTGTGGCAAGGCAGAGCACCATAGTGGGGAGCATGTGGCAAATAAAGCAAAGCCACTCACCTCATAGTGCCAGAAACAAAAAGAAAGAAAGAGGAGGGGCCAGGGTCCAATATGTCTTTCAAGGGTGCTCCCCCAATGACTTGACTTCCTTCCATTAAGCCTTACCTCCTAAAGATTCCACCACATTCCAGTGGCACTACAGGCTGAAGACCAAGTCTTCAACACTTGGGCTTTTAGAGTACATTCAAGATCCAAACTGTAGCAGGACCCTAATGCTTTTTAATTATTCTTTAGTTACTCTTCAACTTGAACTTGAAATAATAAAAAGAAACAGGTTGAATTGAAAGTGACTTCCTATGTGTCTTCTGTTGTTTGTTTGTTTTACTTAGATTGGTAGAATAAATTATGGCCAAATTTGGGATAACCCGTGCAGGTATTTTTGAAATGAACAAAGAGTGCTTTTACTAGATGACATGTTACTACTTGAGGGCAGGAACATGTTAGCACATTTTATCCCAGTAGCCTGCTCACAGGTTGTGATGTGTTTAATGGATGAGATCTGTTTTGCCCCTTTTAAATAACTAAATTCTTTTTTTTTAAAGCATCTTTATTTATTTATTTATCCACTTTTAAAATTTTTAATTTACTTTTATTGTAAACAAATGGGATATACATTGTTTCTGTTTGTACATGGAGTAACAGCATACCATTTATGTAATCATACATTTACATAGGGTAATGATGTTTGATTCATTCTGTTATTTTTTCCTCCCCCCCCCCCCCGCACCCCTCTTTTCTCTCTGTACAGTCCCTCCTTCCTCCATTCTTGCCACCCCCCATTATGTGTCATCATCCGCTTCTCAGCGAGACCATTCGTCTTTTGGATTTTTGAGATTGGCTTATCTCACTTAGCATGATATTCTCCAATTTCATCCATTTGCCTGAAAATGCCATAATTTTATTATTCTTTATAGCTGAGTAATATTCCATCGTATACATATACCACAGTTTCCTTATCCATTCATCAGTTGAAGGACATCTAGGTTGATTACACAATCTGGCTATTGTGAACTGAGCAGCTATGAACATTGATGTGGCCGTATCTCTGTAGTATGCTGATTTTAAGTCCTTTGGGTATATAGGCCGAGGAGTGGGATAGCTGGGTCAAATGGTGGGTCCATTTCAAGTTTTCTAAGGAATCTCCACACTGCTTTCCAGAGTGGCTGCACTAATTTGCAGCCCCATCAGCAATGTACGAGTGTACCTTTTTCCCCACATACCCTCCAACACCTATTGTTGCTTGTATTCTTGATAATTGCCATTCTAATTTGGTTAGATGGAATCTTAATGTAGTTTTGATTTGCATTTCTCTTATTACTAAAGATGGTGAACATTTTTTCATATGTTTGTTGATTGCTTGTAGATCTTCTGTGAAGTATCTGTTCATATCCTTAGCTTATTTGTTGATTGAGTTATTAAATAACTAAATTCTTTAAACATATATGTTTGTCCATTTTCTTTTTAAGTTTGTGGGGTCTGTGTTTTAGTGGTAATCTCAAGCTTTACTTTGAGGAAAATAGTCCTTTGTAGTTTGGGGGATACTTCTTTGCTTTTATATACTTATATTTGTATCTCTTTAAGGAGAAATAGTCCCTAAAAGCTAAGACCATCTTTCATGACATCTGATGACCCTTAGCTGAATATCAGTAACCTTTCAAAAGTAGAGTACTACTTTTCACCTTGAACTCTACAGTCTAGTCTTTCCTAGTTACTTATATTTCTCTGAATGTTTAATTTACTCCTTGCTTCTGTGTCTTTGTCTATATGCTGTAAACCCAGCCAGACATGTTCACTTCCACCTTGTTTGCCTGGGGCACTTCTACTTGTCTCTTAGTGATCAAGGTCTCCTTTGTAAAAGTTTTCCTGGATGACTGCACTCCATCTTCTTTCTCCACAATCGAGTGTTCTTTTTTTGTTACCTTTTTACTTTGTATAATTTTGTATATAGTTCTATAAAAGTGGTAATAATAGTTGTAATTGTTCACTAATATAGTAGTGGTTACACACATGCATCATTTTTTTTTCCCATCTTTGCTACTTAATTCAGAGTGACAAATGGCAAGATATTTTTGACCTTAAGACCCGTTTCCTTATCTGCAAAATGAGAGTAATAATGTATGTTTCATAAGGTTGTTGTAAGATTAAATGAAATTATACTCATAAAACAGTATTTAACTTTGTTTTGGTACATATTGAACATTAAATGAGTAGCAGAAGTGGAGATTGCATACTGCTATCTTCTAATTTGGTTTCTTGAAAACATGGGATGTGTCATTTTTTTGTGTTTTGGAGTTTTTGTTGTTGTTGTTGTTGTTCGTAAAACTGGAGATTGAACTGCAGGCCTTGTGCATGGAGGCAAAGGCTCTGCCACTGAGTTACATCTTAAGCTCCCTTTTCTTCTTTTCTTTTTTATTTTTTTTATTTTTTGGTACTGGGAATTGAATCCAGAGGCACTGAGCCACATCCCTAGCACTTTTTTTATTTTTTATTTTCAGACAAGCTCTCACTAAATTGCTTAGGGCCTACCTAAATTACTGAAGCTGGCCTTGAACCTGGCCGTGCTCCTGCTTCAGCCTCCCAAGTTGCTGAGATTACAGGTGTGCCCCACTATGCCTGGCTTATTTTATTTTGAGACAAGATCTAATTAGTTGCCTGGGCAGACCTCAAACTTGCGATCCTTCAGCTTCAGCCTCATGAGTACTGGGATTACAGGTGTGTGCTACCATGCCTATAACTCATGGAATGTTTTATATATTTAATTCCCCAGTACTTTACTGATGACAGGTATGGTCAGTAGATTCTTATACCATGGAATGGTAACTGTCCACTCCCCTGGGATCCTCACACCCACTTTCTTTTTCTTTTTTAAAATAACTTTATTTTATTTATTTATTTTTCATGTGGTGCTTAGGATTGAACCCAGTGCCTCACACTTGTTAGGCAAGTGCTCTACCACTGAGCCACACCCCAGTCCACACCCATTTTCTTTTAGGTTCTTATTAATGTACTTTTTTTTTTCTTCATTATTTTAATGGGCTGCACTATGAGAAATATTAACACATATAAAAGTCTAATGAACATCTTTTTGGTGGGGAGAGTTATTGGGAATTGAACCCAGGGGTGCTTATAAAGCCATTAATCCAATTCTTGAGGCTTTGCTCTTATTACTCAATCACTTTCTGTAGGACCCACCATTACCTTGGACTAAGTTTCAACATATGAATTTTGGTTGATACATTCAGACCATAGCACCTACATAGAAAAAGGATATATTTCCTATTAATTAAAGAACTCACTGTTTCCAGGCATCATCTTCCTTACATTGTTCCTGGATAGTATTTGTTTAATGGTCTTCTACTTTGAGGATTTCCACCAAAACAAAATAAAATTGTAAAATTTAAACAATTTTATCCACTCTTAAGAGGATATTTTAGGTTGAATTTTCAGCTTTATTCTGGCCTTTTGTGATATTGTTGCGATAGGCTCATATATTGAAGATGGAACCTCTTTCAGAAGGAGCCTCATTCCTTAGGGGTCCTGTTCTACTTTTAAGGGCTTCATTTTATTAACGTTCACTGTAGTTCTGTGGCATGTATGGGTTAGACCCAGAAAGGCACATTGGTAATTTTTCTGAATTTGCACCACCCATAATCTATGATACACATGGTAATGCTTCTTGTAAGAAAGTTCTAGTCACCTTATGCACAAATTCATTCAACAAACACTTATTGAACACCTGCTCCTTGCCAAGTACTGTGCTACTGTGCTTCTGTTTCTTTCTTTCTTTTTTTTTTTGGTTGTTGATGGACCTTATTTATTTCTATGTGGTGCTGAGAATCAAACCCAGTGCCTCACACATGCTAGGTGAGTACTCTACCACTGAGCCACAACCCCACCCTATTGTGCTTATTTCTGAAGCCCATAAAATGTTTTATCAAGTTCCTCATAATAGTAGTACTTCAAATTTATATGACTTTTACAATTTCTGAAATCCCTTTTTGTATCTTAACTCACTTAATAGTAATAATAACTACCTAAAGGTAGCTATTATGATTATACATAAAGAAAAACTAAAATTTTAAAAACGGAATTAAACCAGTTGTATGGCTATAAGTTTTCTAAAAGAATGAATACATGGGAGACACAATCTTCTTCCAAAAAGCAATAACCTTCTTTGAAAAACAGTATTTTCTACTGTCTCTTATTTTAGTTTTGTCTTGACTGGGCTACCATACTCCTTTTCTAACTACCTTCTCACCATACCGTTGCTGTAGTGCCCTTGACTGGGAAGGAGACCATGGATGTGACTTATTTCAGTCTTTCAAAGTGAACAGTCTAGTGGCTTTGGCTTTGAACTTCTATCCTCAGTCTCCTGAGCCACAACCCCAGACCTCTTATTTATTTTTTGAGTCAGGGTCTTGCTAAAACTTCTGAGACTGGTCTCAAACTTGCAGTCCTTCTGCCTCAGCCTCCTGAATTGTTGGGATTACAGATGTGTACTATCAAGCTGGCTAACACTTTTTTTTTTTTTTTTTTTTTGCTCTTAAGTCACCTGATTTATTCTGGGGAAAAAGATTTAAGTATGTTGGAATATATAAAATGTCACACTTGATGAAGGAAGAACATATACTGTACAAATGCTTAAGCAGTGATGTTAGAAAGTTATAAAAGTGTATGCTGTGTACAGATAAAGATACAGGAAATGAAAAAGTAATTACAGACTAGAATATAATGATGTTAAAGATTTTTTATACAAAGTGATAGATGATTGAAATAGTCTCCATTTGAAATCAGTGAGATTTATTTTGGACTACATTCTGAATAACTTTGACTAAATGAAAAATTAAGTGAATAAGTGAATATACTAGGAAAAACATTTGAAATTATTGGTGACCAGGAGATAAAATAAAATATTAAATACCTGGGTTTGGGAAAAAATAATTTACACTTTATAACCTAAGTGTCTTTGAATGGAAAGTGCACATAAATATATTTTTTCATAAAAAATTCCAGTGCCTAGGAAATTAATGTCTTAACTAAAAGTATCTAAAATCATTTAAATTTCTATTCATTCTTTTAAGATACACAAAAAATTATATCTACCATTTGAAAGTCATTACATTTGGCAGTATGTGCTGAGCAAAAGGCAAAGATACATAAGACATTTGCTAGTCTACATGAATTTTTAATTCTTTGATAGGCAAATATTTGTATATAATTAACTATAATGCATACCAATGTAGAAATATGCTACAAGTATATACTACATATGATTAAAAGTGTGTAATAATCATCAGACTCCAATTAGAAGAAGTTGCCTGGAGTTCAATCTTTCGGATTGAGAAGCCAAGACCAGTTTCAAACAGAGGAAAAATTCTGTGACCTCTTAGCAGTTTCTGCTGTGGTCACGGAAGGAGCCAATGGGCATCATCTTGTTGTGTTTCTATCTGTGTGAGGAGAAGTGGAAACTACTCCCTTTGTAGATGAGATGACTGACCACAGGTGGTGTAATACCCACTAAGGCTCATGCTTCAATGAACAAAATGTAGTGTGCAAACTCCGGAAAATGCCTGATCTAACTTACAAAGTTGAAAGTACACCCAAGATACATCCTTCAGTGCTAAGCATAAAACATAAGAACATAAGATGGTTTGCGTTCAGTCAGATGTGGGCAGCCAAAATGGTAGAACAAATTCAAGTCCATGCCATGTGAAGATCTGTGTAGTTTCTCACTAGTTGCATGGCCTTGGATAAGTCACTTAACTTACAAAGCACAGATTAAAATTCAAAAATAAACCTATATGAACTCTTGATCCTCTTTCATTATTAAAAAGTTCCAGCTATAGAGAAGCATGTTCTCTTTCACAAGAATTTACAAATCATTTTCAAAAATGGAATGGCAGAGAGAGGCTGATAGTGTGACTTGAATAAAGTGTCTATTGGAATCTCATATCTGTATTCTATACTTTGCCCATGGCTAACACATTTTTTAATACTTGTTTGTAAATGTATGATTTAAAAGTGTTCTTCCATTTATCATTCCTCATAAGAGTGTTTTGAGGAGATACTTCTTTTGAGTATCAAATTTCAAAAGTTCCTGAGCATTGTTAAGACCTTGCCTGGATTCAAACCCTAGCACCAAAGGAAAAAAAATTATATGTATATATTTATTTCCTAGGTATAGCATTAATTTTTTTTACAATTAGTAAAAATAGCATGATGATAATAATATCTACTTAATATGTAATAAAATATGTATTCTATTTAAAATCAATGTCCTGATACTGATAATTGGTTTGTATTAATCCTTGTACACACTTTTTAGTCCCATTTAAGCCTGCATCACTGTATACTAAAAATAGCTTTTAAAAACCAGCCTTAGCAGGGTGTGGTGGTTCATGCCTGTAATCCCAGCAACTCAGGAGTTTGGGACAGGAGGATCACAAATTCAAGGCCAGCCTCAGCAATGTAGTGAGTTCCTGTCTCATAATTAAAAAGTAAAAAGGGACTGGGGATGTAGCTCAGTGCTAAAGTGCCCCTGGGTTAGATCCCCAATACCAAAAAATAAAATAAAACCCAACTTTAAACAATATTCAGAAAAACCCACTAATTACTATATTGAAAAATTCTTCTTCATTCTCCCTCTGTATCTATCTATAGGGTCTTGTTATTGCTAAATTACTTAGGCCTAAGCCTCTGGAGTCACTAGGATTGCAGATGTGTGCTGTTGCATCACTCAATATGTATTTTTTAAATACATATATTTAAAAATATATGATACAGATATCATATGTCCCAGGCACCCAACTTGGCACTGGGAAAACAAATATAGCAAAAATATCCATCATGACATGTGTACAGTATCTAGGTGCTTTACATGAATTATCTAATTTAATTGACAAACCAGTCTATCATCTAATATCTCTTCTACAAATTGAGAAATTGAGATTTTGAAAATTAGGTAATGTAGTTAAGGTAACTGAGCTAGTATGTAATTTGAAGAACCCAGCCTTATAGTAGAACTGGCACTCATAATAAAATGCTGAATTCTTTATATGCTGTCCTAATCCTCTTGGAATATGGGATAGAATTTGGGAAGTAGAAAGAACATTCCATGAAAAACGAACACAGTGAGTTAAGGCCCAGTGATATAAATAAAATTGCATTGACAGATCTAAGCTGCTGAAGCATTGAAGGAATGGCTAAAAAATTAGGCTAAAAAGGTTATGAAGAGTATTTTTGAGCTAGCCATTAAAATGTGGCTTAGTGGTAAATGAGCCATTTTTAATCCCCAGTTTTAAAAAAAAAGGCATTTTATGTCATATTAAGGAGTTTGAACTTTTTTACCCTAAGCAAAACTAAAGGACTTAATAGTACTGTGCTTTAGAAGTTTAACTTATGGCAGTGTAAAAGATGGATTAGGAAGGACAGTCAAGCAGCTGGACAGAGGGTTTTTTTTTTTTTTTTTTTTTCTTTTTTTTTTTTCTAGTTCCATTGGGAAGTAATGCATGGCATTATAAATGGAGAATAGAGTAGACATTTTAAAGGAAGGCTTAATGACACTTGCTGATCTATTTACCTATGTATTCATTTTTTTTTTTTTTTCTTTTTTTGTGGTGCTGGTGATTGAACCCAGGGCCTTATGCTTGCAAGGCAAGCACTCTACCGACTGAGCTATCTCCCCAGCCCTGTATTCATATTTGAAGAACTGATATAGACTGAAGAACTGAAGATACTCTTGAGTTTCTAACTTAGGCAGCTGCTGATGCTATTAATCACCTTGAGTGGGAATAGGGAGATGTTAGTTTAATGTCTGGGTCATTGGAGAAGTCAACTCAGAATATTCTGATATGCCTTTGAAATTATGAGCAGTCTCCCCAAAGGCAGAACAGACAGTATTGCATTGTGTGATAATTTATATTTAAGACTCTTAAGAGCATGTAATGTCATTATAATAGTTATTACTACATAGATGATTATAATGCAAGTCAAGAGATTAAGTGAGTTAAGGTTACATAGGGGGAGTCAGTAGTAGAGCAGATCTCTGAGACAGTGACTGTTTTCAGTCATATTTTAAGGGATCCTCTTGTGTGATTGTACATTTCTCAGTTATTTAATAGTTTGTACCCAATATAATCATAGAAACCAGTTTTTGTTGTTTTTGTGATGTCGTGGATCAAAACCAAGACCTTGCTAGGCAAACATTCTACCACTGAGCTACATCCCCAGCCCCAGTTTGTGTATTTCTAAGACGAAGATGCCCATAACTTATTTAAGCTTTTTAATAGCAAATGCATATTCTTTTGCAAGAAATAAATATTTTCATGTCAGATTTTTTGAGGTCTAATTTACACACAATAACATCTACCCTTTTTAGTTGTATGATTCTTTTTTTCTCTCTCTCTCTTTCTTTTCTTTCTCTTTCTTTTTCTTTCTTTTACTGGGGAATAAACCCAGGGGTGCTTTGCCCCTAAGCTATATCACCAGCTCTCCATTGCCTTTTTGATTTTTGTGGGTTTTTTGGTACCAGGAATTGAACCCAGGTGTGTTTAACCACTGAGCCACATCCCCAGCCATATTTTTTATGTTTTATTTTGAGACAGGGTCTAAGTTGCTTAGGGCCTCACTAAATTGCTGAGACTAGCTTTGAACTTGTAGTCCTCCTGCCTCAGCCTCCCAAGTTGCTGGGATTACAGGTATATGCCACTGTGCCCCACTCCCCCTACCTTTATGTATGTATGTATGTATGTATGTATGTATGTATGTACGTATGTATGTATTTATTTTGCAGTGCAGAGGACTGAACCTAGGGCCTTGTGCTTGTGAGGCAAGCACTCTACCAACTGAGCTATATCCCCAGCCCCCCTTTTTTAATTTTTAAAGACAGGTCTTGGTAAGTTGTTGAGGCTGGACTTGAATTTATGATCCTCTTGTCTCAGTCTCCTGAGTCACTGGGATTATAGACATGTGCCACCTCTACCACAAACATTCTAAAACATCTTTCCTAGGTACTCTAGAAAAGCAAACGGGTTTTAAATCACAGATGTTTATGGTATCATTTTTATTAGTTCTTTTTTGCAATAGATTCTTTATAGTTATTTTCTAGTCTTCCTGATTTTGCTTAACATAAAAAGTCAGCTGTGAGTAATATGTTTCTATTTTTAATAATGTAGTTGTGGCCAGGGGAGGTGGCGCACGCCTGTAATCCCAGCAGCTCAGAAGGTTGAGGCAGGAGGATTGCAAGTTCAAAATCAGCCTCAGCAAAATCAAGGTGCTAAGCAACTCAGTGAGACACTGTTCCTAAATGAAATACAAAGTAGGGCTGGGGATGTGGCTCAGTGACTGACTACCCCCCTGAGTTTAATCCCCAATACCCAAAATAATAATAATAATAATAATAATAATAATAATAATAATAGATATAGTTGAGCTGGGTGTATTATATGCTTAGCATGTATGAGATTTTGGGTTTGATCTTCAGCACCACTTTAAAAACATTTTTTAAATACACATAACTTTTACAAAGAACAATAAACTAATATTGTTCCTTTTAAATACTGCTTCATTGTTATTTGTAAAAACAACATTTTTAAATTGTTATTCTTGTTTTGTGGTGCTAGAGATCAAACCCAAGGCCTCATACATGCTGGGTGGGCAATCTACCACTGAGCTATACCTCTATCCTGTAAGATTTCTTTTAAAAAATAATATACAGCATTTTACATATGGTATGATTTATAGCTGTTAAAATAGCAAGACAAAAAACTAGAAAGAAACACACAATTATTGGTTTTATAGATGACTATTTTCTCTGTACTCCATATTTTGATCTTTTGCCAGGGGAGGAGCGGGGGTAACCAGGGATTTTTCTGATTCAGGATCTGTTCAAGGATCTCTCATGAGATTTAGTTATCATATCTCCATAATTTCCTCCAGTCTTTGTCAGTTCTTCATTCTTGTTTTTCATTACCTTGACTTTTCTTGCAGGAGGAGGCACCAGGGATTAAACCCAGCATTGCTTTACCGCTGAGCCACATCCCCAGCTCTTTTTGTTTTTTTATTTTAAGACAGGGTCTCACTGAGTTGCTGAACTTGAGATCCTCCTGTCTCAGCTTCCCATACTGCTGGGATTACAGCCACTGCTCTTGCCTTTTTTTTTTTTTTTTTTGCGGTGCTGGGGATTGAACCCAGGGCCTCGACTTAGGAGGCAAGCACTCTACCAACTGCATTATAGCTCCAGCCCTCCTGGTTACATTGACACTTTTGAAGAATATTAATGAGTGGTTTTGTAGAATATCCTTCATTGTGAGTTTTTCTCTTGTCCTATCATTGATAGATGGAAGTTATACATTTTTGGTAAGAATACCACAGAATTGACTCAGTGCAGTAGTAGAATGCTTGCTTAGCATTCATAAGGCCTTGGGTCCGTTCTTCAGCATCACAAACAAGGACAATAACAAAAACCCACAGAAGTGACATAACCTTCTTAGTGTATCTTGATGGGGGGGGTAACATTGATATGTTTTAATATTCATGTAAATTTCGATTACTGTCAGGTTTCTCTACGTAGAGTACTATTTTTTGCCTGTAATTGATAAATATCTTGGATGACATGTTGAGACAAGGCAAAATTCTGCTATTCTTTAAACTTTTCAACCACTGATATTAAGGATTAATCAGTGGATCTTGCCTTAAAAAATTATTACTATAGTGGGGTCTTTTTTTAAAATAAATTGTAAATGAACACAATATGTTATTTTATTTATTTATTTTTATGTAGTGCTGAGGATCGAACCTAGTGCCTCACATGTGCTAGGCAAGTGCTCTACCACTGAACCACAACCCCAGCCAGTGGGGTCTTTTTGTTTGTTTGCTTTGATATGGTTTGGTTTGCTAATGGGGATTGAACCCAGGTGTATTTTATGAGCAACATCCCCAGCTCTATTTAACTTACAACATTATCAGTGAATAGTTACTTGATATGAGTTGAGCAACTTATTATTCTGTAGTTCAACATTCAGTAGTTAATTTCTTTTCATACTGAGAATTGAAGGCTTTGAGCCACACCCCTAGCCCTTTTAAATTTGTATTTGAGACAGGGTCTCACTAAGTTGTTTAAGCTGACCGTGAACTTGCAGTTGTCCCACCTTAGCCTCCCAGTCACTGGGATTACTGGAATGCACCATTATGCCTTACTCCATAGTTGGTTTCTATTATCTGTGATAGTTCAGTTTTCTGCAACTGAATTCCTTAGTCATGTGTTATGTAAGAAGAAGAAGGAAAGAACATGAACACATCTTTGTCTTTCTCCTCTTCCTCAACACAATTAATTCTGCCAATTTTGTCAGAAAATCCCTAATGAAAATAAGCAGTTACTAATAGTTCTTTTGTATAATTTTTTTAAATTACAAAGTGTTTAAAGATATGGAAACTTGGATGACTTTCTTACTCCCCAGTGGTGACTCTGAGTGGATGTTCAGGATGGAGTGGCTGCTGACCCCTTGAACACAGCTATTGTGTCGGGTTAATATTGTATTTCCGTCTATAGTTTATCACTCAGGGTGCTGATCTAAAACAAACCATCCGGTTTATCCAGCTAGTCCAGGGTACATCCACTTAGCAGCAAAAAGTATGGTTAAGGATTTCCTTGCATTTCAAGTGCTAAAATTTTTTCATTTGGTGGAAAAAAAATATTAATTATTTTTTAAGTATTTTTCAGTTATTTCATTTTGCTTGCTGTTATATTCAATTATACATAGCCTTTTATTTATATCTCTATAGAATTTATTAAATTTTGCCTTATAATTTGTATTTTGTTAGTTGACCTATTTTGGGGGTATGTATTTTTTTTTTTCTTCCTTAGCTAAACAAACTTGGAGACAAAATCTGTATATAAAACATTTTTAATATCCCTCAGGCTTTGTGGGATAGCCCTTTGTTGTTGAAAAGAGGGAAACAGTTTTAAAAGTAAAATCTTGTTTTCTTTTTATTTGTCCTAGGAATAGATAAAAGCATGTGCCTTAGGAGTTGTGAGGTAAAAACTTTCTTTACTTACAATGTTTTAATTCATTTTCCCCATAAATTTGCATTTTTTAAATTACTACATGAGCAAAAAGCTCATCCATAAGTTGTGTTAAAGATGAAAGTAGTTTATTAAGAAGAATTTTTCTCTAATGGCAGATTTGTTTTAATAGCAAATTAAGCAGAGTAGGTCTTAACAAAGAAAATCTTGCATATAGAGTGTATGGCAAGCCAGGTTCCAAGACGCATGCCTGTAATCTCAACAACTTTGGAGATTTAGGCAGGAGGATGGATGGCAAGTTCAAGGCCAACCTGGGCAATTTTAGCAAAATAAAAACTTAAAATAAAAAAAAAAAAAAAGGAAGGGAGGGAGATGTAGCTCAATAGACCACCACCTTTCATTATGTAGAGAAAGTGACCATTATGCAAATATTTACAAAAATCTTTAATCAAGAGCAATTAGTAACAATCTTTAACCAAATTGTTTACTCATGCCATAATTATTTCTCAGGATTTCCACAAGATAGAGGAATCAATACTGCAAAAATATAGCTATAGTTTTGACAGAATATTTCGTAATTCATCTAACCAATATTTACTGTGTTTCTTGTGTGTTAATGATCCCTGCTACAAACCCTTTATCAATGCCCTGCCAAATTTTGATCAGTGAAAAAATGTATTTGTACTACAATTAAGTCGACATAATATGGTAATGATGTTAGGTGGAATAGGGTACACCTTGCTCTGAGGAGGTTAGAAGCAAGTATGATATCAAGCCAGTCAGAAACAAAGATCACATAGGGACTGTGATGTTAAATAGGGTGTTAAATAGTCCTGCACAAACTGCCACATAGTTCCGAAGGGTAACTAAGAAAAAAGTGAAAGAACTGTAGAAGTAAACACTGTAGAAATGTTGCAATTATTATTGACTTCTGTAGATTCTGAGTTTTATTCTCTTCAATATATCATTGGTCAATTGCCAGATGGACAGAACAAACTGACATATAATAAGTGCTAGGATAGTGATATGTGGAATGTGATGAAGGCTATATTCTGTAAAAATTTATCTTTTTGTGAGAGACAGAACAATTAGCTCGCTGTCTTTCTTGAGCTATCTTAATTACATATCCAGGTATTTATCAGTGTTACATAATAATCATATTCTGTAGATCATTTCAGTGTCTTTTATCTTCCAGGTCTTGTTAGATACTTTACTTTTGGGGCAGAGATGGGTGCTAGGACTCCAGCCTTTTAATTTTATTTATTTTACCAACTGAGCTGTATCCCCAGCCCCAGCCCTTTTTATTTTTAATTCTGAGACAGGGTCTTACTAAATTGCCCAGGTTGGCCTTGATATTTTTATTCTCCTGACTCAGCCTCCCAAATAGCTGGATTACAGGCATGCAGCACTCAGGGAAGTTACTTTTCTAATTCCTTTTTTTTCTTCTATTATTATCTAAAGGCATGTATTTGAACACTACATATATTGAAATTTATTACAGACACAAGCTTTTATAAAGGTTTCAAACATTATAGGAATATTTAACTTCTAAAATAGAAGTTCCTGTAATTGCACTCACAAATGAAACCACTGTTAGCAAATTGGCATATTTTCTTGAGAACTTTATGAACATACTGATCTATACATATAATCTTTTTTATGTATGAAACTGAGAACTTGCTTTTATCTTTAGCAGAACTCTGATACCCTCAGTTTTATAGGGTATGAGTCATTTTATATTTTTGGAATTTTGATAGGGTTCTTCTTTTTTTTTTCCCAAAAAATTAGTCTCTACTTTGATATTAATTTCCTTAGGAGACTGAGGCAATAAAAATTATTCCTAGCTAACTTGTTTCTTTTATACTGCCTCTCATTGCCTCTGCTTTAATGAAAATAAAATTAAAGTTCTCTCTATTTTATGTAATCCAGTAGGTGGTGTAAACTTTTCTACTGATGCTATCAGTTTTTTTATCTGTTTATTTTAAGTAAGCAGAAGGATAGGAAGCAAATTAGAACATTGTTTCACATGAAATAATATTTTTAAGAGGAGAAAGAAGTTCAAAGAGTTGAACTGGCTTATGAAACATATATATATATATATATATGTATATGTATATATAAATACATATACATGTCAATCCTAAAAGGAAAGAAAAATACATAACCTGATTGATTGATGATTGATGGATGAAGCATTTTCCAAATTTTATAAACTTTTTTTTTTTTTTGTATTGGGGATTTACCCTGGGGTGCTTTACCACCGAGTTATATCTCAGCCCTTTTATTTTTTATTTTGAGACACAGTTTTGCTACATTAGTGAGACTGGCCTCAAACTTGCAGTCTTCTTGCCTCAGCCTCCCGAGTTCATAGGATTACAGACATATACTGCCATGCCTTTGCCAAACATACTTACTGTTGCTTTTTATTATTATTGTTGTTTTTGGACCTTTATTTAATTTATTTATTTATATGTGGTGCTGAGAATCAAACCCAGTGGCTCACACTTGCCAGGCAAGTGCTCTACCATTGAGCCACAACCCAACCACTTTTTTTTTTTTTTTTTTTTTTGGTGGTGCTGGGGATTGAACCCAGGGCCCTGTACATGCAAGGCAAGCGTGCTACCACTGAGTTATATCCCCAGCCCCCCACAGCTGCTTTTTGAAATCATGTCTCTTACAAGCACATATGTTGCTTCTGAGGACATGCTTCATTTCCTTATTGTGAACATTTCCTCTCTGGTGCTTAACTAGAAGAAAAGAACTAATAACGTCACAGAGTTAAATCCTAAGGCAACAATGCTAAATTAAATAAGACATTGGTACATCAGTAAATATGATTCAAATTTATGATAGATAGGAGATTCTGGTGATTGTCCTGTGATTCCTCACTTCCTCAAATCACTCTTCAGCTCTTCAGACCAAAAAAAAAAAAAAAAAACATAAAGAAACTTGGATTTCCTGCTTTTAAGGAGAATAAAATAATAACATCCTGCATTGCAAAGGTAGGAGATCAAGATTGGGTGGGCATATAAAGAATTTTTCACCTCTTAAAACAGCAAAGATTGTTTTATGCAAGATTATTTCATGTTGACCAATGTGCTGACCTGGATATGCTGGTGAGAGTGTAAATGATCAGTTCTTTTGGGAAGCAATTTGGCAATAACGTTTCTTTGACCAATAATTTCTCCCTTGAAAAAGTTGTTTATTGTAGTCTTATTTAGACTAAGTACCTAGCCTAGGAATTAGGGAATGCCTAAATAAATTGTGGTAAACACACAATGGAATGCTATATTTTTAAATGATGCTTGGAGGAGTTTGTAAAACATGGGAGAATGTTAGTTCCTGTGTTAAGTAAACGACTAGATAGTCTGGAAGAAATAGGGTGAAATTAGAAATCTTTGTATTTTTTTTTTTTTCTTTCTATATTTTCAGTTTAATTATCTGGGAGAAAATGATGAGGCCAACTGAGAGGGTTAATGACTATCTTCAAACAGCTGATAAGGGAAGAAACAAGTCCAGAGAATGGAGATACAGAGGAGATTGCACGTGGTACAACTTGGTTTCTGATAGGTGATTAGTAATGTCTTTGCCAATTTCAACTTTAAGAGACAGAATGGGGCGGTGCATGGTGGTATACTCTTGTAACTCCAGCAGCCCAGGAAGGTGAAACGGGAATCGCAAGTTCAAGGCCAGTCTCCCTCAGCAACTCAGTGAGTTACTAAGCAATTTAGTGAGACCCTGTCTTAAAATAAAAAAAGAAAAAGGGCTGGGAATGTGACTCAGTGGTAAAAGACCCTGGGTTAAATATCTAGTACCAAAAAGAAAGAAAAAGAAGCAGCAGAAGGGATGTCTTCCCTATTCTTATTCACTTCCTGGGTCTGGAACTATCCTAAGCAATAAATCATTTTGCGGGGAGGGGAGGGGCGGCGTACCAGGGATTTAACTTAGGCACTCAACCACTGAGCTTCATCCCCAGCCCTATTTTGTATTTTCTTTAGAGCAGAGTCTCACCTCACTTTTGCTGAAGCTGGCTTTGTACTCATGATCCTCCTGCCTCAGTCTCCCAAGCTGCTGGAATTACAGGTGTGTGCCACTGTGCCAGCTAAGCAATAAATCTTAAATAGTATTTCAAAACCCATATAGTGTATACCCATGTGTTAGAAACAGCATGTGTGACATCTTGTCCAAACTTTCCTCAGTAACCTCTGCATAGAAAAAGGTAGAGTTTTTCAGAGACTTTGATTGCCATAAATGACCTTAAGAATATCTGTGAGAGTCCCAGTAATGGGACCTAGAAGAAAAAGAACTAAAAGGAAAGGAAGAAAGGGACCAAAAGAACAACAACAACAAAAAAAACCCTGATATCAATATGACAGTTTCAAACTGCTGTTTCCACAGGGCTAATAACATAGTACCAGGATTTTTCTTCTCTACTTTCAGACCTATAATGAACAAATGTCTATATCTGACCAATAACAGGGGCAACTTCAGCTGCTGTGTAAAGTTTCTTCAAATATCCTAGAAATGTGAGTTGAACCTATTAGGTACAGCTTCTTCAACTTTTCTTGGAGCCGTATGAACTTTCTTGCAATCCCATTGGATATATGAAATTATTGGTTTGCCCCAATTAGATCTTAGTAAGTTCCTACTACTTTTGTGTTAGGATTAACAGATGATATAGAATTGAGATGTGCTTTGGAAAATGTGTAAGATGGAAACAAAGAGATAAGGGAATGAGTAGGAGTAAGAATAAGGACACATCTAGGAAAAGTCAGAATATGCCTTTCTACAAGTAGTTCAGTGACTTGTGTTGGCCGGTACTTATCCTTGAAATTTTTAGGGGTTTTCCTTTGCAAGCACTTTAAATAGTAAGAAGGGAAGACAGAAGAGAATTGATTGGAAAAATTCATTTACACTAGAAAGAGTTGGACTGTATTTCCTGGGGGCGGGGGCCCGAGGTAGGTACTGGGGATTGAACCTAGGACTTCACACATGCTAGGCAAGTTCTTCACCTCTGGGCTACACCCCCAACACACACACACTTTTTTTTTTTTTTTTTTTTTTTTGTAGTGGCTGGGGTTTGAACCCAGGGCCTTGTGCATGCAAGGCAAGCACTCTACCAACTGAGCTATATCCCCGCTCCCACCTCTTTTTTGAAACAGGGTTTTGCTAAATTGCTGAGGCTTCCCTAGGACTTGTGATCCTCCTGCCTCAGCCTCCTAAGTAGCTGTGATAACAGGTATACTCCATCATGCATGGCTGGACTGAATTCTTCAATCAATAGGAAACCACTGAGGTTCTTCAAAATAGGGAGTGGACTATTATGAGTCTAGGTTCAGGACAACCAACCTGGCAGCCTCTTACAAAGGAATGAGAACAGGGAGACTGAAGGCAAGGATATCAGTTAAGAGGCCATTAAAAGCAGAGACAAATTTTGTACGATTTCACCTATACCGGTAGCTAGAATAATCAAATTCATAAAGACAGGAAGTAGAACAGGGGTTGCCAAGAACTAGGGGGAGGAGACTTCCTGGAGTTACTGTTTAACAGGGACAGAGTTTCATTTTGGGAAAATGAAAAGTATGGAGAGGGTGGTGATAGTGGTGACAATAGTGTAAATGTACTTAATGCTACTGAACTGTACATGAGAAAAATGATGAAAATGATAATTTTTAATTGTATATATTAGTAACTTAATTTGTATATATTTCACAATTACCAAAGGAGTACAGAAGAAAGGCCATTATAACAATCTGTGTGATCCAAAGGCACAGTGGCAGTGGGAATTGAGGAAAGTGAGTAAATTAGAGAACAATTTAGTGGTGGGGCTAGCCTAGCACCTGATTAGATATGTTGCTAGGGAGAGGGAGGAGCTTACAGAAGTTTAGAGAAGCAGTTCCCAACCTTGAGTGAGCCTGAAAATCAACTACCTGGACAACCTTTAATAAAATACAGGTTACCTTATACTAGGCTTACCATACCACTCATTCAGAGTCTGAGTGACTAGAAAGATGTTGATGCTAATGCTGATAACTAAAACAGTACACACAGGATGAGGGGATTAAGGATAATGAAGATTAATTCACATTTGGCTATAGTGAAAGGATGGGACAGCACCCAGTTAGAAGGAATTAGGGCCAAGGAGAGATAATGGTTCCAGAGATCTAGCACGGAAGTTGCCAGAGGCTAGAGGATAAGTGAGAAGAAAGTGCTAAAATCAAACCCTGCACCCACCTTGTATAGAAGGGATAGAAGGAGAAAAGAAGCAATAAAAATTACATGGCTGGTAAAGAGAAATAGAAAACAGTCAGTAGTGTGCATTGTCATAGATAAAAGTGATCAAACATAAAGATTGAAGGAAGGGCCTTTCGTTTGGGTAAGAAAACACTGGTGACTCTTAAGAATTCAGATGGATTCAGAAGAGATTAAGCAGTGAAAGGAGAAATAGAAACAGCAAGCATGACCTAGTTTTTTGTTGTTGTTGTTTTGTTTTGTTTTTTCCTCAAGGAATGGCAAAAAGAAGGAGGAGCCAAGTCAGGGTTAGTCAGGTCAAGACAGGGCTTTTCCAGTTTGGGTAAACTTGATACTATTTTAGACCAGTATTTCTATGGATTCTTTGTCTGTCTCTTGTGAGACTCTGCCTGCCTACCCGTCTATTTTGGCATTCCTTCTCTTCTTCCCAGCCTTCTGTCAGTGGAATGTCCTCTTTATGGTTCATGCTCATGTCCTTAGTGACTATGCTGGAGTCTTCATTTGCCCCTCTAGGTAACTCCTGTTCCTCTACCTGCTGTCTGTGGCAGGAGACTGCCCTGAATTGATCATTTTGACAGGCTTCTCAGGTCTTCCGTTTTTGTTGCATTGGACCAATGAAGAGCCAAAGGAGGACACTGGAGAGAAAAGAGGAGGCTGGAGTGGGGCTGGAGTAGTAGTTATTCTTTCAACTCCTAGTCTGTCAGGTCACCTTAGTTTAACTTAATTGACTGACCGTCCTGCTTCTCTGAAGTCAGTCTCTACAGATCCTTCTTATGGGTCTGGTGCCACTTCCTCTCCTGGTCCCTTCAGGCCTGAGTGTGGAAACAACCACTCTGTTAATAGTCCTGTGGTACCATGCGATTTTTCCCTTGTGGTTTCCCTGTACTCTGCCCCACCCCTTTATAAATTTTCTTTGTATTAAATCCTGTACTCTTTGTTTCCTGCAGGGACCTTGAGATAGAGAATAGTCTGATCCAGTTTCATGTCTTTAAGCATCAACTATTTGCTAATAGTTCTCATATATATGTCTCTAGCCCAGACCTGTTTCCTGGACTGCAGAGTCATATTTAGTGCCTGTGAGACTGATTTTCTAATGTGTATCTCAAGTTCCTAATCTTTCCTCCTAAACCTATCAGTAGCAACTCTATTCCTTTCATTTGTTCAGGACAAAAATCTTGAAATCATCCTTGACCCTTTTTTGTCACCCAACCCCCTTATCCAGTCTGTTGAGACATCTAAGTAGATCTACTTGCAATTGAATCATAGCATCTGACTACCTCTAACCACCTTCATTCCTGTTACCCTCCTCCAACTCCTATCATCTCAGCTCTGATGGGGAGCTAGGATGAGGTTGAGGAGAACCTTGGGAGAATACTTTAATAGTGATGTCAGCATATAACTCATTCCTGTGTGGAATGCAGAGCCACATCTTCTGCCTTGAGGATAACTCAGAAACAAGCTAGCTTGCAAAAGCAAGGGGAATATGGCACCTCACATTGTTTGACCTGTTTAGTTTCACTTAAACTTACATTAAAGATCCCCAACTGGGTTAAGAAAACAATAAAAGATATAGATAAAAAGAAAATGGGACTGGGATTGTAACTCAGTGGTAGAGCAGAGCACTTGCCTCACATGTACGAGGCACTGGGTTCAATCCTCAGCACCACATGAACATAAATAAAATAAAGGTATTGTGTCCACCTACAACTAAATATATTAAAAGAAGAAAATAATGATTATATGAGGGTGGTTTTTATAAGGGAAGGTGATGAGTTCACCCAAACACATATACAGCTATAGCCTGTATCTATACTATGAAGGATCTTCAGGATAAACTCTAAAAAGCCACATAAAAGGGTGGGTTGTAGCTCAGTGGTAAGGCATAACATAACATAACACTTGCCAGCACACACGAGGTTCTGGTTTTGATCCTCAGCATCACATGAAAATAAATAAAATAAAGGTATGTGTCCATTTGTAACAAAAAAAAAAAAAAAAATTTTTTTTAAAGCCACATAAGCAGCATGCATTTTAAAATCAGATGCTGCCTAATGTCTCAGACATGGAACTCCTTGTAACCTTATTCATTAGTACCTGAATCAATTGAATCTGGGAGCCCATCCAGTACATTAAATGTTTTGAAGGCCAAACAAGATTTCAGCTTATGGCAGTTTCCAGATTTCAGAATAAGTTCTTTGTTTCTTAAAAAGTTTTTGTTTTGTTTTCTTCTGTTTGGTATAAATATATAGCCAGCTGGATACAGTGGCACATACTGCTGGGATTACAGGCATGCACTACCATGCCAGGTTCTTCCTTTCTTCTTCTTCCTCTCTTTTTTTTTTTTTTTTTTTTTTTTTCCCTCTTCTTGGGAATCAAACCCAGGACTTCACACATTGAGCTACATCTCCAGCCCCTAATGTTCTTTCTAATCACTGTAATATTCTAGAATAGGCATTTAGAATATCTTTATTTTTCCAAGTTGATAGCCCAATAGTTGATATAATGCCTTAAATGTTCAAAAATCGTATCTCTACCATGCTCTGGTGATTAGAAACTTAGGAATTTTCTGCCAAGTTATTGTGATCTAATACTGTCTTGAAAACACAGAGTTAAAGTGTCTTGAAAAGTCCAAGTCAGCTGCTCAAGGGATATACTAACTGTACTACTGCTCATTTTTCTAGGATGAAAAAATCTACTTGGTAACCTGAGGCAGCCAGTTTTATTTTTTCCACCCAGAAATACGTATATAACTGTGCAGAGAAAGTTCACAAATGTACATATGTTATATTTAAATATTGGCATTAGAATTATTGTATTCTTTAGTATAAGAAATGGATTTATTTTGCCTACTGATTAGTGTTAAAGTTTTTAACTTCTACTCTAAGTCAGAAAAAGAAAAAGAAAGACACTACTCATTATTGAATATTTGTGTGTGTCTAGAACTTTTGCTTGTTTAGTTTCTCCTATTTTGTAGATGAGGACCTCAAAACAGTTGAGTGAGGCCACACAGTTTTAAAGTATGCAAGTGCAGTTAGAATTTGAAATATGTCAGATTTCAAAGATGGAATCACCACACAGTATGGTAGAGCTGTTGACTGCTTGTAAAAGACTGTTCAAGAAAAAAAGAAAAGTGCGGGAGGAGTAGTGTCAGTATCACTAAATTTAAAAAGCAAGATGGAAAACAGTGTGTATATATATTGCCATTGTGTGAAATATGTGTACATCTATATATGTACATCTATATAGAGAGATGCACAAAATGTATGTCTGTTTTTATATAGGCTTAGCATATCTAGTATCTCTCTGGAAGACCATACAGTGATTGCCTTCTGGGATGGAACTAGGCAGCTATAAATCTGTACTTTTATTATAAACCCATTTCTATCTTCTTTTGAGTTTCATTTTATGAGCATTGTATGAGCATAGATTAATCTTCCTTCATCCAAAGATCCAAAATCCAAAAAACTCCAAAATCTGAAACTTTTTGAGCTCAAACATGATACCACAAGTTGAAAATTCCACACTTGACTTAATGTGACAATCAAAATGCAGGTGTGTTTAAACTGTTGTATATAAAATTACCTTTAAGCTATGTTTATAATGTGTATTCGAAACCTAAATTAATTTTTGTGTTTAGATTTGAGGCTCATCCCCAAAATATTCATTGTGTATATGGAAATATTCCAAAATCAGAAACACTTCTGCTCCTAAGCATTTCAGATAAAGGATATTCAACCTATATTACCTATCCAAAAGAAAATGTTTTTAAGGATTGTTGTTAGTTAGGTTTTCAGAAACATCTAATTATTTTTCATATTTACTAGTCTATTTGATAGTGAAGTTTCACAGGTTTGTGAGACTTCTAATGCTATAAAATAATACTAGCTATTATGATATTGATAAGCATTGACAATGATCTATTCAGGTTTTTAAAAGGTATGATACTATTGTAATGACCTATCTCATTAGAATTTGAAAGAGGTAGAATATTAATGTAATATGTATTATATCAATAGAGGTAATGATAATAGATTCATTTACATTCAACTTTTTTTTTTTCTTACAGTAATAGGGATTAAACGCAGGACACTCTACCACTGAACCACACCCCAGCCCACCCCCTTATTTTTTAATTAACTATTAGGGCTGTGGTTATAGCTCAGTGGCAGAGTGCTTATCTAGCATGTGTGAGGCATTGGGTTCAATTCCCAGCACTACATATAAATAAATAAATAAAATAAAGGTCCATTGACAACTAAAATAATTTTTTAAAAAATTAATTTATTTTATTTCTTTGGTTCTGGAAGTGGAACTTAGGGGGGGCTTTACCCCTGAGTTACATCCTCGGTTCTTTTTTTTTTTTTTTTGAGGGGTGCTGGGGATCGAACCCAGGGCCTTGTGCTTACAAGGCAAGCACTCTACCGACTGAGCTATCTCCCCAGCCCCTCAGTTCTTTTTTTTTTTTTAATATATATTTTAGTTGTTGATGGACCCAGTGCCTCACACATGCTAGGCTAGCCCCTAGCCCCCCATCCTCAGTCCTTTTTATTTTTTTATTTTGAGACAGAGTCTCACTATGTTGCTAAGACTGGCCTCAAACTTTGCGATCCTACTGTCTCAGACTCTTCAATAGCTGGGTTTTGTTTTGTTTTTTTTTTAGAGCTTTATAGTTATACATAGTAGGTTGGGTTCAATCATATAAGCTAAAATTTCAGTTCATAACCAAGTAGCTGGAATTTCAACTATGTATTTTTTAAAGCTATTTAAGATTTTAATAATTTTCAGTTTATCTAGTTTTTGAAAAGAAGAGTACTGTGCCTCAAAAATGATATGTCAGTCATGAGTGAAGTAAAAGAATGTATTTTATGAGTCCTAAAAGTGAACTAAAAAGAAAAATGTTTCAGATCTGGGCACAGATCCCAGTGACTCTGAAAGTCTGCAAGTTTGAGACCAGCCTCAGCAATTTAACAAGTTCCTAAGTAATTTAAGTGAGACCCTGTCTCAAAAATAAAAAGTAAAAGCACTGGGAGGTGGCTCACTGATTAAGCACATCTGGGTTCAGTCCCCAGTACCAAAAAAAGAAAGTTTCCCATCCACTAAAAGCCATATTTTAATCTGGGACTACTTTCATGGAAATGGGGTGTTTTGAATAAGCAGGGAGATCAGTTGTTTCTGCTTTGTTTTTATCTTGAATTTATTTTATTTTTGTGTAAATTTTTTTCAGAACTGTAAAATGATCTGTTTACATAGTTGTTCTCCAGTAGACTGGGCATTCCTTTAGAGCAGAATCCATGCCTCCTTTGTTCTTTCATGCTTAATGACTAGCTAATGCCTGGCACTTAATAGATGATGTTGACTGAATTGAAATGAACTAGATATACTTAGATTAGTGTGGAGAGAGAAATATAATCTGTCTTTCAGATATTTGAAAGATTTTCATGTGGAAGAGAGACTAAATCTGTCTACATGTCACTGTCACAGGAGGCATTGAATCTATCTCAAGTAGATTCATGGCTCTTGACCTTTGTTTTATACTTTGTCCTGGATTTTGCCTATATGTGATACATAATATCTTCAAGGTTATTCCTATGATGATATCACTAACATTCCATATAGTATTCTTTTTAGAGAAGAGAAAAACAGTATGAGTATAGTAGTGAGACAAGAATTATGCATAACTTTGGTTATACTCATCAGCATGCGAATGTCTATCCTATCTTGGCAGAAGAAGTGTAATTTGGTTGTTATTTTTCGTAGGAAATAAAAATACTAAAATTTTTCTTTGATTTTTGTTCATAGTAAAATTCATTCGAGAAGTAACACCATATATCAAGAAGCCATCCTTAGTATCAGACCTGCCATGGGAAGGTGCAGCTCCCCAGTCACCAAGCTTTAGTGGCAGTGAGGACTCTGGTTCTCCAAAACACCAGAACAGCACCAAGGACAGAAAGGTCATCCCTCTCAAAATGTGCTTTGCTGCTAGAAACCTAAGCATGCCGGATCTGGAAAACAGGTGAGCTGTACCTAACAAGAACATCAACATGGTACTTTTAGCTTTACAAACTTAAGGACTTGCTGAAATATATACATGACTCCATTAACTAAATTATACAAAGGAAAGCATCAATAAGAGATGAGATATTCACTTTTTAAGTTCATATTTAATTATTTCAAATATGTATACATGTATATATAGAGTAAAATTTTGAATAGACTCACATGAAACTGTTAATGGTGCTTACCCCTAGGGAGTGAAATGGGAACAAAGGGTAGAAGGAAAGTTGGCACTTCTATTCATTTTATACTTTTCTGTAGGTCTATTACTTTAAAAAAAAAATAATAAAACCTATGAACTTGAATACTTTATAATTGAAAAAACAAGTATTTTTTTGAGTCAGGCATGCGGCAGTTGCCTATAACCTCAGGAGACTGAGGCAGGAGGATCACAAGTTCAAGTCCGGCCTTAGCAACTTAGTAAGGCCCTAAGCAGTTAGTGAAACCCTGTCTCAAAATAAAAAATAAAAAGGGCAGGGAACCCAGGTCAGTGGTAAAGTGCTACTGGGTTCAATGCTTAATCCAAAAAAAAATATATATATTGTTGGGGGAGGGGGTTTCTCTGTGTTGCTTAGAATGGCCTCAAACTCCTGGGTTCAAGTGATCCTCTTGTCTTAGCTTCCCAAGGTAGCTAGTGCAGCTGGTGTGTGCCAGTTAAACAAAAAAAAAAACAAAAAAAAAAAACAAAAAAAAAAATTAAGTATCTTTTTATAAGGAAAATTCTTATATTGTAGGTGGTGTTAAGAGTCAGAGATCTGCATTATACATCTAGCTATCTCAGCTAGCAGTCTTACTCTGGCAGGTTTGCTTCTCTTGACCTGTTTCCTCTTCTACAAAGTGAGAGTTGGATTGGACTTTTTTTTTCCCCTAATGGTATTGGGAATTGAAACCAGTGATGCTTTACCACTGAGCTACATTCCCAGCCCTTTTTATTTTTTATTTTGAGATAGGGTCTCACTAAGTTGCTTAGGGCCTCACCAAGTTGCTGAGACTGTTCTCAAACTTGAGATCTTCTTGCGTCAGCCTCCTGAGTCACTGAGATTACAGTTGTGCACCACTGTGCCCAGCGTATGATGATATTTTAACTTTTGCTCCAGTTTTTTTTTTTTTTAAGAGAAAAGAAATACAGTAGAATTATGTGTAACTACTAGAATGTAAATATCTATCCTATGTGTCTTGGCAGAAAAAGTACACAGAACCATTGACAAATGGCACCTCAGTTGTAAATGTTAGGAAGATAGGCTTTGTAACTTTGACCAACCTATTTTTTTCTCTATACCTTGATTTCCTCCTGTATAAAATAAAGATTATAGGAGTATTTAATGAAAAAATGTTTGAAAAGGTGGCATGGTAAGTCCTTAAGATATTATAGCTATAGTTAGTGTCCTTAAGTAAGCTCTTTAATTTTTCTTTCCTGTTTTCTCTGTAAAATGGACATAATGCCTTTCAACTTGACGCTTTAGAACTACTTCAAGGACAAAGGTGCCAAAAACATATATTATAGAAAAGACAGCCTTTTTAACAAATGGTTCTGAGAAAACTGGTTATCCATATATAGAAGAGTGAGACTAGACCTTTACCTCTTACCCTGCACAAAAGTCACATGGGATCAAAGACCTAGGAGTTAGACCAGAAAGTATGCAACTCATAAAAGAAAATGTAGGATCAACACTCTAACATATAGGTATAGGCAATGACTTTCTCAATAGGACCCTGAAAGCTTAGGAAATAATACCAAGAATTAATAAACGGAATGCTTCTGCATGCAAAGGAAACAATTAAAAATATGAAGAGAACCCACAGAATGGGAGAAAATCTTTGCTAACAAGCTACTTTTTTTTTTTTTTTTTTTTTAAATTGGCACTGGGGATTGAACTCAGGGGCACTCAACCACTGAGCCACATCCCCGGCTTATTTTGTATTTTATTTAGAGACAGAGTCTCAATAAGTTGCTTAGTGCCTCCCTTTTGCTGAAGCTGACTTTGAACTTCCAGTGCTCCTGTCTCAGCCTCCCAAGCTGCTGGAATTACAGGCATGAGCCACTGTGCCCAACTTGCTAGCTACTCTTCTGACAGAGGATTAATATCCAAAATTATAAAAAGAACTCAGAAAATTTAACAGTTAAAAAAGAAAAACTAATGAATGGGCAATAACTCAATTAATGAATGGACACATCTCAAAAAAGAGATACAAATGACCAACAAATGTATGAAAAAATGGTCAACATCTTAAGCAATAGGAAAATGGAAATAAAACTCCACTGAGATTTTATCCCATTCCAGTTAGAATGGCAGTCATCAAGAATGTAAACAATAATAAATGCTGGAGAGGATGTGGAAGAAAAAGAACACTTTTACACTGTTGGTGGAATTGTAAATTAATGCAGCTACTGTGAAAATCAGTATAGAAGTTCCTCAAAAGACTAGGAATGAAACCACCATATGACCTAGTTATACTACTCCTCAGTATTTTTATTCTGAAGAATTAAAGTTAGCCTATTATAGTGATAGATGCATACCCATGATTATAGCAGCACAATTCATAGTAACCAAACACCAACCGAGGTATCCATCAGTGGATGAATGGATAAAGAAAATGTGGTATATATACACAGTGGAGTTTATTCAATCATAAATATGCACAAAATTGTGTCATTTGTAGGAAAATGGATGGAACTTGAGAACATTATGTTAAGTGAAATAAGCCAAATTCAGAAAGTTAAAGGTCATGTTTTTTTCTCATATGTGGAAATTAGAGAGAAAAAGGTAAAGAATGGTTGGGAGCATCTCATGAAAATCAAAGGGAGATCAGAAGAGTAGAGGAAAGGGCCAGGGAGAGGGAAAGGGGAAATATGGGGAATGATATTGACCAAATTATACTGTTAAATTGTGTGCATGTATGAATATGTAACAATGAATCCCACTATTATATATAATTATAATTTACCACAGAAAATTATGTATCTGAAACTGGGGAAAAAAAGAATTACTGCAAGAATAAGTAAGATAATATCTATAAATCACTTGGAGATTTTTGGTCCTTAATATTCTCCAGCTCTTAAATGTCAATTTGTTTTTCTTTTCTTTTGTATTGATAGTCACTTGAGCTATTTCCAGTTTGGAGATAGTTATTATAAACACATACTATTTTTTTTTTTTTTTTGTGATGGTACTGGTGATTGAACCCAGGGCCTCATGCATGCTAAGCAATCACTCTACCACTGAGCTTCATCCCCAGCCCCCAGTCCTCCCCCTACAACCTTTCTTTTAATTTTGAGACAGGGTTTTGCCAAGTTGCTGGGGCTAGCCTCAAACTTATGATCCTCCTGCCTCAGCCTCCTGAGTAACTGTGATTACAGACATGAGCCACTACACCCAGCTATTATGAATGTATTTTTACAAGTCTTTTGTGGTCATACATTTTTGTTTCACTTGGATAAATTCATAGGAGTGAAATCATTAAGTCCAAGAGTAGGTGTATGTTTTGTTTTATAAGAAACTGCCAGCTGTGCTTGGTGATGTACTCTGGTAATCCCAGAGGATGGGCGACTGATGCAGGAGGATCCCAAGTTCAAAGCCAGCCTCAGCAACTTAGTTGAACCCTGTCTCAAAATAATAAAAAGGGCTAGGAATTTGATTCAGTGGTTAAGTGCCCCTGGGTTCTATCCCTGATACAAAAATAAAAAGGAAAGAAACTCCCGAAACTTCCTTCCAAATTGGTTGTGCCTTTTTATGTTCCCACCAATAATGTATCAAAGTTCCCATTGATTACTTCTTTACCAACCTTGCGTCTTTTTAATATCAATCATTCTGGAGGGTGTTTAGCAGAATTTGTTGTGGTTCACTTTTCATTGTTATGTAAAGGCTTTACTTCTAACCATAAAATTATTTTAGATTAGAGAGCAACTTAACTATTTTGATTTGGTTCTATTACATAGAGCTGAAAAAAGTTCTGAAGTGGGAGGAGGAAGTTTGTAACTATTTCCTCCTCTCTTCTCTGGACCCAATTACTCCCCTTTCCCAGTTTGAATTTTCACTACCTCACTAGATGGTTCTGATAATTTATAAGTGTTTCATTCAACCTGAAAGCTAAATAATAATGATGAAGTCCGGGGAGAGAACATGAGCTGGTTCCTTTGCAAACAGCATTGTAGACAGTTGACATTTAGCAAGATCAAAATGTTCTTAAAATGTTGCTTTTCGGGGGCTGCAGTTGTGGCTCAGTGGCAGAGCATTTGCCTAGCATGTGTGAGGCACTGGATTTGATTCTCATCATCACATATAAATAAATAAAATAGAGGTCCATTGACAACTAAAAAAAATTTTTTTTTAAATGCTGCTTTTCAGAAATCTAAGTCTGTCTTTTGCACTGTTTCACAATGTCTTGGTCATCTTCACACTGGCTATTTTCCATGTAAAGATGAATTTTGAATTTATGACAAAGTTATGTTACTAAATTGAGCACACAAATTATGTCAAATACTCTACTAAACAAAAGAAATAAAGTATGTTGAACTTAAAAGAATCCTATGCTTTTATGTATCTAACATTGATTTGATTTTTCTGATCAAAATAAAATTGCATTTCTCAAATTCTTGGTGGTTTGAGACTAAAACTTTTCACATTGTATAGCTGTTTCCTCTTCTCTTCTTTGGGCCCAATTACTGGCAGACTGCCTCCACATTTTTATTAGCAGAGTTTTCGTTTGAATTTTTAAAACAGCACTAGGCTGTAGGCATTACTCTGTCCCTCTTCTCAGTTTTAGGGACTTCTTCAAAGGCAGATTTTTCTGCATCCTAGACTCACAAATACTATTTTGGAGTTTCTTCTCATTTAATTCCCTATTTTCATAATGCCTTTTCAAGAAACTGCAAAAGTGATCCTGCCCTGGGAAATAACTTACTACCTATTTTCATCTTTGAACCCTGTGGTCCTACTGTTTACTCCTGTTTAAACTTGCTTAGTTTTATAACAGCTTTATTTTTCATTCTTACAGTTATTAATAATGAGTATCTTTTTTAGGTGGGAAGGGTACCAGTGATTGAACTCAGGGGCACTCAACCACTGACCCACATCCCCAGCCCTTTTTCATATTTATTTAGAGGCAGGGTCTCACTGAGTTGCTTAGGGCCTCACTACATTGCTAAGACTGGCTCTGAACTCACCATCCTCTTGCTTCAGTTTCCTGAGCCACTGGGATTACAAGCATGCCCTTTTTTATTTTGAGATAGGGTCTCACTGAGTTACTGAGGTTAATCCCAAACTTTCAATCCTTCTGCCTCAGCTTCCTAAATCACTGAAGTTACAGGTATGTGCCATTGTGTCTGCACAACCAGCCACTTTATATTAGTGGCACGCTTTATTCCCACTTTTGAAGGTAACTGGTACCACCAATTTCCCAGACTATTAGGGATTATGTAACACAAATTAGCTGGAATTTGTCAGACTTTTCTGAAAAGTCATTTGACTCCCTTGTCTTCTTGCCAGTTTCTAAAATATTGCTATAATTTTTCCTTTCCTATTCTTCCTGAGTTGGTAGGTAATATTATGCTTTTAAAAAATCCTCTTTAAATTTGATGAAGACTTCTTACCTTCAATACAAAAAAACACAATTCATAAAGAAAAAATTGACAGGTTGAACTTAAAATTTAAAATATCTTCTGCAAAAGACATTCTAAGAGAATGAAAAAACAAGCCACAGATTAGGAAAAAATCTTTGCAAAATACATGTAATAATACATATAATAAATGGGCTAGAAAAAAATCTAAATAAATGAAATATGCAATTCAAAAATAAGAAAACTCAATAAAAAAGGGTTAACAGGCCAGGCAATGTGGCACACACCTGCAATCCCAGCAACTCTGGAGGCCAAGGCATGAGGATCACAAGTACGAGGGCAACCTCAGCAATTTACTGAGGCCCTTAAGGAAAGCAACTAATGAGACCCTGTCTCAAAATAAAAAATAAAAAGGGCTGGCGATGAAGCTCAGTGGTAAGGCACCATGCCTAGCTGAACAATTATTACATGTCAGTTAAAAATAAAATTAAAAATCAGTGAAAAGAGACTTAGGAAGTTGAGGCAGGAGGATCCCAAATTTGAGACAAGCCTTTGCAACTTAGTGAGACCCTTTCTCAAAATAACAAATAAAAATGAACTGGAGATACGGCTCAGTGGTAAAGTGCCCCTGGGTTCTATTTCCAGTATAAAAACAAACAAATATGATTAAAAGATAATCCCTTTTTGCTGTTGTTTTTAATTGGATTTCAGAAGGAATAAAATAGTTGTATATGCTTCATTGCCATCTTATGTAGGAATTTTTGGAAATACTTTTTAAGATTAGTATAAGTAATAAAATATAAAATAACTTGCTTTTGGCTTATAGTCAAATGTTACCTCATAAACTAGCATTGTATTTTATGGATAACTTCTTATCATTAAGTAGATTTACCCTAAAATAAGCTTAGCTACTTTAATTGCTATTTGAGCAGTTTCTCAGAATAATGAACTCAATACAAGGATTAAAACAAAGATGAGGGCTGGGGATATAGCTCAGTTGGTAGAGTGCCTGCCTCGCAAGCACAAGACCCTGGGTTCAATCCCAAGCACCGCAAATAATAATAATAATAATAATAATAAGGAAAACAAAGATGACACTCCCCTTTAGTGCAGTGTTTTATTATTATAGTATTATGTGCTGTTTTAGTTTTATTTGTTCACTTACGTCGTTACTTATTTGAGATGGGATCCCACTATGTTGGTCTAAGACCAGTGTCTAGTACAGTATCTACCATTACAATACAGGATCAATAAATGTTTATTTAAGAGAGGATAAACCAACCAGAGTTCAAATGAGAATGAATGTTTGCCATATAAAAAGTAGCAGCTTAAAATATTTTGAATTGTGAAGGGTTTAAAAATATGGCAGAAGAGAATTCCAGCTTCAAGGCAGAAATCAGAGCACACTTGTCAATTGCTTATCTTCGACAGGTAGAGCAGAATCTGATGACAGTGCTTCAAAGCAACAAATAACAATCTCCTCTTGATCACTAATAGTTTGTCAATTTCTAGCCTACCAGGGGAATCACTCCTAACAGCTTTTCCTTTTTCCATTTTGAAAGATGTATGTATGTATGTAGAACACAGAACACATTAAAAAGTTCTTTTAATTTCTAAAAGTTACTCTTGACATAAAGATTGTTCTTAGTTAAGCATTAACTAATGCAGAACAGCTGTAGTGTTGACAGTCTCTTAACTATTTTTCTGCCAAACTCAGTAGATAATTTTATCATATGATGTTACCCATACACTAAAAGAATTGCAGATTTTCATATTCTTCTGTTTCCTTCTTTCTTACTTCATGTAGCTTTAGTGTTAATTTCATCATCTTATTTGTCAATTTTTGTTTTTTTTAAATACCTGGCAATACCTTATACCAGGATTATCTTAGTAATTTAAAATACCATTTCTTTATTTACAAGTGTACCTATGACATTCAGCCAGCGTACTTTGCACTTCTTAGACATGAAAACCAAAGCAAAGCCAAGTGTTCTACTAAAGACCCTAATAGTTTCCTTTGTCCTAACTCCTTACATTAACATACAGTACATCCTACAGTTTCTGGTGATTACATTTCCATGTGTGATTTTCTTTGAAATTGTACTCTAGGAAATTAAGAGAAAGTGTCTTTCTGTGAGGAATGTATAATTAAATTTGCAGTTATGCATGTTAAACTCTGGTAGGTGTGATGACTTCTGACCTAGCTCACATTTTTCTTTTCTATTTTTACACAGATTGATAGAGCTACATTCTCCTGATAGCAGGAACACGTTGATCCTCCGCTGCAAGGATACAGCCACAGCACACTCCTGGTTCATAGCTATCCACACCAACATAATGGCTCTCCTCCCACAGGTGTTGGCTGAGCTTAATGCCATGCTTGGTGCAACTAGTACAGCAGGAGGCAGCAAGGAAGTCAAGCACATTGCCTGGCTGGCAGAACAGGTAGGCTGAAAAGAAGAGCAGAGTCTCATTGGTCCCCCATTCAGAGTCAGAATTGTTGTCCTATTGCATTTATCTGTAATATTTATCTTGCAGTTAGGTCCTGAATGTCTACCGTGCAAATCTTTGTTTGAGTCAGGTATGTTGGTACACATTTGTGCAACTTGAGAGGCTGAGGCAGGAGTATCACAAGTTTGAGGCCAACAATTTAATGAGACCCTACCCCAAAATAAAAAGGGGTTGGGGAATTCAGATATGGTGGTGAATACCTGTAATCTCAGCAGCTCAGGATGGTAAGGCAAGAGAATTCCAAGTTCGAAGTCAGCCTCAACAACTTAGCAAGATCCTATCTCAAAATGAGGATAAAAAGGACTTGGGATGTGCTGAGTTATAAAGCACCCCTGGGTTCCATCCTCAGTATCAAAAAAAATTAAAATTAAAGAAAAAAATGATTCATTCTGTGGCTACTAAAGCCTCAGTTTCTTCCTGGATATTGGCAGATGTCTTAGTTCCTTTACATAGAGCTGTCTGAATTTATTGTTATACTTTAAAACTACCACAAAGTATATGTGCATTTATAATTTTGATAAATATTGCCAAGTTATCTTCAGTTGGGGTTGTAATAATTTAGTTTTCCACCAGAAATGTTTGAAAATTGCCAGACTTTTAAGTGAACTTAATTGGGTTTCTTCTAAAAAGGAAAAAAGTAAAGCCACCGATTCATCACAACTGCTTTTTATGTACTATATTTACATGTAGTTCCACAACTCACTTGAAGACAGGAGCACACTTTTTCCCAAATCCTTTTTGCTTCCAGAGAACTTAACCTAGTGGTTTGTGTATACTCAATCGTTTTGTTTTCTTTGTCTACATACATACATATAAAAAGCAAGCAAATAAGTCACTAATTTTTAATTAAAATATTTATAAAATATTGTCTAAGAATACAAGTTAGGAAATAAATTTAAGAGAAGTTTCATCCATCCTAAAGACATTTCTGCTAATTTGAACTGTTTCTAAAATACTCTTTATTTTTATTTTTTATTTATATATATATTTTTTGGTTGTGGGAATTGAATTCAGTGAGCTACATCCCTAGTCCTTTTTATTTTTCATTTTGTAACAGGGTCTCACTACGTTGTTTAGGGCCTTGCTAAGTTGTGGAGATTGGCTTTGAACTTGGGATCCTCCTGTATCAACCTCCAGGGTTGCTGGAATTGCAGGGGTGCACTACCACACCTGACTTGATTTTCACTCTTTGAAGTAGTTTTATGGGTTACCCAAGTCAAATTTCATTCTCAGAATATGGTGTTCAAACAAGACTGAATGCCATTTCTCAGAAGTATTATAAAGAGTTCACATATCTAATAAACATTGAACTAGGTAAATACCAACCCCTTTCTTCCTATAGGGTTGATTAATATGAGTATGAAAATGATCAAGAAAAATTTGGATCATGTAATCTGTTTAATGTTGGCAAATACTTCTTTTTGCAAAGGTGTATTTCTTGAAAAGCTTATATATAAATGATAAATGAAACTTTTGCACTTAGAAAAGATATTTATTTTAGACAGAGAAATTAGAAAGGATGCTGGGTGCAGTGGTGCACACCTGTAATCCCAGTGGCTAAGGAGGCTGAGGCAGAAGGATAAAGAGTTGAAACCCAGCCTCAGCAACTTAGCAACAAGTCCCTAAGTAACTTAGTGAGATCCTGTCTCAAAATAAAATATGAGGGCTGGGGATGTGGTTCAGTGGTTAAACATCCCTGGGTTCAATCCCTGGGACCAAAAAAGAAAGAAAGATATTAGAAAGGATCATTTGTTTAAATTTTTTCTCCTTATCTTTTTTCATTCACATTGTCAAACATTGAGTTTACTTAAAGCAGGAAATACATATATTACACATATTTGATAACCAATAAAAAATCTGTTCTATGTACAGGAATTTCCATCTTTTTATTGATACTGATTTTTATGTGACTGATATTTTACCATTTATTAGTTATATTCTTTTTTAAAAATTATTCATGTTCACATATCTTCATTGACAAATAATAATTGCATATATTTTTGGGGTTCCAAATGTGGTGTTTAAATATATGCATATATTGTGAAATGATCAAATTAGGCTAATTAACATATTCATTATTTCAGATATTTATAAATTCTTCATGGTGTAAACACTTAAAATCCTCTCTTAGCTATTTTTAAATATATAATAAATTATTAACTGTAGTTACTATGCTATTCAGTAGATCACTAGAACTTAATCCTCCTAACTGAAACTTTGTACCCTTTTACTAACATCTTTCATTTTCTCATGTACTCCTTGTCCCATAGCCTCCAGTAACCACCATTCTAGTCTTTACTTCCGTGAAATCAACTTTTTTTAAGATTCTGCATATACGTGAGATAATACAATATTTGTGTCTGTGCCTGGTATATTTCACTAGAGATTATGTCCTCCAGTTTTATCCATGTTGTTGCAAATGACAATTTACTGCTTTCTTAAGACTTTATATAGATTCTTTTATGTATATGTACCTCATTTTCCTCATTCATTCATCATTGAAGAACACATAGGTTGATTCCGTGTCTTGGCTGTTATGAATAATGTTCCAGTAAAAGGGGGAGTGCAGACTGATTTCAAATATTTAAGTAAATACCCAGAAGTAGTACTTCTATTTTTAGGTTTTTGTTATGGTTTTTGTTTGTTTGTTTGTTTATACTGGGGATTGAACCTAGGGGAGCTTAACTACTGAGCCACATCTCCAGCCCTTTTTATTTTTTATTTTGAGATATGCTAAATTACTGAGGCTGGCTTTGAACTTACAATCCTCCTGCCTCTGCCTTCTGAACAGCTGGGATTATAGGTGTGTACCACCGTGTCTGGCTTACTTTTAGGTTTTTCATAATGACCATAACAAATTTACTTCTCATCAACAGTGTATGTGGGTTCCCTTTTCTTTATTTCCTTGCCCGTGCTTACTGTCTTTCATCCTTTTGATAATAGGCAGTTTTACAGATGTGATGTGATATGTAATGGTGGTTTAATTTGCATTTCCCTGATGATTAGAGATGTTGAGCATTTTTGTCTTGTAATTGTTGATCATTTATATGTTTTTGTTTGAGAAATGACTGATCAAGTCTTTACCTTTGTGTGTATATGCATGGTGTTGGGGTTTGAACCCAGGACCTCACACATGGGAGGCAAATACTTTGCCCATTTTTTTAATGGAGTTATTTTGTTGTTAATGAATAGTTTGAGTTTCTTATATATTTTTGATATTAACCTTTTATCTAATAAAGGATTGGCAAATATTTTCAATCTGTGGGTTGTTTTTTTTTATTCTGTTTATTGTTTACTTTGCTGTGCAGAAGATTCTTAATTTGATACACTCCCATACTTTTGCTTTTGTTGCCTGTGTTTTTGGGGTCTGGTTATATTCTTAAAAGGAAATTTTCTTTTAGTTCACCAAAGGGAAGTCATGTGTTACCTATATAATTAGGTTTTTTAAAAAGCACTTAGGTTTTGTTTGGTTTGGTTCAGTTTGTTTTTGTTTTTGGTACTGGAGATTGGTACCCAGGGCATTTAATCACTAATCCACATCCCCAAACGTTTTTATCTTTTATTTTGAGACAGAGTCTCACTAAGTTGCTTAGGGCCTTGCTACGTTGCTGACTGGCCTTGCACTTATAAACCTCCTGCCTCAGACTCCAGAGTCACTGGGATCACAAGCATGCACCACTGCCCCTAGCAGCACTTTGGTACTGATGAGAAAATCTAAGACAATCAAAGAAAAGCTTTGTTCCTGCTTTGTTCGTGATAAATGGCATATTGGACAAAGAGTCAAATTAGGAACATATACACTAAATTGGGATTAGTGGAATGGTTTTTGTTCTTTGTTTTCTACTGTAATAAAGAACAGAAGTATATCATCTTTCAGAAAAAAAAAAAAAAAAAAGATCATTTAGGGCTGGGGTCGTGGCTCAGCAGTAGAACCCCTCTTAGCATGTGTGAGGCACTGAGTTCAATCCTCAGCACCACATAAAATTAAATAAATAAAATAAAGGTATTGAGTCTATCTATAAATAAAAAACATTTTAAAAACCATTTAAGGGTTGAGGAATTTAAAGAATGAGTAGTAGCGAATAGTTTTTTTTTTTTTTTTTTTCCTTTAGTGCTATCCATCTCTGTTTATTAGAAAATAAAATTTGGAAAAGATCGTTGTTTGGCCAGGTATATGTATGTGTGGGTGTTGAAACACAAACAAATTGAAACCCTAACATTAGTATCCCTTTTTACTCTAGCCAAAAACTCAGTAATGGAGCCCCAAGGCTGCTTATGCTGATACCACAATCCAAAACACATACCATATATAGCAGGAAGCATTTTTGACTCCACTGAAAGCAAACAGTATCCTTAAAAGTTAAGGCACATAGATGAACAGAATAACTAAAATTGAGATTTCATTTTTCTCCAATGGTGAATAGAAGAGGGAAAAGTTATTATCTATTATCTAAGGACTTAAAAGATCTAAGGGATACAAATTTTTTAAAAGATTGTTAGTTAAATTTGATATTAGCATTTATCCTTTAAATCTCAAAATACCTTTTTTGGGGAAAAAATACATTTGATTTAGATTTTCCAAATACATATATTATGGTCTACCCTTCAAAATGTCTCTTGTAACTTAGGGAAGAGTGTTTTAAAAATCAGATTATTTCTAATAAAAAACTGTGGAAAGAGAAAAAAATGAGATTATTATTATTATCTTCCTCTTAGGAAGACAAATTTTACATTATTTTCCCTATTGAAAGGAACAAGATTTAGTAGTGAACATAACATAGAGATCCCTTTGGGGTGTCTATGTTATGTTCCAGTGTAAAAAAATTGTAAGCATCTGCTGGGCATGGTGGCGCATACTTGTAATCCCAGGGGATCGGGAGGCTAAGGCAGTAGAATCACAAGTTCAAAGCCAGCCTCAGCAACTCAACGAGACCCTGTCTCTAAATAAAATATAAAAAAGAGTTGGGGATGTGGCTCAGTGAGCTCAATGAGTGCCCCTGTGCTCAATCCCTGGTACAAAAAAAAAAAAAAAAAGTAAGCACCTAAGAGAACCAACCTCTTTAGAGTTGATATTCACCCTCCAGATATTGTGGAGTTACTGATAAACTAATAAAGAGGCTTAGAAAATTAAGATTCACTGATAAGAATAATTATTTCTACAATATTTTGCTTGATTTTGAGAGTCAGGTCATGTTTTTTGTTGTGTTCAGTATGTAGTATAACATGAGTCTCTTCACTGGCAAGAATTTATTTCCCGCTCCTGGATTTAGCTCCTGGCTCTGGTTAGGAGAAGAGAGACCCAGTGGTAGATATTATAACACAGAACCAACTTGGCAGGGTGGTGCACACCTGTAATCCTAGCAACTCGGGAGACTGAGGCAGGAGGATCACAAGATCCAGGCCAGATTCAGCTGTTTAGTGAATTCCTGTCTCAAAATAAAAAATAAGGGGCTGGGGAGATAGCTCAGTTGGTAGAGTGCTTGCCTTGCAAGCACAAGGCCCTGGGTTCAATCGCCAGCACCCAAAAAAATTAAAATAAAATAAAAAAATAAAAAGTGGCATGGTGGCACATACTTTCAGTGACTTGGGAGGCTGAGGCAGGAGGATCATGAGTTCAAAGCAAGCTTCAGCATCTTAGCCGGGCCCTAAGCAACTCAGTTGAGATCCATTCTCTAAAAAAATACATAAAAAGGACTGGGGATATTGCTCACTGGTTAAGCACCCCTAGGTTCAATTCCTAGTACGGGGGGCCAGGCAGGGAGAATGGGGATGTAGCTCAGTGGTAAAGCACCCCTGGGTTCAATACTCAGAACCAAAACAAAACCACAGGACCAAAACCATTCAGGCCACTTGAGGATTATAAATGTATCCTTAAGATGTTCTGCCATGTCCAGATTACCTTCAGAAATCAAGAGGAAAAAAAAAATGAAAAGTGGCTCTGAAGACAATTCTTTAAGAGACAAGTGATTCATCAACTTGAAATCTCCTTGAAACAGGCAGTGATGGTGAGCTAAAGAATCAGTGTTAAATACAGTTTATTTAAGCAGTCCCTGATCAAAGGTCTCATCTGAGGAGGGCCAAAAGTTTTGATGATGACAGGGCTTTTCTTCTTTTTGGGGTGGGGGATGCTACTAAGGATTGAATCCAGGGGTACTTTACCAGTGGGCTGCACCCCCAACCCTTTTTATTTTTTATTTTGAGACAGGGTGTTGCTAAGTTGTTTAGGGTCTCGCTAAATTGCTGAGGCTGACCTCGAACTTAATGATCCTCCTGTCTCAGCCTCCCAAGTTGCTAGGATTACAGGCATATACCACTATGCCCAGCTAACAGGGCTTTTCTTGAACATAATCTTTTGCTTTTTTTTTTTTTTTTTTTTTTTTTTTTTTTTTTTTTGTCTCCAATGGATCCTTGATAATATGCATACACACTTGTTTTCCTACTCCCCCTGACCCCTTGCAGTACTGGGGATTGAACCCAGGGGTGTTCTCCACTGAGCTACATTCCAGCCCCTTTTATTTTTTGTTTTGAGAGGATCCTCCTAAGGTTGGCCTTGAACTTATGATCCTCCTGCTTCTGTTTCCCAAATCCCTGGGATTACGTGCATGTGCCATCATACCCAACTTTTTCTTACATTTTTAAACCCTTACATAGATAACAGAGCTTTATACAGATAAATGAAGTGGTGGTACATTCAAAGCTGAAAAATACATTTCCTAAAATAAAAGAACTCTTACATCTGTGTTTTCCAAAATACAACATAGTAGATCATGATCAGTATTTTTTTATTGGTTCTTTTTAGTTACACATGACAGTAGACTCTGTTTTGATATAATTATACAAGCATGAAACATGATTCTAATTAGGACCCCATTTTTGTGGATGTACACAATGGTGGGATTCACTGCTGTTTTCATATATGTATATGATCAGTATTTTTTTTTTTTTTTCAGTGCTGGGGATTAAACCCAAGCACTCTACCATCTGAGTTATATCCACCCATGATCAGTATTTTTTTTTTATTGTAAACAAATGGGATACATGTTGTTTCTCTATTTGTACATGGAGTCAAGGCATACCATTTCTGTAATCATAAATTTACATAGGGCAGTGTTGTTTGATTCATTCTGTTATTTTTTTTCCCTTCCCCCCCACCCCTCCCACCCCTCTTTTCCCTCTATACAGTCCTTCCTTCCTCCATTCTTGCCACCCTCCTTATCCCTAACCCTAAACCTCACCCTAACCCTAACGCTAACACCTCCCACCCCCCATTATATGATCAGTATTTTTTTAAAAATAAAATAGAAATTATCAGAGTTCATTGTACAAAATAATGTTACCTCAGAATATATTCCAAAATATTTTGGAAAATAGAACATTTACTTGTGTGTGTAGATTGTATTGAAATGTAAAATTTATTTCTTACTGCATGTTTTGATCAAAAGCATTTGAAAAATGTTGCTATTTAGATTATATAGACTGGAATTGGGATTGTGGCTCAGTGGTAGAGCACTTGCCTAGCATATAAAGGGCACTGGGTTCAATCCTCAGCGTAACATAAAAAATAAAGGTATATAGACTTACTTCAAAGGAAGATTTTCTTCGCTAATAGTTGAAATAGGTAGCAGGAGTTTCTGTCTTGTACTTAGATGTTATTCATACATCAGATATACTGAAACTTTTATCATTTTGAACACATTACTATGTATTTCATTATAATTAATACTCACTCACTATGGAATGGAGGAACTATGTCATATCACTAGATCGTAACTTGCTGGGGGGAGCTTTTTCAAATAGACACACCACCTTACACCTCACAGTGAAGAATCCCTACCAGTGGGAAGGAACCTTATGGGGATGTTTTCTGTATCTCAAGTCTGGTTAGGAGAAGGAAACAAAATGGAGACCCACTATGTTAATACACCACTGAAGAAATTTTTACAGAGACATATTATTAGCTCTGATTCTAGATTTCACCATTGTAACAGGCAAAACTAGATGGTGGGAGACAACAATGGAGACCTGTCCTCATGGCTGTGACCGAGAAAGACTTGCTGCTTTATGATTGTATGCCATGGACAAGAGATGCCTGGGCATCACCGTGCCATAGCTACCCTCTTGTTGCTACAAGGTAAGACTAAAGACCAAAAAAAAAAAAAGAAAGAAAGAAAGAATCTAAATCTACTAACAAATTTTAATGTGAGTTCTGTTATCTTAGGTCATAAGATAACATTTAAGTAGCTGAGATAGTTGATGTAGACAAAAAATTTTATAACCTGTTTATCGTTTTGCAGCTCCTAGCTCTGAATAAAGTATTCCTATCACTAGTATTTTTCTTTGCCCCTTTTAAATTGTTGAAGCAACTTCCTAATCACTCCCTTCAAGATTTGCTTAGTCATAGAGATAATAGGGTTTTTTCTTTATTTTATTGACTGTGAGTAGAAAACCACTGATATTGTAGAAGCCTTTTGACTGGGTGATGAAATCATTTAAAACTAAATGTGGTACCATGAATAAACCACACAATTTAACCAAAATATTTTCACTTCTCTTCCTAATATAAGAAACATATCATTTTGATTCCATCAAACATTGTTTTGACCTAAAGCAACAGAATATTTTCAGCATGCCATATGTGGGGAGTTGGAAGAGAATTAGAATACAGAAATTTAGATTTGGGGGGGCCAGGATGTCTTAAAGTATATAACTGTAAAACTAGAAAGCATATTCAAATTCACTTTTACTTGGACTTAAAAAAGAATCAAGTGTTAGGCTCTGAATGTAGCTCCGTGGTAAAGTGCTTGCTTAGTGTGTGTGGTGAGACCCCCGGTTCAATCCCCAGCACGGCCACGAAAAGAAGAAAAAAAAAAAGAACCAGGTGTTGAAATAACTCAAAAACCACACATTACCAAAGAGTTCCACAGAAAAGTGATAGTGAAAGAGCAAAATGATGGAACTGTCTGGTATATCCATAGGGAACAAAGTATTTCCTGCTTTGAGTAGAGATAAAGATTTGCATTACAAGACTTGGACTTTATATATAGAGTCTCCTTCAACTTGCCAAGTTCTTTTACATGTATTGTTCTTTTTATGAAAATGTAATTTTCATGTAACTTTCCAGAAGTATCTCTATAATTTAGCTGTAACTCCTAGATCACAGAATAAAGATAAAGGATCTTTTGAGCCTCAGAATTAGAGGCATGCGGGGCTGGGAAGATAGTTCAGTTGGTAGAGTGCTTGCCTTGCAAACACAAAGCCCTGGGTTCGATTCCCCAGCACCGCAAAAAAAAAAAAAAAAAGAATTAGAGGCATGCTCTCCTTAATGCCTTCAGGGCAAAAGAGACCTGCAGAAGACTGAATTTAACTATCAGTTTCTTTGCAGTTTATTTATACAAACTAAGTTATAATCTCATTGAAGTCAGGAACTATTACTTAGTCATTTTAGGACTTCCTATGATGCTTTGCATATAATAGGCTACCAATAAATCTTATTTAAGTTCTTATACTTAAATTGTAGTTACTTTTTCACAGTACATTGGGAACATGACAGGAATCCTACAAAAATATGTGGATATGTTTCAGTAGTTATAATTAGAGCAATTAAGTTCATATTTTCCAAAGATTTAGAACTTGTAAATATGACTCTGGAGATGTCTTAAGTTTAAATTTTGTGGAAGAGTCTTACACTCTAGTTCTGATAAAACAAAGAGGGTAGCTTTAGGCTTAAACATCTTTTTTTCCTTTTTAGTGGTACCTGGGGCCTTGCACACATGCTAGGAAAGTGCTCTACCACTGAGTTACATCACCAGCCTTTCTTTTATTTTTTTATTTTTTTGATGGGAGGGTGGTGAAAGGGGATTGAACTCAGTAGTGCCTTACCACTGAGCTACAGCCTCACCCTTTTTATGTTTCATTTTGAGACAGGGTCTCACTAAGTTGCTTAGGGCCATACTACATTACTGAGACTGACCTTGTACTTGTGATCCTCCTGCCTTAAAGTCTGCATCCCTGGAAGGATAAAGCAGAAATTTCCCACATCCTGTAGATGAGTTAGAAACTACAATTCCACAAATAAATAATTTCTGGCCATAGGCTAGACAGGATATAGATCACCTCAGCACTTTGGTACTAAAGAAGGAAATGGGGTGCTTGTGTTTATACTGTCAATATGGTATTAAATTGCATCTAGGGAAATGATATAGACAAAAGTTAAGACCTAAAACTATAAAGCTCATAGAAGAAAATATAGAAGTAGATCTTCATGACCTTGAATTAGGTAGAGCCTTCTTAGGTATAATACCAAAGCACAAGTCGCAAGGGGAAAAAATAAATAAATAAGGCTTAACTTTTCTTCTTCAACTTTTTGTTTGTTTTTTTATTTTGGGACATGAACCCAGGGGCTCTTCATCACTGAACTATATCTCCAGCCCTTTTTATTTTTTATTTTCAAATAGGGTCTCTCTAAGTTGCTTAGGCCCTTGCTAAGTTTCTGAGGCTAGTCTCAAACTTTCTCCTGGCTTGTTCTTCTGAGGTGCTGGGATTACAGGTATGTGCCCCTGAGGCCAGCTAACCTTTGTTCTTCAACTGTTGCCATGAAAAAAGATGAAAATACAACTCACAGAATAGGAGTAAATATTTGAAGATTATGTTTCTGATCAGAGCTTATATATAGAACATATAAGCAACCCTTACAACTCAATAATAAAAAGATAAATTACCCAATGAAAAGTGAGTATAGGGATGGGGTTGTAGCTAGGTAGTAGAATACTTGCTTGACATATGTGAGGCCCTGTGTTCATCCCTAGTGCCACAATTTTTAAAAAGTGGGAAAAGCCAGGTATGGTGGTGTTTGCCTATAGTCCCAGCTATTTTAGAGGGTCATTTGAGTCCATGAGTTTGAGACTAGCCTGGGTAATGGCAAGATCCTGTGTCATACACATACCCAAAAAAAAAAAAAAAAGAATACACTTTTGTCTGGAAAGATATACCAATAAACACAGGAAAAAATGCTCAACATGATTAGCTATCAAGGAAATGCAAATCAAAACTAGTGAATTATCATTTCCTCTAAGATGTCTATAATTAAAAAGACAGATAATAATATTAAGTTTAGGTGAATATGTGAAGAAAATGGAATCTTCATACACTGTTAGTGGGAATGTAAAATGGTACAGTCTCTGTGGAAAATAGTCTGGCAGTTCTTAAAAAGGCTAAATAAACATAGAGTCACCACGACCCAGTAATTCCACTCTTACATTATATACCCAAGAGAAATGGAAACTTGTGTCCACACAGAAAATTATACACAAATATTCATAGCAGTATTATTCATAATAACCCCAAAATGGAAACACTCCAGTGTCTGTCAACTGATAAGTGGTTGTTTATCCAAAAATTTTGTTAGATAAACAAAATGTGGAAAAAAATTATATATCCCTATAACAGAATATTATTTAGCAATAAAAAAAGTTCCGATAGATGCTACAACATCGATGAACCTTGAAAATATAAAGCACCACATAGTATATCATTTCATTTATATGAAATATCCAGAATATGCAAATCTATGAAGACAGTTCATTAGTTGTTACTAGAATTAAGGAGGTAATATGCATAGGATTTAATTTTGGGATGATAAAAATCTGCTAAATCAGAATGTGGTGCTGGGTGTACAACCCTGAATACACTAAAGACCATTGAACATAAATGATGTGTGAATTATTCTCAATAAAGATATTAACAATTAAATTCCCCAAAAAAAGATTTAATGAAAGGAACTGAAACCAACCCACAATAAGACTGAATAAGTCTGAATACTAATTCCTATTCTACCACCAGTATTAGGTAATTGGGAGCCCTTTACTGAACCTTTTTTTTTTTTTTTTTTTTTTGCGGAACTGGGGATCAAACTCAGGGCCTTGTGCTTTCGAGGCAAGCACTCTACCAGCTGAGCTATCTCCCCAGCCCTGAACCTTTCTGTAATACAGATTTTTCATTTGTTAAGTGGACCCTCAATAAAGGGTGGATACGGATGTTAAATGAGTTAATATTTATAAAATGCCTAGAGTGGTACCTGATACATTGTAACTGCTCAAGTGTTAGCTGTGTAATAATGATTATTTAGTATTCAATAAAAATTTTAATAGACCAGGTATGGGGTTCTATACTTGTAATCCCAGCTGTTCAGATTACTGAGGCAGGAGGGTCACAAATTCTAAGCCAGCTTGGGTAATGTAGCAAGACCGTCTCAAAAACTTCAAAAGTTAGGACTGGGAATATGACTCAGTGGTAAAGTACCCCTGGGTTCAATCCCAAGTACCACCGAAAAAAAGAGAGATAGAAGGCTGAATGTTTGTTTTCTATATTTCTATTTCCGATACTCTGTAACATGTTCTTACAAGCAAATAGGGAAAAGAGCATAAACATACAGGGAAGGAAAAGAAATTAAGGCTCTTGGCCATGCACCAAACTAAATAATCCCTGATAAGAATTAATTGTAGTTTGGGGGCTGGGGAGATAGCTCAGTCGGTAGAGTGCTTGCCTTGGAAGCACAAGGCCCTGGGTTTGATCCCCAGCACTGCAAAAAAAAAAAAAAAAAAAAAAAAGAATTACTTGTAGTTTGGGACTGAGGCTATAGTTCAATGGTAGGAGTATTTGCCTAGCATGCACAAGGACCACTACCACACACAAAAAAATTAATTGTAGTTCAAAATATGATAACATTTTTACGGTGATGTAAATTAACTTGAGTTACAGTTTATATTGGATTGCATACTTGGATTAGAGAGGTGTGTGTGTGTGTGTGTGTTTTAATAGCTACATTTCAGGCCATTGAGGAATTAAAACATAAAGTGAGAAATAAAGAGCATTTTCATTTTATACATTTCTTGACATTAAAACTAGATTTTTTTTTTTTTTTTTTTTTGTACTAGGAATTGAAACACTGAGTCACATCCCCAGCCCTTTTTATTTTTTATTTTGAGACAGGGCCTTACTAAGTTGCTGAGACTGACTTTGAACTTGTGAGCCTCCTGCCTCGGCCTCCTGAGTCACTGGGATTACAAGCATGCACCACCATGCCTGGCAGAAATTTTTTTTTTTTAATTAAATATCGAAGAGGTTAAAGCCAGATACATGATGCAGGTAGAAAAACATTGATTTCATAAGTGCTGTGGATTTTGTAATATTTTCCTATAAGCCTTCTTTTATAAGAGAAAAAGTGCTCAAAGAAAGAGTGACTATTTTACAGTATAGAAAATTGGGTTAGTGTTGTGCTAATGGAGCAAAGGCTGCTAAAATGCCTTTACATGAGCTCATCTGGCCTCCCCATAAGAGGGGACTTTTGGCAATGTATCTAACCAACTTCTGCTCAACAAGAATCCAGCAGCTGGTTTGAATTAGATTCCCTGTCCAAAATATTTCATAATCAAATCTGTAGGAAAAAATTATTCTAGACTATTTTATAATGTCTGACTTGAGATTAGCAATCAAACTGAACATGGTAGAATATCCCTGTCACCCACACCCAGCCCCCAGAGAACACTTCTGACTCACACTGAAGTATGATCTGCTATTGTCTTAAGGAAAAGCTCGAGAAGTGAACTGAACTTGATGTTTTCCTCATGGATGACTATTTTTTAATTGGAAGAGCTTGGGTATTTATCAGATACTTTTTCTAAAATGACCAAAATGAGGCTGACATGAAAACAGTGATAAAATTCTAGCTTTCAAAAACAATTGGACAGGGCTGGGGATATAGCTCAGTTGGTAGAGTGCTTGCCTTGCATGCATAAGGCCCTGGGTTCAAACCCCAGCAACAACAACAAAAAAAAACCAGAATTCTGGAACTACTCTGTATCGGATACCTTCTATAAATAAAATGGTGTGATATTTGTCTTTACGCATTTCATTTAACATAATGTCCTTGAGGTTCATCCATGTGAGAGACTCATGTGAGAGACTTCACAGGATTTCCCTTTTTTTTTCTTTCTTTTGGGGTGGGTATTGGGAATTGAACTCAGGGTGTTTTACCACTGAGCCACATCCCCAGAACTTTTTATTTTTTATTTTAAAACAGCATCTCACTAAGTTGCTACAGCCTTGCCTTGCTAAATTGTGGAGACTGACCTTAAACTTGTAATCTTCCTGCCTTAGGCTACCAAGTTGCTAGGATTACAGGCATGTGCCACTGCACCCAGCTCTATGGGTATTTTCTTTATGAAGACAGTATCTTGTTTTCAGATGTCAATCACTAGGGGTCATTCTATGAGAAAACAGAAATAGTATCTACTATCTTGCTTTGAAATGTACTTATCCAAAAACTGCTGGTGGCTTTTATAAGTTTCTGCTTATCAATGAGCATCAATCCCTGACATTCTTTCTGTAATGCTCTGTTTTGGTCCTAGGTTGGTTCATTCTGGCACTGGATGTCGATCACCTTCCCTGGGATCTGATCTTACATTTGCCACCAGGACAGGCTCTCGGCAGGGCGTTGAAATGCATCTCTTCAGGGTGGAGACACATCGGGATCTATCAACCTGGACCAGGATACTGGTTCAGGGTTGCCATGCTGCTGCTGAACTGATCAAGGAAATCTCTCTAGGTAGAGATGCTGACTTTTTTTTCTTGGTACCAGTATTGAACTGAGGGTGCTTTACCATTGACTATATCCCCAGTTTTTTTTGAGACAGATCCTCACTAAGTTGTGGAGGCTGACCTGTCAATTTAAATTCTCCTGCCTCAGCCTCCCAAGTCACTGGGATTACATGCGTGCACCACTACACCCAGCAGGATACTGATATTTCATTTCCAGTAGTAACTAAATGGAACTGTTATGCTTCATTTTAAAGTACAACCATTGTCATTTGTGCCAGACTATAAAATGTGCTAAAATGTGGCAGTTAAAAATGGCGATGATGGAAAGAAACCTGGTGTCTATGTATCACAAGCGGTTTTCCTAGGCCTGGCACATGACTCTAAGCACATTCATAACACCTTATGTTCAATATGGCATTTTTCTTGCCTATCATTTTCATCTATATTTAGTAGTTTAAGGACTCACTAAGTATTAAATGCATTGAATCTCTAGTTAAGAAGTTTGGAATCTTGAGTTATCAATAAACACTCTTAAGTATGGGCATCTGGCAAACTCATGACTACAGAAAAAAGTAAAGTATTTGTCCAGGAATAGTGGCACATGCTTATAATCCCAGTTACTCAGTAGGCCAAGACAGGAGGATTGCAAGTTTGAGGCCAACCTCAGCAATTTAGCAAGGTCCTAAGCAACTAAGCAAGACCTTGTCTCAAAATAAAAACTGGGCACAGTGATGCGCACCTGTAATCCCAGCAGCTGGGGAGGCTGGGGCAGGAGGATCACAAGTTCAAATGCAGCTTCAGCAATTTCACGAAGCCCTAGGCAACTTAGCGAGACCCTGTCTCAAAACTTAAAATAAAATAAAGGGCAGGGAATGTGGCTTAGTGGTTAAGTGCCCCTGGGTTCATTACCCAGTACAAAAATGAAATTAAATAAATAGGGCTAGGGTTGTCACTCAGTGATAAAGTGCCTCTGGATTCAATCCCCAATACCAAAATAGTTAAACAAAAAAGGACTCCGTGGTAGAGTTCCCCTGTATTCAGTCTCCAGTACTGGCAATGCTAATAATAATAAAGAATTTGCAATAGGAATTTCTCTTCAAAGGGATAAAAATATGTGCTCAATACTTACTCAAATTAAGCACTTAAAAGAAAATAAAGTTGATGTCACTTTCCATTGTAAAAGTGCCCTCTTGTGGCCAGTGTTTATCAGTCTCTGAATTTGGGGTATTGTTTCATATATACTACAATAACTGCATTCATACATATAGATGTCCCAGATTGTTTTTCATTTAACAGAAACTAGGGTCAATGTGACTGGAGCTTGAACTGGGGTCTTCTGACTCTAAGCCCAGTTACTTTGGCCCATGCATTTCCCTCTCATGATGATGTGTTCTTATGACCATATTAGATAACTAATGGACAGTGTCAGTCTTTCTTACGTCTTTAGATCAGCAAGTATTTACTGAGCATTTTAATATTTACCAAGTGTTTGCTTTATAATAAGAGAAGTAAAAATAAATAAGAACTGGGGAACAGTAGGCACACACCTATAATCCCAGCAACTGGGAAGTGGGAGAGAAGAGGATCTCAAGTTGGAGGCCAACCTTGGCAACTTAGCAAGACACTGTCTCAAAATAAAAAATAAAAAGAGCTAAAGATATAATCCAGTGGTAGAGGGCTCTGGATCTAGTCCCTAATACCAGGAAGAAGAAAAAAGATTAGCATAATAATCAGCAATTGTTACTAACACCAAGTGTTCATGCCATGTATCAGCATTCCCCATCCTTGATTGTACCATACAAACGCCTAGAGAGCTTTTTAATATCAGTGGCCAAGGTCTGTCTCCATAGCATAGAGTCTTATTCACTTGGCTAGGGCATTAAAAGTCTCACAGATTATTTTAACATCCAACTAGGATTGGGAACCACTGCTATAGATTGTAGATGAAAACCAATATGGCCAGACAGTGGCACAGGCCTGTTATCTCAGCAACTTGGGATCACAACTTGCTGAAGATCACAAGTATGAGGCCATGCTCAGCAATTTAACAAGACAGTATCTCAAAATTTTAAAAATAAAAATAAAAAGACTGGGGATGTAGTTCAGTGGTAAAGTGCTCCTGGGTTCAATTCCAAGTACCAAAAAGAAAACCGATATGTTTTCTTTGTTAATTAAAAATAAATGAAGAGCTAGAGTTATGGCTCAGCGGTAGAGTGCCTCTCTGGCATGTGTGAGTTACTGGGTTCAATCCTCAGCACCACATAAAAATAAATAAATAAAATAAAGGTATTGTGTCCATCTACAACTAAAAACAATTTTTTAAAATAAAAAGTAAATGAATACTTACAACTCTGGATAGACAAAAATTTATTGAGTTGTACGCTTCAAATGATGAATTGGTTGTATGATATGTGAATTGTATCTCAATAAAACCATTTTTTGAAAAATTAGTTTAATAACAAGTTTTCAAGGTGAAGTCAGATTTTTGAAGTATAGATTATTTATGCCTCTGGGAAATGCTCATTGCAGACCTTTTTAAAATGATTGGTCTTGATTGACTTATTTCACCATCTGCTGAAGTTTGAGAGTTCAGTCTCTTTCAGGGCTACAGTTTTTTTTCCTTGGCAACCTTGGAGTAATTTTTTTTTTTTTTTTTTTGGTGGTACCAGGGATTGAACTCAGGGTCACTCAACCAGTCCTATTTTGTATTTTATTTAGAGACAGGCTCTCACTGAGTTGCTTAGTACTCATCATTGCTGAGGCTGGCTTTGAACTTGAGATCCTCCTGCCTCAGCCTCCTGAGCCATTGTGTCAGAGCAATTTTTTGAGGGTTCAGCTCACCTCCCAATGGACCCATTGCAAAAATTTAACCCGACCTTGATCTAGGAGTCTTTTCTGATATCTGAAAATGAAGAAAATTTCCCAAAGATTCAATAGACTCTCAAGCAGTCAGAAATGCTAATGCTAATAAAGTAACTTCATAACTTGACTCTGAATCCTCTTGCTAAATGCCCTTCCCTTCTGCCAGAAGGTCCACCCCAACCACAGGACAGGTGTGAGAGAATCTTATGGGAGGTCAGAAGTGGCTTTCCCTACAGGTGGTAAAGAGTTCAAACATTGTTATCAACACGGAAAGAACATGTGGCAAAGTGGAGATATCTCCTAAGTGTAAGATTTTCCCATCTTGAAAGAGAACAACAGGGACTGGGGCTGTAGCTCAGTAGTAGAGCACTTGCCTCACACGCATGAGGCACTGGTTTCCATCCTCAGCACCTCATAAAAATAAATAAATAAAGTTATTTTGTTCATCTACAACCAGAAAAGAAAAGAACAACAAAGAGACAACAATCTTAAGGGAATTCAGAGTGAACCACGAAGCATACCATTCAAATGTACCTGCAGTTACTGCATATATCATAGATAGGATCCTTCTGAGAATGCTAGAATAGGGAATGATTATAACACAGAGTCAGTATAAGCATAAGTTGTATTTTGTTCTTCATGATGATAATTTTAGGCATGCTTTTCTATGCTTAGACTGTGTACCAATGATTTTTTTATAGCTTTTTTTTTTTTTTTTGCGGTGCTGGGGATCGAACCCAGGGCCTTGTGCTTGCAAGGCAAGCACTCTACTAGCTGAGCTATCTCCCCAGCCTTTTTTATAGCTTATGTACGAGTTCTGTGATATCTTTTTTTGCATTTCTTTCTACTTTTTTGTTTATTTGTTTGTTTTTGGTGTTGGGGATTTCTTCATGCCTTAAAGCCAGTAATTTATAAGGAATCTGTGCAGTTAAAATGTACATAAATGACTTCAATATACTGCAGTTTTACTTTTCTATTTGACCCCAAGAAGTACCCATAGGTCTCAAGTCTTCCTGTGGATTGTAGAAAACCTGAAATCCATGAAATAAAACTCAGAGATGTGAAGAGAATATTAGGTAGTTTGATTAGAGTGTAATAATTAGAGTAGATAATTAGATTTTCTGGTTTTCAAAAATTTGAGTTGAAATAAAAGGAAATGTTGATGTACTATTTTAATTTTCAGTAGCAAATAGAAGGGAAAGAAAAGATTGATATTAGATGAATGATTCCTGGGTCTGTGTGGTTCATCCACACAGGCCTTTCTCTTCCATCTTCTCACTCCATCCCTGATCAGCACCTTGTTCCTGACCCCCTACCCCAGCTTGCAGATAGGTATTGAAGTAGGTATAGCAATGAGCTGACTCTCAACTAGTTAAAGATGTTAGTTTTTGAAGTCCTCAAAGTTTATTATGTTAATTTTTAGATGAGTTAAAATATCTATGTTAACTAATACAGTACACATTTATCAAAATGACCAGTTATAATTTTCATTATTATTTAAGATATACCTGAATTGCACCTATTTTTAAGCCTTTTCTAGTTCCCATTACTCTCCCCTCTCAGCTTTTCCACAGCATTTTGTGCATCTCTCTTGTAGCTCTTACTTCATTATATGATGCCCATGTTAACTTTCCTTTCTTGCTTGTCTGAACAGAAGCCAGCTCTTTTACTCAGTTCTGTCTCCTAGCACCTAACATAGTGCTGCCCAAAATAGAGCACAAAAATTTTTTTTCACTAGTGCATATTGGTTTTGATTACCAGTCTGTCTTCCCTTCTGCTCTGTGAGAGTAGGGATTTGAAATATGAATGAATTAATTAATGGCTGTGAAAATTAGTAAAGACATAATTCACAATTCCATTGTGAATTCCATTTTTTTTTTTTTTTTTTTTTTTGGTGCTGGGGATTGAACCCAGGGCCTTGTGCATGCAAGGCAAGCACTCTACCAACTGAGCTACATCCCCAGCCCTGGACTGTTAGTCTTGACATATATTTTCTATATTTTATGTCCAGGCTAATGAAGTTGCTTTCCTTATCTTCAGTTCTGTCCACCAGCTTCACCCCAAATTGTACTCAACGAAAGGAACACAGCACCTACTGCTGAGCACTGTTTTGCTTACCTCCCTCCCTTGATTATCTCAACAAATATCTGATATCTGGCGATTGTCCTATTGTTTGTCTTTTTATATTTCTGGTAACCCCATTAAGCAAAATCAGTATTTTGAATTTTTTACTGAGTTACCTATAAATTGGAGTGGATGGTAGATTGAATTAAGATATCAGGATGATTATAATAAGCCAACTGCAACAGCTCAGACCTTGGTTCCTGTCTCATCATAGTGGGTGCCTGCCCTCCAGGGACACACAGTTGTTAGAGTCAAAGGCTTCTTTCCTTGTGGTTCATTACTCCTACAGATATTCTTTATTTATTTATTTATTTTTTATTTATTTATTTTTTTTGTGGTGCTGGGGATTGAACCCAGGGCCTATGCTTGCAAGGCAAGCACTCTACCAAGTGAGCTATCTCCCCAGCCCTCCTACAGATATTCTTTACATCCCCTTTTAAAGGTTGAGGTAATCATAAACAATATTTTAAAGTAACACACACATGCACACTTTCCTTTCCTTCCTTTCTGAGGGGAAACAATTCAAAATAGAATATGGAAGAAATCTCTTGCACAACAACCTTATTGTGGAGTTAACAGATTGCCTTCCCTAGCTGTGATCATGTGATCTGACTCCATGCCTACACTGCACTTTCTCCAGCCAGAAATACAAGGACCTGGGTGATCCTTTTTTCTTTGAACTTTTGTTTTATAGACTAAAACTGTTCCTCTTTTCTCTTTAGTCCTCCGTACTCTTGACTGTCCTGTAGCTTTAGGGATTTTAATAGGACTGTATCCTGATTGCCTTGAATGTCGTCCAGCTCTTCCTCCAAACCCCTCATCCATTCAAAGTCCATTGTCTAAAACTTTTGAGTAATGCCAAGAACACCTTCAATATTTATCTGTTCTCCATTTCTCCAGTTTCTTAAACATACCAGCTGCCTTGATTCACTGAATGTTTTTGCATATCCAGTGGAAGAATATATTGAACTCGTGGGGCTGGGGTTGTGGCTCAGTGGTAGAGCACTTGTCTGTCAAGTGTAAGGCACTGGGTTCAATTCTTAGTACCACGTACATACACACATACATGCATACATAAAACTTTGTCCACCTACAACTAAAAAATATTTTTTTTAAAAAGGATACATTGGACTTATATGGTGACTTGCTTGTTTAAGAGCCATTCTTTCTGGTTAAAGTGATCAAACAAAGATCAGTTCTGATCCTTAAATGTTTTTAAGTTCAGTTTAAGCTGTGCTAATTCCCAAGTCTCAGAGTCTTACTTGTAGCCCCTGCATTAATAATCTCTTCTCAAAGTCTTCTCTAAACAGACTTCAGCAGTCTTTTTTTTTTTTTTTTTTGCGGTGCTGGGGATCAAACCCAGGGCCTTGTGCTTGCAAGGCAAGCACGCTACCAACTGAGCTATCTCCCCAGCCCTCAGCAGTCTTGATAGAAGGTATTTGCTAGTTTTGATGATCAAAATTTTTTGTGTCCTGTCAATTTAGATGTAACCTTTGAGTTTTATCTTTGAAAGGACAACAAGACTTTCAACTGAGCATAACCTTTCCCTTTGATGAACATTATCTCCTTCCCAAATACCAACTGAATCATGTTATTGCCCCTAAAAGACATCTCTGCCTTTGCTCTTTTCTCTTTCTCACTTACTTGAATCCTTCTTAATCCTCTGTACCCATCCAGTTTTATCTATAGAGCCCATCTCTTCCAGGAAACCTTTCCTTAGTTTGGTGTTTAGTCACATTCTGTACATTCTGTCTTACACAGTAAGGGATTTCATGACATGCTTTTGTTGAGAATGGGGATTGTGCCTCTTTTTTTTTTGGACTGGGGATTGAACCCAGGGGTGCTGTACCACCAAGCTACATCTGTAGCTCTTTTTACTTTTTATTTTGAGAAAGGGCCTTGCTAAAGTGCTGAGGCTGGCCTCGAACCTGTGATCCTCCTGCCTCAGCCCCCCAAATCACTGGGGTTACAGGCATGCCCCACAACACCCACCTCTTACTTCAGTACCACACACACCTACACAGTTTATAAAATCTTGCCAGTACAAGTGACTAATTGATATTCAGTTGATATGCAGTTTTAGGATAGGCATCATATATTCTCAAGAAAAGATTCTTGACTAGGTGCAGTGGTACATACACTCCTGTAATCCCAGAGACTGTAGAGGCTGAGGCAGTAGGATCACAGGTTTACAAGTCTGAAGCCAGCCTGGGCAACTTAGTGAGACCCCCGTCTCAAAATTTTAAAAAGGGCTAGGGATATAGCACAGTGGTAAAGCACCCCTGAGTTTAATCCTCAGTACCAAGAAGGGAAGGGAGGAAGGAAAGAAGGAAAGAAAGGATTCTTTTTCCTTTTTCAAAGACAGAAGAATCCTTTTCCACTTGACAACTAAAGTAGAGACTCTACTAATTTTTCTTCTTTTCTTTTTTCTTGTCTTTGACAGGCTGCACGTTAAATGGCCAAGAGGTAAGATTCACTGTCCACTATGAAAATGGGTTCACTATCTCCAGGGAAAATGGAGGCTCCAGCACCATATTATACCGCTACCCATTTGAACGACTGAAAATGTCCGCTGATGATGGCATCAGAAATCTCTATTTGGATTTTGGTGGTCCTGAGGGAGAACTGGTAAGAGTGTTGATGAAAAACTTTATATAATAATAGATCTTCTCCTTCTTTCTCAGTGTTTCTTATATAGAAAACCATGGCCTGACTTTCCATTTGAAGCCAGGAAATTTTTCTTCAGTTTTCAAGATAGCATTAGGTTTGGGATTTGTTATTTGTTTGTTTGTACTAGAGATTTAACCCAGAGTGCTTTAACCCAACCCTTTTTATTTTTTATTTTATTGTTTGTTTGTTTGTTTTAATTTTTATATTTTGGTACCAGGATTTGAACCCAGGGACACTTAACCACTAAACCACATCCTCAGCCCTTTTTATTTTTTATTTTGAGATAGGATCTTGCTAAATTGCTGACGCTGGTCTTGAACTTGAGATCTTTCTGTCTCAGACTCCTAAGTTGCTGGGATTACAGACAGCTGGGTTTGGCTTTTTGTGTTGTTTTCTTTTCCCATTAGAAAACCCTTCTCTTTTTTAAAAGTTTTGTTTAAATGTGAAAAAGACAAGAAATAACCATTTTAAGAAACAGGTCTTTATCATAATAAGTAATTCTATCCATTACTGTAATTAGCAGTACTCTACCACTGAGCTACATCCCCAGCCCAAGAACTGAGTAATAAAGTGGCTCGGTTGCTACAGAAGCCTGCTGATCAGGAAAAAAGAAACTTCTCAGCCGGGTGTGGTGGTGCACACCTGTAATCCCAGCAGCTCAAGAGGCTGAGGCAGGAGGATCTGCAGTTCAAAGTCAGCCTCAGCTGAAGCAAGGTGCTAAGCAACTCAGTGAGACCCTTTCTCTAAATAAAATACAAAATAGGGCGGGGATGCGGCTCAGTGGTCGAGTGCCCCTGAGTTCAAACCCCAGTACCCAGAAAAATAGAAAAAAAGAAAAGAAACTTTTCCACACAACTATCATCTTTCTCGACCTCCTTGTGCTTTCAAAGAAATATCAACAGGAAGTCATGATTCCTCTTAAAGGGACTAGAAAGATATATCAAATGTACTTCAGAAATTATAAATTTTAATAAAGGAGTAAAGTAATGTCTTTGTGTATATTTGTCAAAATTGAACTAGTAGTATAAGTCTTCTCATACATGAAATCCTATGTCCCCTGACACAGTCACAGTAGGTTGTGAATTTGGAAACACTGAATCTGGAAATTTTAGAACTAAAAGAGATCTTAAAGATAATGTAGTTCTACTTCCAAATGAAAAACTATGGCTGGAAATCTTTTTTTTTTTTTTTTTAAGTTGTCAGTGTACCTTTATTTATTTATATGTGATACTGAGAATTAAACCCAGTACTTCACACATACTAGGCAAATGCTGTACCACTGAGCCACAACCCCGGTCCCATGGCTGGAAATCTTAAATGATGAACCCAAGACTATCAGTGGAAGAGCATGTGCTTACCATGTGCATGGTCATGAGTTTGATCCCCAGCACTTTTTTGAGGGGGAGAGGACACTGAGGATTGAACCCAGAGGCTCTTTACCATTGAGCCATATCCCCAGCCCTTTTTATTTTTTATTTTGAGACAAGGTCTCACTAAGTTGCTAAGACTGGTTTTGAACTTGTGATCCTCCTTTCTCAGCCTCCCAAGTCACTGGAATTATAGCCATTCTTCACTGCGCCCAGACCCAGCACTTCAAAAACAAACAAACAAACAAAAAGTGAACATGGTGGTTCAGGCCTTAATTCTAGCTACTCAGGAGGCTAAAGCAGAATAATTGCAAATTCAAGCCTAGTCTGGGGAAATTTAGCAGTACCCTGCCTCAAAATAAAAAATAAAAAGGGTTAGGGATATAGCTCAGTGCTAGAGCAACCCTGGTTCAATTCTCAGTACTAGGGGAAGAGAAATTATGACATGAAATAACCTTTCTTCATAGTACATTTTTTGTTTGTTATTTTAGGTTCCCAAGAGTTTCCATTACTCTGGCACATTCTTTAAGTTCCTTTTATTCTGTGTGTGTGTGTTGTTTGCACACATGCTGGAAATTGGACCAATTTCTTGAACATGCCAGATATCTGAGCAATACCCCAGTCCTTCCAAGTTCTTTTTGAAAACTAGAATATCACATGGAGGTGGTGCACATCTGTAATCCTAGCAACTCAGGAGACTGAGACAGGAAGAACACAAGTTTAAGGCTAACCTTGGCAATTTAGCAAGAACCTGTTCTCAAAACAGGGCTTTAAAAAGGACTGGGGATATAATTCAATGCAAAACACCCCTGGGTTTAATCTCTAGTGTTGGGGGCAAGAGGGAGGAGTAGAATGAGAAGAATATCACATCTAAATTTGTTCATTTTATTATTTTTCTATTAAAGTACATATATATGATAATTAATGTCTTTTCTCCATAGACGGTGGACCTGCACTCTTGTCCAAAGCCGATTGTTTTTGTGTTGCACACGTTCTTGTCGGCCAAAGTCACTCGTATGGGACTGCTTGTATGAGCAGCAAAAAGGAAAGAACCTTGACTGTCACAAGAAGTATTTTCGCCTCCAAAAAAAGAAAAAGAAAAAAAAAAGCACAAAAAGAAAGCTCTTTGCTCTCTCTACTCCAGCACAGTGCCTTCCCAAAGACCTGCAAATCACTGCGGAACCATATTGGGTTTAAAGAAGAGCCTACTTTGGTCAGAAATTCAAGGACTCTAATAAGCTCCAAAATGAAGCTGTTGTCATTTCATTTTATAATTTGGTTTAGAAGTAATTAGGTTTATTTTTCCTGTTAAAAAAGGGTGGCTCTGTGTTTTTCTTTTTTTGGACATAATCAACTAACCAAGAGCTGCTGTTTTATTTTGTTTTGTTTTGTTTTTTCCTGTAAAATTTGTTTTTAGGCTTAGCCTTGGTGTCTTATTAGGATGGTTATCCCTTCCCAGGTGCTAGTATACAGCAGCTATTGCTTCTTGGTCATTCCAGATGTTGGATGCTTTGTAGTGTACTGCCTTAGCTTACTCTTTCAACTTTAGGAAGTCTCTGAGTTGCATCACCAAAGGGTTCTTTCATCTGTGCTGGTTCTTGCCCCACCTGCCCATCACTACCCACCTTATCACCAGCTTTCCCACTCATAAGTGCTAACTTTAGGGCTCAGAACTTGCAAATTTGATTAGCCTTGCTTTCTACTCCTTTTCTGGTGGTAACCAAACTGAAAAGCAAGTTGGATACCACTTATTTGGAAGAAAAGTTTTGCTTGTTTTAGGTTTTTCTGACTTTGTTTTTGGTAGGAGCCAGGGGACGTTATAAGATTTATTTTAAAAGAAAATCCTCATTTTAAGCTAAGCCATCTTTTATCGCTTACCACATGTGCCTTTCGTTAGGGTTAGTGGAGCTTTATGAGTCACTATTTAAATAACTGGATATCACTGCCATACTGGGTGTATTATCTATCCTAATTTCATAAAGTAGTCTTTGAGGCGAGCTTTCTTAATGGCATCTTTTCTGGTTGGCAGATATCTTTGAGGAAAATAGATCCAAAAGAACTATCTTGATTAAAGAGTAAGCTTTGTTGGCAAAGCCAGTTCTTTTGCACAGCATCATGTCAAGTTGCTTTGGACTATGTGAGCCCATACAGGATCCTGGCCCTGGCACTGGTCCTCTTTTGTGGCAGCAAAGTGGTATTGACAAGTCACTGCCAAATTGTTGACTTCATAACACATCCTATAGAGGGCAGGGTGATGAGACCATGGCACAGTTACTTTCGTTGTATTGAGTATTGTCAGGTGTCATCATTAGGACAGAGTAGCTGTAAGACTGCTGATTTTTGTGGTCTTGAAGAATCATACTCAGCTTATTTTCCCTAATTTTGAAGGGGGTATATATCTCTGAAAACATTTTTAAATAGTATAATATCTACATAAAATGTCAAGAATAGTGTAGTCCCTGAATCTGAAAGAAGAGGAGACTTTGACGTGGATGTGCTCTAGATCTAGGAATAGTTCTCATTTTCTAGATTTATCAGGAGCGCCACATGGGAATGTGAGCACTACAGAGGGTGAAGGAGGGTGGCACTTCAAATGGGATGGGAAGAAAAAAGGAAGGAAAATAACTTTTCATGCAAAACTTGAGCTATTTTGTTTGAATGCATACTGACTGATAAGTGGGCCACATGAGAGCAGACATCCTAGCAGATGCTGTGACCCCACGTCCTCCCTTTGCCCTCCCTCTGCCCATACAAATAGTCCTTCTTACCCTGTGCTGTGAGATGAACAGTATTAGAGCTTGGGGAGAGATGCCTGTCCTGCCCCCAGCTTCAAGTAAGTGTTGAAGCTCCAAAAATGATGGATCTGATCCATTTAAAATTGGAAATGAAAATTTAGACAAGAATATCTTTCAGGAGTGCCCCCAACACACATACCCTGATACCAGGGATTGCATCCAGGGACATTCTACCACTGAGCTACATCCTAGCCCTTTTTATTTTGACACAGGACCATGCTACTTGACTCAAATTTGTGATCCTCTTGCCTCAGCTTCTGGAGTCACAGGGATTATAGGCATGTGCCACTGTGGTCAGCCCAAAAGCTTTTTATTTTGAAAATTCAGAAACCTAAGGTGGTTGCATCTGAGCTATATATGTAATTGATGGAGGAAATGTTTTGAAGGTCTACCTCTGATTTCTGGAAGCAAAAGGTCAACAAATAATGAGCTCAGATGAGAGCTTGGACACTCATGTTAAGGTGAAAGTTGAATGATGCATTCACAGATGTTAGCAGCAAAGCTATCTGGTTGAAGCTTTTTGTGTTGATATGAAAATCTAAGCCACAGAGATTTGCAGGAAATTTCTGAGCCACCCTGCTCATTATTAATATGAAGAAGATCTGTAAAATATGTGTGATTAAAACATAACAAAGTTTTTGGGCAGAGAGAGGGCATTGTGCATTTCAACCCATTTTGCTCAAATTTAAACTGTCACACAGTGCCAGGCACAGTAGCCCACACCTATAATCCCAGCAACTTGGGAGACTAAGGCAGGAGGACCTTGAGTTGAAGGCCAACCTCAGCAACTTGATGAGGTCCCATCTCAAAATTAAAATAATAATAATAATTTTTGTAGCTCGGTGATAAAGCACCCCTGGGTTCAATCCCTAATCCTCGAAGAAAATAAATAAATAATAAAATTGAAAAAAATATATATATATATAAAATCACTAAATGTCATGTATAGCACTGAGGCTCACAGGGTTTTTAATAATATCTTTTGAGTTTGATGTAAAATGAAAATATGTGGGTGGGTTTTTGTCTACTAACGAGCCCCAAGAGCAAAAGCCCTAAGCTGATTGTTTTACATACTTTGACAGCTTTCTTGTCGTGGGCAGTCAAGGTTGTTTCAATTAAGTGTGTTTGTGGGAATTTCAAATCATAAATGAAGTGCTTTTTATGATGAAATACCTTGATATATGTATTTTATATTTAGATGCCAAAATATGGCAAATTATTTTCAAATGGACATTTTTATATTCCACCTCTTTATAGAACCAGCAAAAATTTCATTTCTTTTTCATTGTGAATTAAGAAAATTAATGAGGATGTTGAGGGCTCCCATGTGTAGAATAGAAAGGAAATTGCAGCATGATGTGACCTCTGAGACCAGGGACTTAGGCATCTTCTCCACATTCCGCACAGATGGCTATACACAGCCAGGTTGTGTATAAAAAGTCTTCCTCCTCTTCCCTAAAACTTCTTTCTTTCCATAAAAAGAAAAGAAAGGGAACAAAATAAATGAATAAAATAAAAGTCTCCATTTTTCTTTAAAAAGGTTGTCCTTTCCTGAAACAATTAAACAGACCTTACCTGGAAATTAGTATCTAATATTCTATATGAAGAAATTCTAAATGTATGTTTATAAAGTATTTATTAGATAGTTGTAACTATAAACTCACCTACCTAGTAGAGTTTCAATTTAAATATCGGGACGTGGGTAGGCAATCAAAAATATTACTTTAAATTCCATTCACCTATATTAAAAGCAATGTTCAGTAATTTTTAGACTAGGGAAAGTCCGATAGTGTGTGTTTTTATCATTTGAAATTCTCATAAACTTTGTTACTGAAAATTATTTATGGCAGGAGAGACTGAATTTCTTACTTTTTTGTAAGTGAAAAAAAAAATCTGTATTCAACAGATGGCTAACATTGTTTCTGATTGCTTTCCTAACTTATCCTCCTAAGCAGAATGGCAACAGAGCTTTTCTTCATCTGATTAAATGTACTTAGCTGATAAACCAAAATTTTTTCTTTAAATAAAAAATTTAGACTGTGTGGAATCTGAATAAGATTATGTTTCTCCCAGTAAGAGGTTTCACTGTAAATTATTTTGATGGACAAATGTGTGAGAAAAGGTTATGATGGATTTTCTTTTTAATTTTGTGAGAAACTGTAGGTCTTCTTATTTAATTTATATGCATGTGGTGGATATTTGTTTTCAAAACTATGGAAAAATCTGTCCATGTTTTTTAATGCAAATTACCCACTAAGCTGCTATGCAAACTATTTTAAAAGCCCTACCTACTTAAAGAGTTAAACATTTTTGAAACTTTCAGGGAAGACCTGTAGACTCAAGCACTTTCTCTGCTCTTTTGTATCTTATCTTGGAAACTTACTTTAAACCATGTTCTTATTTTCACTGATTATAAGCTATAGATTGTACATAATATTTAAACTATCCAAATACCAGCATACATTTCCATGTGGCTGCCATCTGCTATAGATGCCATGAATGAAATGGCTGGTTAGATAACCAAAGTCATTCTTTTTTCCTACCTAATGAAGAAGTAAAATGCCAGATATCTCTGGTCTCAAAGCAGATTGCTCAGGTCTGCTCTTAATATCTATGTAATAAAAGGGGATTTAAATTTGGGATTCTGCATAAATGAGTTCAGTTTAACCATAGTCATATTCATTCTTTTTATGTATCTCTATCAGGTATAATATTACCTTGTGTCAGGTGGTATTATATTCTATGTTGAGTTTGGAAATCCCAGTTAAAATTTTAGTTGTTATTGTGTCTTTTCTCCTTGCCTCTGCTGCACTAAAAAGGAGAGAAATCTGTCATCTACCACCATTCTCTCTTTGTGTCCTTTATTTTAATTGTTTGGTAATCTAGAATTATTTTGACTTTCCACATATTGTCTTTAAAAGCTGGTAGCAGCAGTCCACCCTCCCCGCTGTTTTACACTTTTATCATTCCCTATGTTGGTTACATAGACATTTAATAAATTTGTGATGATAGACAGTTCTAAAGTCATTATGCTTTTTATGTCAGGATTCTGTGTTTTAGGTAATATAGTTATTCCTATGCTTTAATTATGTTAAATGGAATTTATTTTACTGCTTAGGTGACTAACCCTTTTCTAAAAAAACCCAGAAACATCTTGGTAGATCAGTGATACGAGTTTGTTCTATTAAAGGATAAAATTTCAAGTTAAGGATAAGGTACAATAAATAGGCACATAGAGCACATCTGTTTTCTTATCTCTTTTTGACACTGGCTACTTTGCCAACTAGAAGAATGGTTGTTAGGTATTATCTTGCAAGATTTTTTTCATGGTTCTGGGGATTGGACCAAGGGCACTATCAACACTGAACTACATCCTAATCCCTTTGTTCGCTTTGAGACAGGGTCTTGCTAAGTTGCTGAGGCTGCTTTTGCACTTGTGATCCTTCTGCCTCAGCCTCTTTAGTTGCTGGGATTGCAGGCATGCACCACTGTGCCCAGCTAAATATTAACTAATAAGAATATTTCAACAAGTTTGTTGTTGTTTTGTTGTTTTGGTGCTGGGTATTGAGCCCAGTGCCTTGAGCATGCTAAACCTGAGCTCTGCCACTGAGCTGTACCTTCTGCCCTTCTTTTACTTCAAAATGTAAACTTGAGCTTAATCTCTTGCCACCTGTATTCTTCTTTCCCACCTCAGGTGACTAAACCAAAGCACATTCTAGTTTTAGATGTGAATTCACATCAAAATGTAATGCATAATTATGCCTTTTGCAAATTGTTGCATGGTCTTCAATGACCATTTGACTATATTCAGCAAAAATCTACCATATGAACTGTAATCCTTGAATTGCAATTGAATTGATTGAAAATAGATTGGTTAGTGAGATCCTATCTCAAAATATAAAAAGGGCTGGAGATGTAGCTCAATAGTAAAGCACCCCTGAATTCCATCCCCAGTACCAAAAATAAATAAATTAAATAGATTGCTTAAAACTAAAAATATACAACATAGAAAAGATAGTTCATTATACTGTAAGACTAGGAATATGGATAGAATTCTAAATTCGAGTCCTCTATGTTCCTTTCTCAGGCCATTGATACAACACTGTTTTTCAGGCTCTTAATTTTTTATTTCTTAAGTTTGAGACAGGGTCTCATGGAGTTGATTTGGGCCTTGCTTTGCTTTTTTATTTATTTATTTTTTTTTTTTGCGGTGCTGGGGATTGAACCCAGGGCCTTGTGCATGAAAGGGAAGCACTCTACCAACTAAGCTATATCCCCAGCCCCTTGATAATTTTTTGAAGCTGACCTCAAACTTGTGATTTTCTTGCTTCAGCCTCCCAAGTTGCTGGGTTATAGGCATGCACTTTCATACCCAGCTTGAGTTCCTCTTTATTCCAGTCATATATATACCCTTGGAATGATTGTTCTATCACTTCCTCCAGAGCAATAGAAGTCTCTTACAAATACAATCACCTCATGCCATCTCTTTATCAATCAGTGGTTAAATGATTAGCCATTTCATATTTTTACCATAGTAGATCTGCTGCTCTGCTTATCTGGATCTGGCAAACTGTAAGACACTTGAAGGGATGCTCCAGCTTTGATCCATACCAACACAAAAGGATCCAAGCATATTAAAGTAGGTTGGTCTTCATGCTTAATTTTATAAAATTAGACTTTAGTTTGGGAAAGAGAATAGTGTACAGTATCCCTAGTAAGATAAATCATAACAAAAAATAAGCACTATTGCTGAAAGTGGATCAATGGGAAATTTTTTTTTTAAATACTGCTTAACTGTAAACTGCATAGCTAAGTGTATATTTCTTCAACCCTTATTTTTAAATTTTGCTTACCTATTAATTTCCACACTTACACCATTTCAGCATCATGATGCTGAAAAGTTCCAGACATATGGTATATGGAGTGTTTTTCCATTAATCCACTGAATTAAAGATATTTAAAATTTAGCGAAATGTTCTAGAACACTGGCATTCAAACTCGGTGAAAAGGGCACCTGAAGGAAATAAAAGAGGTTGATTAAATTTTCCGTGATTTTCATACAGTTAACAGTCCCTTTCTATCCATTTTGCCTTCCATTGATCATTATGGTCACCTTTCAAGGCAATATCCTTAATCATGCCCAGAAAGTACCTGAGCTATCTGTGAGGGAATGGCATAAGGACTCCTTCCCCTTGGTTCTGAAGTGTCCTGGAGTTGTACACAAAAATTAGGTCATGCTTTCAGGGTCTTGATCTTTTCTTTAAACCTGCCCTTTGACAACCAGGTGCTAATGATTGTACTTTATTGAAACCAGCACATAAGTATTGTGTCTGTTCCTCCTAGTTTGGAAGAAATGCTTTCCTTCTATCTCAGTCCTTTTAGAACAGGTATCAGTTGTCTTTTCACTTCTGTTTGTGAATTCATTGAATTTGGAGGAGAGGAAAGTATTTAAACTAAGTTTCAGGTTTGCATAATCACCAGTCTCCATGATCTTGCCTGTAGCAATCTGCCCTAATCATAAGAACTGGGTTCAGAATTTTTTATTTCCAATACAGGATGTTAGTGTTATGTTTACAGTCTCTGGGATGAGTTCAGCATTAGAAGACTTTCATGCTCAAAGAATGTTTCCTTTTTGGTACCAGTCCTGAGGTCTTTTAGAAGATAATGTGGGAACCATACATGGTGGTGCATGCCTGTAATTCAAGCAACTTGGGAAGCTGAGGTAGGAGGATTACAAGTTCAAGGCCAGCCTCTGCAATTTAGCAAGGCCCTAAGTAACTTAGCAGAACCCTTTCTCAAAATTAAAAATAAAAAAAGGACTGCGGATGTAGCTCAGTGGTAAAGTGTTTCTGGGTTCAATCTCCAGTTAATTTAAAAAAAAAAAAAGATAATACGGAAAACACTACCTACTGAAGGCCTATTTTGGTTAATCTCTGCAAACTCTGATAATATCCACTTGTATGTATTCTTTCCCATACTATTTTCATTATTGTTAAGTACAAAGACTTAGAAAACTAGAATAATACTTCAATGGATAATTAGAAATATGTGATATTCTGGTTTTTCTTCTTTTTAGAATCCCATATTTAAGACTTCTTTTTAAGTCTTGTTTAAAATTTAACTCTTGAATCTTCTGTCTACCAAATCAAAAAAACCATGGCATAAAACAGGGCAGTATTTTTGTTCTTAATTAAAAAAAAAAAAAAAAGCTTTATGTATACCCTATAAATGCATAGACAACACTTGGCCTTGAGTTGCACATCAACATATAGCATTGTATATTACAATGAAAATTTGTAACTTAAGGGTATTATATATATATATATAAATACATATATACCTTTGTAACCTTTATACTGTAAATAAAAATTACTTTCAGACTTCTTTATTTTTTTATTTTTAAAAATGATGAAATAGTTTCAAACCTACAGGAAAGCTTCAAAACCAGTACAACTTCTCTATCCCCTTCACCCAAATTTCCCAGTTAACATTTTTCATACTCATTCCATTCCCCATCTTATCTTTTCCTTACATGATACTCTTCTTTTTGTTTTGTTTTTACATAGTATCATTATTTTATTTTTCTGTGGTGGTAACAATCTAACCCAGTCCCTCACATGTACTAGGCAGTTGCTTTGTCATTGAACTACAAACCCAGCCCAAATGACACCCTTAACCTTAAGTGACATTCTTAAATTATGTAGTGTATATCTCCAAAATTCAAGGAGCCCTCCCTGCATTGCCACTATCCAACCCCCCAATCAAGAAATCAACGTTGGGCCAGATGCAGTGGTGCACACCTGTAATCCCAGCAGCTTGGGAGGCTGAGGCAGGAAGATAGTGAGTTCAAAGCCAGCCTCAACAATGGCGAGGTGCTAAGCAACTCAGTGAGACCCTGTCACTAAATAAAATTCAAAAAATAGAGCTGGGGATGTGACTCAGTGGTTGAGTGCCCCTGAGTTCAATCCCTGGTCCCCCTCCCCCAAAAGAAATCAACATGGATACAGAAGTACCACCCACTCCATAGACCCCATTCAGATGATGCCAATTACCAGAACAATGCCTCCCTTTCCTTTCTGGTCCAGGATTGATTCCAGTGCCTCATGCTGATTTTGATTGTCATGTCTCTTCAGTATCTTCAGTCTGGAACAGTTCCTCAATTTTTTCTGGATTCTCAAGTGCCTGAGCATCTCAAAGAACACAGGTCTTTTATTCTGCAGGTTAACCCTCTACCTGGCTCCATTTAGTATTGCCTCAGTACCAGATCAGGTCCTGCCTCATTGGCAGGAACCATGAAAATGAGACCATGCTCTCTCCAGGGTCTCATCTAGTGCTCATTTTGATGTGCACATTATCCTAGATTTGACCAAGGGGAGCCCCTTGAAATTGGCTATTATGTCCTTCTGATATGTCATCACTTTTTTTTTTTAACTTTTGGCACAACAAAGGTTCATTTTGTATTTTCCACTTGGCCATTCTTCAGTGGGACCCTGAGGCTTTCTAGTGAAGGGTGATAAAAAGAAACCAAGATCTGAGTGCTTGGTATACTTGTTACTAGAGTAAGGAAAATGTGCATGATTATGTACACAAATATACCTATATAGATTTCTAGATCATATTTAGAAAGCATGGGTTCACACTGACACTTCTGACATAAGGATTCTAACTTCCCCACTTCCATGTTTGTAAATACCTTCTCAGTAAGTAACCTCTCTTATTCTAAATAAATGTATTTGTTCAGTGTAACTAATAACCCAACCACCAAGACCACTGCTTTCCACTCCCTTTTCCTTTCTCCCCTCTCCCCACCCACCTCCTCATCCCATCACCCTCATCTTGCGTGCACATTACTGTCTGCCTTCTCATCTGCACTAAGTACTGTTGTTCCCTCTCTTTATCAATACTTTCCCCGCCCCTTGAGACATTCTTCCCTGACTTCCAACACGTTCCTCTGGCTATCCTACCTCCAGCTCTTTGGGAGCTGCTTTTGCAGGCTTGTGGTCTTTGCTTGATCAACAAACCTCAAAGCTCTCTGTCTTAGGTTCTCCTCATGGTATTCTATACTCCCTAGAAACTCTCACAACTTTCATTCCCACCTCCGCTCAGATGACTCCAGGTGTGAGCCCCACCCCTCATCTTTCTTTTGAGCTCCATATGTAAATATAATATCTCCAACTGACAATGTTTTCATAGGACTCTTTCAAAGGCACCTCAACCTCAAACTCACGATCTTCCTCACTTCCTGACACCCAAATCTGTATTGTCCATTATTCTCCATCTCAGTTGCACCAGCAGTCTAGGTGCTGAAGCCAGAAGTCATCTTTTCCTCTCCTACTCCTCATACCCCACATCCAACCCACTTCCAAACTCAGGATTTGTCTTCCAAAACTTGTCATTCTGTATGCTTCTCTCTATAGCCCTCCACATTTCCCTCCCTCTCTTCAGCAGTTTCACACTGCAATAGCCATCCCATTCCTGCAATCTGTTTTCTATAACAGGATTAGCGTTATCTAAAATGCAAAAAAGGGTCAGGTGCAGTAGTGCTCCCCTGTAATCCCAGAGTCTTAGGAGGCTGAGGTAGAAGGAGGGTGAGTTCAAAGTCAGCCTCTGCGATTTAGAGAGGCCCTAAGCAACTCAAGGAGATCCTGTCTAAATAAAATATTAAAAAACGATGTGACTCAGTGGTAAAGCCCCCCTGGGTTCAATTCCTGGTACCAAAAAAATTAATCAAATGAAAAAAAAAAAAAAAAAAAAACTCAAAAATTACAGAAACATGGGGTTGGGGCTGGGGATCAGTGGTAGAGCACTTGCCTAAAACGTGTGAGGCACCGGGTCCGATCCTTATTCTGCACCGCATTAAAAAAAAAAAAAAGATATTGTGTCCATCTAAAACTAAAAAAAAGTTATTTTTTTTAAAAAGCACAAAAGCATATGTAAAAATATTTTCTTATTATTGTTAAGATACAACCCGAAATCTTTACCACAGTCAATGCCCTTGCCCTGGTTCACCTCCCCAAGAAATGTTCGTGGTACACGTTGATTTTCCTCTCTAGCTATCAGAATCTTCCAGTTTCTCTTGGAGCCTTTGCACAGGCTGTTTCACCAACCTGGAATGCATTTTCCCTCATCCCTCAAATTTCCACTTAAATTGGAGCCTTCCCTGAGCAGTGTTTTGGGTAAATACAGAGTTCACATAGCACATGGGTCTCTACACATTGGCCTCAACACGCTTATTACCTCCTGATAAACTTCCTTTCCCAGACTGCGGACTCCCCTTGAACTGTTGTGATCATTGCTGTAGCCCCAGAAACTAGTACAGAACCCAGCACACAGACGTTTCCTACTAAATACTGAATAAACAAACTTAAGCGACCGATCTGCTGTGCTGAAGTTCACCTAAGTAAAGCCCCAGAATCGGAGATTTAAGAGAATCACTTTCCGAAGAAGAAAAGTAGGACTAATTTTTTTTTTTTTTTTTTTTTTTTTGGGTACTGGGGATCGAACTCAGGGCCTTGCGCTTGCGAGACAAGCGCTCTACCAGCTGAGCTATCTCCCCAGCCCCGGACTAATATTTTTAAAAGACAATAAAACTGGCTTTAGACAGTCACCAGGATCATAAGTTATCAGGAATTGAGCCTCCAAAATGTGCGTGACTCTGTACATTAGCTTGCTTATACATTCCCCCCAAAGCCAGACAGGGTAGGTATTAATTGCCATGCATTATTAAACACTGGAAACCACAGCTCCGGGGAGTTTTGTTTACTGTGTGATTAAAACCACCTACAGGTACTATCATTGGAGGGTGGTTCTGAACTTCCGGATTCTACCCTGGCCCCGCCCCTCACCCAGGTCCCGAAAGGCCCACCCCCTCCCTCTCTCGGCCCCGCCCGGTCCTCGTCACGCCCCCTGCCGGCACCCTGCAGCCAGGCCAACACAAGAGAGTGATGCCTGCAGTGCCGGCCGTGGCCGCTTGGAGGCAGCCGCGCGGCTCTGGCCCGACCGCTCTGGGCCGCGCGGCTCGCTAGCCCTCCGACTAGGCTCCGGCTGAGAGCGACCGCCCTCCCCGCGCCCAGCGCCGACCCGCCGGGCTCCCCGCGCCGGACCCAGCACCTCGGCTCCCCGGGGTCGGACCGAGGTCGCAAGCAGCGCCGCGGGGTGTGGGGCGGACCCAGGAGATGAAATGACAACGTCAACCCTCCAGGTACCTCGGCGCGGCCCGGCCGCTGCGGAGGCCGAAGGCGGTGCGGCGGGGCCTGCGGGCCTTGGAGCCGGCGGGCGGGCGGCCACCTCCGAGCCCTGGCCTCGGGGTCCAGCCTGAGCACCCGGCCCGTCTCCGCCGTTTCTCTTTTCACGCACTGGGAGCAGAGGGAGGTCTCCACCCCCCCGGTCCCCGGTCCTTGCCCTGCTGGCGGAGCCGAGAGGCCACTACGTGCAGCCGGCGACCAGAACCGCCGCTTTACAACTGCTCCTGGGCCCCGGGCCGCCTCCTTGGCAGGCTCTACCCAGGTTCCTCCGGTCGCTCAGGGAGCGATGCTCACTCCCTCCTGCCCTTAGGCCCTGGCAGCTCCTCGGCCCTCTGCGAACAAGCCACGGTCCTTTTGGGTTTACTACTCCCTCTTCTTAGCCGGAGACCCTTCATTCATTGCCTAGATTGTGCAGGGTGGTGCTGGGTGGCGCCGCTTGGATGAATGATGGGCCGGTCCTCCAGGTGCCGTCAAAAAACAAACATACATGCTCAGGCCTCAGACCCGGGTGCGAACCCCAGCTCTGCCACGCACTAGCATGTGACCTTGGGCTAGGTTTTTGATCTTGGAATCTCCGGTATGCACATCTGTAAAATGGGGCGATGTAGGATATGGTTGTTGTAAGATGCCTCTAGGTTGAATAATTCCGGTAAAGCATTTTTACTGTAGGTCTTGTACATAGTAATTGCTCAGTAAGCAATGGCAGATAAACACTTGGGAGAATCAGGCAAGACTTCATGGAAAAGGGGGCATTTGGCTAGAGCATCAAAGGATAGGTAGCATTCAGATACCTGATGGTGGAGGAGAGATGGTTACCCCAGGTAGGGACCAGCATGGAATGAATTGGGGTACTGGGCTAGGAATTAGATGGAGTCCAAAGCCAGCACCCACTATCGACCAGCAGAAACTCAGATGTTGCCACAGGAATCTATAAACTTCAGTCCATAGATACCATCTGCCAGTCCAGTTTTAGTATAGTTTGTGAGCCAAAAATGTTTTTTACAGCTTCTTGAAAACAACTTTATTAGAATATAACTCATCTCACATGACACACAGTTTACCCATTTAAAGATACTACTCAATGTTTTTAGTGTAATCACAGTTGTGCAGCCATCACCCCTCACTTTTTAGAACATTTTCATCCCTCTGAAAAGAATCCCCATTCCCTCTGTCCCTCTCAGGAAATCATTAATCCACTCTCTTTCTCTATAGATTTGCCAATTCTGGGCATTTTCTCTAAATGGAATCATACAACATGTGGCTGGCTTCTTTGGCTTAACATAATGCCATAGGCATTTACATTTTTTAAATGGCTGGAAAAAAAGACTTTTATGACATATGAAAATAATTTGAAATTCAAATTTCAGAGCCTATAAATAAAGTTTTATTGGAACACATCCCAGTTCATTCATTTACATATTATCTGTGGCTGAGTTGAGTAGTTGAGTAGAGATTGTATGACTAGCAAATTCTAGAATATTTGCTCTTTGATTCTTTTCAGAAAAATGTTTGCCAGTTCCTCTGTTAGCACACCCTTGTTACTTTTTCCTTCATCCTCATCCTTTGCCATACTTGTTACTAGAGATGTGGCGGGCTGGCAGCTTTGTCACCTTACCCTCTTGTTATGCAAAGCTGTTTTTCATTAAAACTGCACCCTGCGTGTAAAAACAGTATTGGTTGCCTGAAAAATCTAAGGCACTTCAGTGCATTAGTAAGAATGTCTAGAAGGACAGCAGGGATGAGCCCCTCCCTTGCCCCATGGAGCAGAGCATACCTTGAACTTTGTTCAGAGCCCCCACTTCAAAAGGACAGACCCAAGCAAGGAGCAGTACTGAGTGAAAAAAGTCCAAGGAACTGGGTTGTTTGTTCTGGAGAAGCCACCAGGATGGGAATATGGTCTCCATGCCTTATCTAAAGGTCTATGGTAAATAGACAGGATTTGTGCTTTAGCTGATTGTGCATGAAGGTTCAGGACTCCTAGTCTTCCTCTGTCAGTAGGCAGAGGAAGGAGCAAAGACTGACAGTAGTAGCCAACACTCACTTTTCCTGTCTTTTCAGTCTAGTGAGGACCCTATACATCCTTCAACTGGTGCACCTCAGCTTGCTTCCCTCAGCCAAAAAGAGAAGATAATTTTCTTTAACTCTAAAGTTGACACTTGGGAGGGGATACCTGGCTTGTTTCCCTGTCAGTCTCGTAGAGCTCTCCTTGTGCCTTTCTTTGGGAGACTTCTTACAGATGAAAGACTGAACCAGTGCTCTGACCCTGCCAGAGTTGGTCAGGAGGTTATCATTTGCTGTGACTGGAACTAGGTCTGCAGTGGGATCTGCCAGCCTAGCTACTAGAGCTGCACCGGGTAGAGATGAATTCTGGTCCAGCTTGTGGGTTGGGGAAGCTGCAGTTTCTAAAACTGAATGTGTAGGTGCTTCCAGTTTGCAATTTAGCCAATATAGAGACCTATAAGACTTAGATGACTCCCAAAGACATTGCTCACAGAGTTCTTAGAAGTTCCAAGGGAGGGGCTGGGGCTGGGGCTCAGTGGCAGAACACTTGCCTCGCATGTGTGAGGCACTGGGTTCGGTCCTCAGCACCACATAAAAATAAACAAGTAAAGACATGCTGTCCATCTATAACTACAAAAAAATAAAAGAAAATAAAAAAATAAAAGAAGTTCCAAGGGAGTTTCCCTCAACTGGCAGCATATGTCATCTGTAGTAAGCAAGCATTTTCCTTCCTGGAACTACAGGTATTATATGGAGCCATGTGGCCAAGTGTCACCTTCAGGCAGTTTAAGAAAACGGTCTTCCCTTTTCAGCTGAGGGAAGCAAGTTGAGGTGGGCCCGTGGAGAATGTGTAGGTGTACTGAAGCCCTTCTCTTGGGTCTGTGAAAGGCTTTCCTACCTGACTGGCTCTTTCGCAGCCCCAAGGCCCAGTGCAGTGTCTGACCTCCTTGCTGAGCAACACAGCAATCAATTGCTTCCAGTTTTCCTTCTCAGCTTAGTCTGGTTTTCTTCCTTGAACCCCAAACCCCAGATATTAGGTCAGGTTTTCACTTGCTGTGCTCCAGAGAACTGGAGAGGATATTGTTTTGAACTATATGATCTCTCTGGGAAGAGGGACAATTTTTTTTTCTTTAGTTGTCAGTGGACCTTTATTTAATTAATTTATTTTTATGAGATGCTGAGGATCAAAACCAGGGCCTTACACATGCCAGGCAAGCGCTCTAACACTGAGCCAAAACCCCAGCCTGACAATTGTTTTTTGTTGTTGTCGTTGTTTTGGCAGTACCAAAGATCAAACCCATGCTAGGCAAGCAAGCGCTCTACCACTGTTACATCTCCAGCCAAGACGATTGTCTTTTAAAGCTGCCTTTAAGGCCTCAGTTGATGTGAGAAAAATAGGGCAATATACTGATCTGCAACCAATGAATCCACAGGTCTGGCACTCTCTCCTCATATCTCATTCTGCTGCTTGTGACCCCAAGGGGCTTTCTGAATCTCCTAGGAAGCAACCTGAGCTATTTGCCTTGTTTTTCCAGAAAGCCATTGATCTGGTGACAAAAGCCACAGAAGAGGATAAAGCCAAGAACTACGAGGAGGCACTCCGGCTTTACCAGCATGCTGTGGAGTATTTCCTCCACGCTATCAAGTGTGAGTCACGTCAGGGCCCTCCATCTTCAGAGTTCTCGGGAGCAGGGTGGGCACACAAAGCTCATGGGTCCGTTTTCTGCTTCCCTTTTTGCAGATGAGGCACACAGTGACAAGGCCAAGGAGAGCATTCGAGCCAAGTGCGTGCAGTACTTAGACCGGGCGGAGAAGCTGAAGGATTATTTAAGAAACAAAGAGAAACACGGCAAAAAGCCAGTCAAAGAGAATCAGAGCGAAGGCAAGGGGTGAGTGTGCTGGAGCACACTACTGACCCTGGTGGAAACTGAGGCACCATGTGCATGTGCCCTCTTCGCATATCACTGTTATTCTTGGTGCTAATGCTGCCTTGGACTCTCATGGCATCCTCTTTCTGGGGAATTCCACTCATAACAATAATGCCAACAGCTGTTTTCATTAAGACTTTGCAGAATACTCACCCATGTTATGTTATTGGATCTGTATAGAAAAGCCATAGGGAGGTAGGGGGCCTAGCATGGGGTGATGAGCCTTGGCCTTTGCAGTGCGGCTCAATAGAACCCTGGCTCTCCCACTACCTTGCCATGGGACCTTGACTTCTATGTCTCTATAGTCTCATGTCATAAAGGGAAAATGATAGACCTCTTCTCCTAGTTTTGTAAGGAGCAGATGAGATGATATGGGTAAAACCTTAGATGGGAGCTTGGTGCACAGTAAGCATTCAGTAAACATCAGCTGCTATTATCACAGAGAACCATTATCTTCATCTGACAGGTAAGGCAACAGAAACTGAGAGGCTGAGATTAGCTAAGGTCAATGAGCTAGAACATGATTAGAGTCTGGACCCCCATCCAGGGCCTCTTTTTCTCATCCCACAGCTAGTGGTCTCTCTGTGGCCTCTCATCTCAGGTCTGGGGTTCACTTACCACAGTGATCCCAGTCAGATAAGAACAAATGTATCTGGAGTCTGGCAAGGGCCCCTGGGGCTGGAGAGTTACAGGGTAGGAAAGAAGTGAGTATGTGTCAGCTGCCTCATCAGAGGTGAGATGCTCTCCTGGACAGAGAGTCCATGCCTGTGGTCTGGTTCCCTAGAACCAGAGACATACCAAAGAACTAAGAGGCCAAGGGTCTCCAAAAGGGATAGAAGAGTTTTGTGAATGATGAATAAATGATAGGATAGGAGCTGGCTCTTGGGATGAGAGCACATTCATCTTTTTTTTTTTTTAGATGTTGATAGACCTTTATTTTTATTCATTTATTTATATGTGGTGCTGACAATTGAACCCAGTGCCTCACATGTGCTAGGCAAGCGCTCTACCACTGAGCCACAACCCTAGCCCCTCATCTTTTGATTTAAACTTTACCTCCTTTCTGTCCTTGGAACCGTTTTGGAGTCACTGCCATGTGCTCTTTCCAAGTCCATAGGAAAGGGTCCTGACAGCTACATTGGCTTGACCGACTGCTCTTCAGACTTAGCCAAAGCACATTTCCCTTACCAGCCCTTGGGAGAGGCCAGAAATCTCTATCCTTGTTCCCTTAATGAAGAAATGAGAATAGGTTATGGGCTGGTGGATAGCCAGTGGCCCTGGTGTCTCAAGGTTCCTGCCTACCAGTCCCTTACCAGTGTTGAAGAGGGGGCATTCTTTATCTACAGCAGTGTGGCCTCCCCCTGAGGGCCTCCCTGCTCCCAGGCTGAAGGGCCAGCTTGTGATCTTCTATTTCCTTTCCTAGCAGTGATAGTGACAGTGAAGGGGATAATCCAGAGAAAAAGAAATTGCAAGAACAACTGATGGGTAAGAAGCCTGCAGGCATGTGGCAATGGGAGGAATGTGGCATGGTCTCCTGTTGGCTCGACTCATGATCACAGGTTGGACTCTGGTTCTGCTTCCCTCTGTAGGTGCTGTTGTGATGGAGAAGCCCAACATTCGATGGAATGATGTGGCAGGGCTGGAGGGAGCCAAGGAGGCTCTCAAAGAAGCTGTCATTTTGCCAATTAAATTCCCACACTTGTTCACAGGTAAAGAGTCGAGCCACCTGAAGCTCAGGTATAACACTATCAGGCTTCTGAGGGAGCCATCCTGGGGCTCCCCCTCTGAAATGTCCTGGAGCAGATGGCATCAGCTTCCTTAGCCCAAGAAGATCAGGCCTGGCCTTGCCATGTGCTTTGTCAGGAGAAGCCCCAAGATCTGCTCATCAGTTATCTACTGTGGCATCAAAAGCATCTGTGTGACTAAAACTTTGAGTTGACCCATTTTAGTGGGTGGGCAGGATCAGGAACCAGTGCCAGCCAGTATCACTTGGCAAGAACAATGAAGATCATTAACAAGGGCTAGGGGATTGGGGGTGTAGCTCAGTGATAGAGCATAAGCATGGGTGAGGCCCTGGTTCAATCCCCAGCATCACAAAAACAAAAACAGAAAACAAAAACTAAGCTTCCAGTAGGTGTTTAATTCCTCACTTTGTTCCTAGAATCGATTGTTTTCTAGGCCTTTCTCTTTCTTACTGTACTTACAGTGCCCGCAGACCCTCTGCTCTTTTTGTTTGTTTGTCCTTTTCCCATTCTCCAACCAGGAGGCTTACTTCAGTTATTCTCTGTTGCAGGCAAGCGTACCCCTTGGCGAGGGATACTGCTCTTTGGACCCCCTGGCACAGGGAAATCCTATCTGGCCAAGGCTGTGGCAACAGAGGCCAACAACTCTACCTTCTTCTCTGTGTCCTCCTCAGACTTGATGTCTAAGTGGTTGGGGGAAAGTGAGAAGTAAGTCAGCCATGGGGCTGCACTCTCCTGGCAGCTCTGGCAGCTGTGGTGGTCCAGCTTCCTTGCCCCTTGGAGTTGCCACCAAGACAAGCTGCTGTTTAATATTCAGGAAAAGTAGCCAGGAGAGTGAAATCTTACCAGCTTATTGGTTGGGACACCATCCTGATAAGTGACTAGAAGAGAACTTGGGAGAGATGAAGTACTCAAGAAAGAAAGGGAAGGACCTAACCATGACTGAGTATGAGCTGACTGTCCTATCAGAGGATTTAGTTTCTCCCCACACTGATTCCTATCTTGCAGATGACGAAACTGAGGCTTAGAGCAAGAGAAATGACTTGTTCTAAGTCCAGAACTAGTGCATGGGCCCCCAGGGTCTGAAGCTGGTGCCAAGGCATGCTCTTCTTCTTAGTGCACTGCTGCCAAAGAATCTGTCACCACCATTCTCCTTGACATTAATTTTCAACCTCCTTGCAGGAAGGGCAGAAGTGGTGACTGGAACCCTGGGTGGGCATGTTTGGGAACATCCCAATCCTAACCCCTTTTTTACCCTTACAGGCTAGTCAAGAATCTGTTTGAGCTGGCCAGGCAGCACAAGCCCTCCATCATCTTCATCGATGAGGTGGATTCCCTCTGTGGGTCCCGGAATGAAAATGAGAGTGAGGCTGCCCGAAGGATCAAAACAGAGTTCTTGGTCCAGATGCAGGGTGCGTGCCAGTCTGGGTGCCCCCTGGGTCGTCATTCCACCTAAAGCCAACTCAGGGCTCCAGATTTTGCTGTAGCTGGATGATTGTCCTCGGAGTGGAGGAAAAGCACTTCTTGGCATCATCTCCTCAGTCCTTAAGTGGGTTTTCACCACAGAGAGGTTGTTGAGGCCTTTGCCAGCCAGCCACTCTACCTTTCCTGTGGCAGATGGTGCTGTCGGTCTGTTCACCCCAGCAAAGCCAGACTAGGGTATGGTTTAGTTTCAGTTGGGATCCTGCCAATGGTGGCACAGGGATGGCTTCCCCTGAGGTCTGTCCCAAGAATTCTGACTGACCTTTGCAAGTGTCCACATCTTTGTCTCCCTTTCTCCATAGGGGTGGGGAATAACAATGACGGAACTCTGGTTCTTGGTGCCACAAACATCCCCTGGGTGTTGGATTCGGCTATTAGAAGGAGGTAAGTCTTCCACGGACGGGCTGGGGACTAACTTCTTCCTCAGGCCATTGGCAGCCTGTGGGTGCACTCTGACTTCATTCTCTGGTGTCCTCCCTGGTCTGATTGGAGCAGAGCCCTTATGAAGCCAGCTTCTTTTTTTTTTTTTTTTTTTTTTTTTTTTGTGGTGCTGGGGATTTGAACCCAGGGCCTTGTACTTGCAAGGCAAGCACTCTACCAACTGAGCTATATCCCCAGCCCTGAAGCCAGCTTCTTGAGGTGCCAGCAACGCTGGCCTGAAAGTACATCCCATTTGATCTTCATGCTGTGCCTTCTTTAACTCCATTCTGTGGTCAGCTTTCATTTCCTGCTTTGCATTTGGCTCTTTAGGTTTGAAAAGCGCATTTATATCCCACTGCCAGAAGAAGCTGCCCGTGCCCAGATGTTCCGATTGCATCTGGGGAGCACTCCCCACAACCTCACAGATGCCAACATCCACGAGCTGGCCCGGAAGACAGAAGGCTACTCGGGTGCAGACATCAGCATCATTGTGAGGGACTCCCTTATGCAGCCCGTCAGAAAAGTGCAGTCAGCAACACACTTCAAGAAGGTGAGTGGTGGCTGGGTGACTTGGGAAGTCCAGGCAGGGCGATTGCAAGTTTGAGGCCAAAACTGGCAACTTCGTGAAACCCTATCTCAAAATAAAGAATAAGGACTGGGAATGTCGCTCAGTGGTAGAGCATCCCTGGGATCAATCCCCAGTACCAAAAAAAATCAGGTGAGTGGCCAGTACTGGCTTAGGCAGTATCTCCAACGGGTATCTGTTTTCTTTGCCAGCTCCCTGGCTGCTCAGAGAACACATTTCTCAATTTCTTGGAGAACCATGGAAAAGAGTCAGGTGTGCCTGCTGGTTCCAGGGGACAGGCTGGCACCTGCCCTGCCATCACTGCAGCCCTTGCCTAAGTGTGTCTGTCTCTGATTGTGAGGAGCCAAAAAATGGGCACTGTCTCCACAGCTCTGCAGCCTCCCCAAGCTGCACTGTGTTGTGTGAGAGTAGATGCCAAGTAAATGCTTGAATGTTACTAATTGTAAGGAGGACCCACGCTCTCCTTCAGCAGATCTTTACTGAGTGTCTGCTGTGTGTCCTGTGTGCCTGACGGTCCTAGGTGCTGAGAAGTCATTAGTGACCATAACAGACAAAACTCCCTTCTTTCTAGTAGCCTCCCTTCAAGTGGGGGGACACCAATAATAAATAAGATAAAAGTCAGTTCCTTAGCAGGTGATGAGGAAGAACTAAGCAGGGTAAGGTAGACCAGGAGTGCCAGAGTTTTAGGGGGCAGGCAGGTTGCACTATTAAAGGTCAGGCAACACCAGGGTGACATTTGAATCAAAAATTGAAGGTAATGGAAAAAGTGTTAGGGTATTTGGGGGAATGTTTTGCTAGGGCATACACTTCAGTGGAAAAAAATTTTTTTATTGCTACTGCATTTTTGATGAAATTTAGTGGCATTAATAAGGAAGGTGAGGGCTGGGTTTGTAGCTCAGTGGTAGAGTGCTTGCTAGCGCTTGCCTAGCACGTGCAAGGCACTGGGTTCTATCCTAAATAAGTAAAATAAGGAAGGTGAGATGTTTGGGAATATTAGTTGAGATTCTAGAGGTCAGTAGCTGTCAGAGCATGCTGTCAATACACTCTGAAATTTGACTGAGCCACTTTGACCACTCAGCACAGGAGTTGTTTTGTTTGTTTGTTTCCAGTGCTGGGGATTGAACCCAGAGGCCCTTACCACTGAGCTACATCCTCAGCCCTTTTTGTGTATTTGTGTATGCTGAAGATTGAACTCAAGGGCTTAACCACTGAGCCACATCCCCAGCACTTTTTAATATTTTTATTTAGAGACAGGGTCTCACTAAGTTGCTGAGGCTGGGTTTGAACTCACAATCCTCCTACCTCAGCTTCCTGAGAGCTGCTGACATTAGAGGCATGCACCACTGTGTCCAGGTAGCCCTTTTTATTTTTAATTTTGAGACATGGCTTTGCTAAGTTGCCCAGGCTGGCCTAGAATCTGTGATCCTCCTGCCTCAGTCTCCTGTGTAGCTGGGATTATAGGCATGTGCCACTCTGTCCTGCTAGCCCAGGAGTTTTGTTTTGTTTGGTACCAGAGATTGAACTCAGGGGTGCTTAACCACTGAGCCACATCCCTAGCCCTTTTTATTTTTTGAGATGGGGTCTCACCAAATTGCTTAGAGCCTCACTAAGGCTGGCTTTGAACTCATGATCCTCTTGCCTCAGTCTATTGAGTTCCTGGGATTACAGGCATGTGCCATCGTGCCCAGCTAGCCCAGGAGTTCTGAAAGAGCCTATTCCTCCTCTGATCCTGATGTCCTAGAAAACCAACCATTCCCTTCCTTAAAGACATCCTTAGAAATCCTTGAGGTGTCTGCTGTCCCCTAAGAACAGCTATACCAGCCTGTCAAATTCCTGCTTGGTTTCAGGTCTGCGGTCCTTCTCGCACCAACCCTAGCATTGTGATTGATGACCTCCTGACCCCATGCTCTCCAGGGGACCCAGGGGCCATAGAAATGACTTGGATGGATGTCCCTGGTGACAAACTCTTAGAGCCTGTGGTTTGCATGGTAAGTAAACAGCTGGGAGAGAGGGCTTTACAGAGTCCAAAAAATTAGGGGCCTGGGTTCAAGATGAAAACTGAGTTTCTTTCCGTGTCCTGGGTTATCATGGCTCCTCTGAAACAGTGTCCTTGCAGGTTTGGGTTGCTGAGACTCTTGCTGTGACTAAATGGGGGGCAGAGGCAGTAGCTTTATCAGTTTATATTCTTTAGCAATAAGAGTAAAGTCTAGATAATGTGACTGTCATTCCAGGGGTTTGACTTAGTGGTCCAGAAGGAACAAGAAAAAGTATGTCAGCAAGGTTTCATTTAATGCAGTGGCAGAGGCAAGCCTGTCACCCAAGTAGTCTGGCCCTCTCCATCTCCTAGTCTTACCAGTCACAGTGCTCATTCTGTCCTGGTGTGATGGACGTGCAATTAAAAAATGGGAGTTATGAGATGATAGAATCATGATTCATTCAGATCAGGCCTCTGGAAATGATATGTGCTGCCTCAGTATGGAAGAGGGTCCCTGTCACAGGCAGATTCAAGTGGAGCAAACATAGGGAGTTCTGTACTGGGCAGTGACATGGAAGACAGGCCTCTTGCTAACCTAGATGGCACAGCTTTGCAAGGAAGGAGGCCGAGCACCTGGAGCCTGGCTGCTTCTCAGTAGGATGCTCTTGTCTTTGCAGTCCGACATGCTCCGGTCTTTGGCCACCACCCGACCCACAGTGAATGCAGATGACCTCCTGAAAGTGAAGAAATTTTCAGAGGACTTTGGACAGGAGAGTTAAAAGCTTCTTCACGTGGGTGAAGGTGAAGGTGGGAGGTTGAATGGGGCAGATCTACAGTACTCCCTACACTGGTGGCCAGACAGGGCTCCAGGGCTTGTCCTAAAGTCACCAGTGTCTCCTCTGCTGTCTGGCCGCCAGCCAGGGAGCAGGAAGAAAAGGGCCTCCATGGCAGCCGACGCTCCGCTGCGGTCTGGCACTCAGTGGATACTGGCTCTTCCTACTTCTCTCTTGTGGATGCTGACCAGTTCTTTCCCTGCCCCTCCATATCTTTATTTTTTATTTTTGTTCCCCTAAATTAATGCTGCTTTGATTTGTCTTGTTTATAAAGATAAAATCCCCTGGAAGTGTCCAGGAGTGGGGGTAGCCAGGCCCCAGCTCCCTGCTCCTTTTATGTCCAAGTTTGACTCCTTGAGAACAGACTGATGAAGAGTAAGAAAAGCCATTCCCAACCTCCTAGGTTTGCATCCAGGGCCCTGTGTCTTCCTTGCAAGAGGAGGAGATGGTTTCTGTGAGCACAAAGCTGTTTTGATCAGGAGAGAAGGCAGGTGCATCTTCACTGCTGCCTTTTCCCTCCCGAGTGTAAGAGCACTGAACCCAGCCGCTGCCCTGGGTCCCTATCCTGGAGATGGTCTAATAAATCCTTTTCCCTTCTTGAGCCACTGGAGTGGTCTCATCTTTGACTTGTCTGGGGCTACCTGAAGGCCACTCTTGATTCTAGTAAGATGCTCTGATTTTCTTTGCTTCCTCCTCTCTTCCTCTCTCCTCTCAGCAGAGTAGGAAGCAAGCAGGAATGCTGGCCATCTGTTAACAGTTCTCAGGCCTGCTCTCTGGTAAGGTGGCAAGAGCCCCTCCAGCTAAGGCTCAGAAGATTGGCTGGGGGTATTTAAGGGACCTGGTCAGCTTTTCCTATTGTCCAGTGTCCAGATCAGAGACTGCAAACTGGGAGGCCTGTGTGCCAGACATAATCTATAGCTGTTTGGTTTGGTCTGCTGCCAACATTTAAAAATCAAGAATTGACATAAAAATGCAGATTTTGCCGGGTGGTGACACATACGTGTAATCCCAGTGACTTGAAAGCCTGAGACCAGAGGGTCCCAAGTTCAAGGCCAGCCTCAGCAATTTGGTGAGGCCCTGTCTCAAAATAAAAAAAAATAGAATTAAAAGGGCTGGGGATGCAGCTCAGTGATAAAGCACCCTGTGTTCAATCCCCAGTACCAAAAGTAAAAAATAAAAAAGCAGATTTCTGGCTCTGGAGGTAAAGCTGGGCCTGCATCCCTGTGAGACAGCCTATCAGCAGCTGCTGAACAGGGGCTGCCCTGTTTAGGAGTTCCCCTTCCCCACTCATTTACGTTGCCTGCCAGGCAGCCAATGGACATGGTGACCCCTGAAATAGACACCAAGGTTCCAAAGCTGGTAGTCCCAGAAATGCCTTGTGACATGGAATAGACACAGCACTTTCAGCTTCACCCTGTGCACAGGAATACACTAGTCAAACCACATGCACATGGAAAAGGCCTGACAGGAAACAAAGACTACAGCCTGTGAAGGAATGGTCTAGCCATTCTTCCTTCCAAAACTGGTATTATCCTATATTTTATTTTATTGGGACTTTGCAGGCCCTCAAGCATATTAAGCACATTCTCTACCAATGAGTTATACCTCCAGCCTTAATTCCTCTCTTAAAACCTGAATGGGACCAGGGGTGGTGGCACAAGCTTATAATCCCAGCAACTTCAGAGGCTGAGGCAGGAGGATTACAAGTTGGGGGCCAGCAACTTAACGAGGCCCTAAGCAACTTAGGCCCTGTCTCAAAATAAATAAAACAGGCTGGGCATGTGGCTTAGTGATTAAGCACCCCTGAGTTCAATCCCTGATACCAAAAAGAAAAAAAAAAAAAAAAAAATTCAAGATTCTGATTGGTATGTATGTGTGGTTTGTGTGGCCAATAACTTGGTGGGAGAAGTTTTCTTTATTGGAAATACAAAGATTTGTTGATACTAACAAAGGGCTGTGACCCTCAGAAGACTATAAGGAAGCATTAGAATGTTTTGATGTCACTCTGCAGGAGCTTCTGAACACTGTTCAAGTGAACGAATACTCACTGAATTCTAATTTTAAAGGCCATTGTTTTCAGTGTAAAGAAGTGCTTTCTACAAACATCCCTAATAGCTGAGCCTCTAACCTTGGGGCAGTGCTTCCTTGTGACTCCTCTCCATTTTGACTCCATCTTCACTCCATCTTCAGCCAGTCAGCCTGCTCCAAAGTTAGAGAAAACTACAGGCAAGAGTGGGTGTTTCCTGGGTTTGTCTAACTACTGTTTAAAACACTTTTTCTCTAAATAATTTACTGGGCTCCCTATCACTGAGCTACATTCCCAGCCCTTTTTAGTTTTTGAGACAGAGTCTCAGTAAGTTGTCAAGGCTGGCCTCCAACTTGTAATTTTCTTACTTCAGCCTCCTAAGTAGCTAAAATTACAGGCATGCACCACCATGCATGTTGTTGTATTTTTGCAGTACTTGGGATTGAACCCAGGACCTCCTGCATGCTAGACAAGTGCTCTGATCTGCCATTGACCTATACCCCCAGTCCTCACTGTATACATTGATTTAGAGGATTTTGTTTTACAAGAATACCTGCTTCAGAGGCTAAGGGTGTAGCTCAGTGATAGAGCCTTTGCACAGCCTCCAGCAATACAAAAAAAACAAAAAAAAAAACCTGAATACCTCAAACCTCAATATAAGAATGAGGTTAGACAATTTACCTAATACTTTTGGAATTCCTTCACCTCTTAACAAAACTCTTGACAGTTTCTTAAAAGTTAAACACTGGTCAGTATAATGCTCATTCGTTTTAATTATGACAGGAAGGGGCTATCAGTTATCATCCCCACCTGCAGCCCTGTTCCATGGCCTCCACCCAAACAATGAGCCAAGTACCAGCTATTCAACAGATCTTAGCAGCAAACTTTTTTCTAACTTTGTTAAAGGTGGCAGGTAAAAGACCTGAGCTGGGTACAGTGGTACATGCCTATAATCCCACCTACTTCAGAGGTTGAGGCAAGAAGATTGGGAGTTTGAGCCCAGCCTGGGCAATGCAGCAAGATGCCATTTTTAAAAAATAAAAAATAAAATGAAAGGTGGAGACCTAAACTATCTGGACCTGTTAAAATGTGTGGATACTTATTTACATTAATAATGTCATTAAACACTTTCTTGAATTGGGACCACTCTGTCCTGTGTTTTACTTTTATAAGCAGCTGATGTCCAAGGCAAATAAGGACTCTGCAAGTCAGACACAGCCTTTTGTAAAAAGCAGAACTCAGGGAATATGGTCAACCTCTGCCTTACCTGCATTTTTAAACACAGTTTTCCAATATTTGGGGACTCTATTATTATGAAATCTTGGCTTTGGGAGTAGGTTATACAAGACTTTTATGATATCACTTCTGAGAATGGTTATTTACTTGCCCCAATTCTCTTCATACAAAATTGTCAGGTAACATCCACTTCAGGGGGGTTATTTTTCTCAAGTTGTAGCAGTATTTTGTCCAAACCTGACTTGAATAAACATTCCTAAGATATTCCTCCAAATCAGTTCGACATGCATTGGCAGTCCACTGTTTTCTTTCAGATCTGGACTAATACCAATGTGAAGCCAAGTAAGATGTTCCCAGCTCAAGGGTTTTCCAGATCCTCAGCTCCAGCAGGAATGCCTCAGTCATTCACCTCCATCCAGTGGATGTTTGTAAACGTCCTGCTGTCCATTTTGTCAATGAACAGGCAGCCTTGCAAGTGGTCCATCTCATGCTGGATGATGCGGGCAGTCCATCCTTTTGCTTGCCACTCCACCTGCTCTCCTCTTGGGTCCATCCCTGCAAAGGAAGTTACATGATGATCCAGGTGAGGTGAGGACATGCCGAACTGCACCATTCTCAACCTCCTTGCACTGTTCCCTGCTCCCTCCCCTGTTTGCTCCTATTTACAAGAGGCAACATCAGGAAGCAAATATAGACAGCAGGCCCTACCCCTCCTAGAGAAGATGCCTCACCTCTGGCCACTCCCAAGTATTCAACCTGGTTCCCCCTCTAATAATAAGGTTGTGGTGCTCAGTATGGGGCGGGCAATGAAAAACTTTTGCTAAGACGCCTCCTTTCTGAAGACTCCTCCCACTTCTCAAGTGTTGCTTCCTATCAAAGGTATTTCAGCCTGGTACAGTAGAAAATAAAGAAACACCTTCTGATGCTCTTGGACCAAGTGATCTGCTCAAGAAAAACAATCATCCCAACCCCGCCAGAGAACCACATTCCACAAAGCATCTACGGTATGACAGAGGCGGAATGGCTTATTGCCCTGGGCTGGGCAAAGTTGGGTTCCACTTCTCCAAACCCATCTTGACAGATAAAGTGGAGCAGGAGAAAGTGGGATGGAGAGAGAGAGAGAATGAATGTGGGGTGGGGAAAGAGGAAGAGAGCAGCAGGGAGGGAGACAGGGAAAGAGAATAAAGTCGAGGCCGGACTGGGAGCTAACTGCGGAATTAGGGCACCTCCCGACCCGTGTCCCGAGGGGCCCTGGCCCGACAGGCGCCTCCTTCCCCACCCGTCCGTCAGTCCTGAGTTCCGTGCGCTCCCAGGTCCTGCTTCGCTCCCAAGGGAGGCTCTGCAGACAAACTATGCATATGTCTGCACTCTCGCTGGACATTCGCAGAGACCATTCCGTGGGCTTCGGTGCCGCCGCCTCCACTGGCAGGGCGAGAGCGCAAGGTTATCTAGCCGTCCCCAGGCCCTGCCGCCCGCACCTGAGATCTGCACAGCCTGGAAGCGGGGAACGCAAGCCAGGAAGCCGGCGACGCTCTCGCAGCCCTCGGGAAAGGTGACAAGACGGCTGTCCAGCACCCGCAGACTGGGGTTCACGAGCACGCGCAGCGGAAAAGGCTCCATTTGGCGGAGCTCGCGCAGGCGCGGCGCGCAGGCGCGGAAGAGCGCCTCGGGGAACTCCAGGGCCAGCACCTGCAGCGGCACCCCCAGCTGCGGCGCGCTCAGGCCTACGCATCGCCGGCGCCGCATCACCTGCACCAGCCGCTGCACCAACCGCTGCAGCTCGGGGCTCGCCAGTTGAGCCGGCTCCACTGGGGCCGCCACGGCTCGCAGCACCGGGTCCCCGACCTGGCACACGTGCAGGTACGGCGGCTGCGGCGCACCTAGTATCAGACGTCTCACGTAGTGCCAGTAGGAGCGCCGGCGCGCGGGGCCCGCCAGGCCGTCCGCGGCCGCCGTAGAGCTACAGACCCGGGCGGCACTCGCCTGTGCCCCGCACAGCCAGGCGGTCCGTGGGCAGGCACGCGCCCGCAGCGGTCCAAACAGCAGCAGTCCGTTCAACAGCCAACCCATGGCACCAGCAGGAACCCGCTGCCCCCGCCGTTTCCCTCCCGCTCCGCCGCCGCCAGGGACGCCGGGAAGTGTAGTTCCCGCGTGCCTTGGGCAAGGCCATCAGCCATAGGACAGTAGTCAAGACGGTGAAGATGGTCCAGCTTTATTGTTAAATTCTGCCGACGTACAAGAGTGACTGGGAAGTACCCGCTTTGTCCCGGTGAACACCCTCCCAGCTTCCTCCCAGCCTGTCCTGGGCGAGGCAGCCCTGACCGAGAGCGACTCTATTCCCCGGTGTTGCTGGAACCCCTGATCCTACGCACCACACACTGTTCCCCTCTTGGGCGGTGCGAACACAGGCTAAGACCCTGTACTAGGCACCTCGGCCAGCAACGGGCCCCCCTCCATCAGCTTCCCCTGCAGCGACTCCACTGGCTCCATCTCCTCTGGCTCATCAGTGTGACAGGCTGCAGCAGCAGACCCCAGAACTGGCTCCTCGGCAGGAAGCTCCGGTGCTGAAGCTGTAAGCTTGGGCGCTAGCTCCTTGTCATCTAGAGAAAAGACCATCTCTCTCTTAGGCAGGATAAAGGCGAGAGGCTCCTGGATAAGGATGATGTTCACGTGCCCGAGGTTTCCGTACTTGGAGAGCTGAGTGGGTGGAATGCCTGCCCCAGACGGTAGAGAAAGTGAAATAGAAAAAAAGTTATTAATAAAATCAAATGCAGAAGTCACAAGAAAAAACACTAAAGAGTAAGGAACATACACCAATTACTTTATTTATTTATTTTTTTGGTACCAGGGATTGAACCCAGAGTTCACTGGACTACATCTCAGCACTTTTGTGTTTTTTTGTGTGTGTGTTTTTTTTTTTTTTGCGGTGCTGGGGATTGAACCCAGGGCCTTGTGCTTATGAGGGAAGCACTCTACCAACTGAGCTATCTCCCCAGCCCAGCACTTTTGTATTTAGAGACAAAGTCTTTTCCGTTCCTGAGGCTGGCTTTGAACTTGAGATCCTCCTGCCTCAACCTCCTGAATCTCTGGAATTACAGGGGTGGGACATCAAGCCTCGCTCACAATTATATATTTCAACACAGCAAAGACCATCTTTGTGATGTGGGACAAGAAGCTATACTGTAAAGCAAGACCACAAAGGTAATTTGGAATAGCATAGGGAAGGGTAGATGGAGCCAGAGCCAAAAGATTACTAAACAGTTTCCTGGGACAGACCCAAGGGAAAATTAGGGCTAAGGTGGAGGGCAGCCACTCTTAGCCAATGTGATCACTAACTTACTGCCCTTTGGGAAGTTGTGCCTCCCTCACCACCATCAGGATGGGACACAGTGAAGAGAAAGCAAATTGGGGAAAAAAATATTTTTAAAACCCCTCCTCTCTCTGGCTGTATAATCCTTGCCTAGTGTGCTTGAGACCCTGGTTCAATCCCCAGCACGACCCTCAAAAAACCCTAAATAAATAACAAAAACACTTCTCTAATGCTGTGTGTGGTGACTTACACCTGTAATTCCAATGACTTGGAGACTGAGGCATGAAGATCACAGTTGAGGTCAGCCCCAGCAACTTAGTGAGACCTTGTCTCAAGAAAATGGGCTGGGGCACAGCTCAGTGGTAGAGTACCCCTGGGTTCAACCCCCAGTACAACAAAAACAAAGCAAAAAATGCTTCTCTGGGGCTGGGGATACAGTTCAGGGATAGAGGTCTTGCAGACAAACAGAAGGCCCCTGGTTTGATCTCCAACACCACAAAAATAAACTGGAACAGAAATAAACAGAAGGGAGGTTGCCTGGGGCTCAGGCTGTGATTGAGGAGGAACTATAAGTGGGCACGAATGATCTATTTTGAGGTGTTGGAAATGTTATAATATCCTATGGTGTGATTGTACATTTACTAAAAAACAAATTACATACCAATAAAAGATTTTTTAAAAATGCTTTCTCCTTTCTCTTACCTAAAGTTTGTGCAATCTGAGCTGGTGGGAAAAGGACTTGGAGACAACGATTTAAATAAGGAACAAGGTCTTCCAGGAAGACAGTGCAGAATTGGACGAAGAGTTCTTGTTCTCCACTGCTGAAGGCAGCCTCTTCAGCGCGATGGAAGGCCAGGATTATTTTAGTTACCTAAGAGACAAGAATGCCATCAATCACTTGCACAGTGCATGAAATGGAACACAAACATGCAGCCTTCAGGTTTTCATGAAGTCACTCCAAACAATACTATCTTGTTTAAACTCAGAATTGTGGTCAATCTTTGCAATTGTCATTTTCCTGATATATTTCTTATCCAATTTGTTTCATTACTGACATAGTTTCCAGTTCTAGTGGAAGAGAGTCATGGAATTATACAGAGAATACATGGTTTTTGATATCCTTGCAGGGCTGGAAGAGGATCCAGGAAAATCAAGCAACTGACTGAATTATTCAAAAGGGAGATTATCCTAGATAGGTATGCTTAATCAAATGACCCTTTTTCTTTTTAATTTGTCCTTTTTAGTTACACATGACAGAGGAACCTTTTAAAATAGGATACTAAAAGAAGAGACTCAAGTTGGGGAGATGCGCTCCTGCTGGCCTTCAAGAAACAGCCATAGCTGGGCATGGTGGCACATGCCTGTATACCCAGCGGCTCAGGAGGCCGAGGGAGGAAGATCACGAGTTCAAAGCCAGCCTTAGCAACTTAGCAAGGCCCTAAGCAACTCAGTGAGATTCCTTCTCTAAAAAAAATATAAAAAGGGCTGGGGATATGCTCAATGGTTAAGCACCCCTCGGTTCAATTCCTAATACCAAAAAAAAAAAAAAAAAAAAAAGAACCAACAGCCCTGCTGTGAGCTGCCAGTGGAGGGGACAGCTGTTGAGATTTGAGGATCTCAGTCCTGCAACTTTTCCAACTATATGGAATGAAAACTGCCAACCGGAATGAGCCTGAAAGAGAGTCTTTAGCTACAGACACTACCACAGCCTAGATAACTTGACTACAACCTGGTGAGAACCCTAAATAGGACCTAGGGATGCTGTGCCTGACAATAATAGATGTACTATTTTAAGCTGCTAGATTTGTGGAAATTTGTTATACAGTAGTAGAAAACTAATATATTACTGAATCATGATCTCAGGTGAGCCACTTCATGGACAGTTCTAGGTTCCACAAAGCAGAAGCTTCTCAACTAGAAAAACCTTTAAAACCACACAACTTCTCCAGGTCAGCAGACACCACTTTCACATGAACTGGTTTATTACAAAAGTCTGGCCATCTGTTACCAAAGAAGGTCCAGGGTAGGAGAAAAAACAATGAATACACTCACCTTGGTAAGGGCATCCTCCAAGGCACCAGTCACATCCTGTGCCAGGGCCACAGGGCAGCAGAGACGCAGATCATTGAAGGCAACCAGAATATTGTTGAGGAAGCAGGCAAGGGGTGGGAAGTCTAAAAGTACCATTGGTGGCTGCAGTGTCCCTGGCTGAGTGGCTGGCACAGCAGCAGGAATGTTACTGCTGCCCAGAATGGCTGGAGCTGAGATGAGGGTATAGGAATTCATTTCATCCTGGAATTTTTCCACTGCTTCCTGAATTGCTTTCTGGAAAGTACTGATGGCCACCCGCTGGAAAACAGGAGCCAACTGACCCCGGAAATCAGCCCCCACCCGGCTGAAGGACAGCCCAAAGTACATGCACTGGCCCAGCAGAGAGTCCAGGCGGCCTCCTATCCCCCGGTAAAGGTCAGTCTCCAGCACTTGCAGGAACTGCGAAACTTTCTGCAGCACCCAGCCATGGAAGATGGCACCCTCATTCACTGTGTGCTCCCCAGTGGCAGTGGGCAGCAGTGGGTCCTCATCTGAGAAGATGGCACGGTACTGTGTGATGATATCAAAAAGGTGGACTCGGCAGGCCTCAATAGTTTTTGTGATATGGAAATAGGGATCATCATTAGGGATGGCAGTCAGGATGGAACGGAGCCAAGCATCTCGGGCCTGAAGAAACTTTACTCTTAGCTCAGCTTCAGTGAAGATGTCCATGCGCCGTAGGTAGCCAATGACACGGAGGCAGGCAGGGAGCTGGATGTTGGTCCTCAGTTGCTGGATCAGTTGGCTCAGCATCAGCTGCATGGACTGGCGCACTTCATTCACAATGCCCTGATGATACAGGGAGTGAGTAAGAACAGACACTCTCTGAAACCCACTCCGCTAACCCTGAACATTGCAGACCAACTTCCCATGGTTTTCCTGACATACAAAATACATCTCTAATGCTGACGCTACCAGGTTCACAAAAAAAGGTCTGGTTGCATAACTCCCTTGCTTATAATTCTTTTTTTTTTTTTTTGTAATGGAGTTGAACCTAGGGGTGCCATAGCTATACATATATAGCTATATTCCTAGTTCTTTTTATTTTTATTTTGAGACAGGGTCTCACTAAGTTGCTAAGACTGACCTCAAATTTGTAATCCTCCTGTCTTAGCCCCCAGAGTGGCTGGGATCACAATGTCTGGTCCCTAGTTTATTTTCTTCAGATACTTACCACTATCTAAAATGATCACATTATTTATTTATTTGTTAATTATCAGACCTCCACTAGCATATAAGCTTCATGAGAGCCATGGCCTTGGCTACTTTGATCAACCATAGTCCTGGCACCTATATCAGTGCCTGGCACATGATTAACATGTATCTTTGAGTGAATTAATTAATGTTTTCTGCTCAAGCCTGCCTCCCTGACAGAAACTGACGTGAAACATGCAAAGGTTTTTATCTAACAGTTCAGTCACAATCACAGAATTAATGATTATAAGATCATTTTAGCCACTTGTGATGGCCCTGACCTATAATCTCAGTCGCTCAGGAGGCTGAGCCAGGAAGATTGCCAAGTTCAAGGCCATCCTCAGCAACTCAGCAAGACCCTTATCAACTGAATAAGACCCTATCTCAAAATAAAAAATAAAAAGGGCCGGGAATGTAGGGACATAGCTCAGTGGTGAAGTACTCCTGGGTTCAATCCCCAGTCCTAAAAAAATCAAAAAAGAAGGTCTGAGGGCAATCCCTAATACTGGGGAGAAAAAAAAATCAGCTTGAATATTCTAAGCAAGTAGGCTACCTGGATGACAGGGATGGAGGAGTATTTCCTTTCCAGTCGTCGTACATAGGCTGCAAGCTCCAGGGCTTCTTCATAGTAGCTGTTCCGGACACAGGTATCCATGAGCTGAGGGATCTCCAGAATTTCCAGGATTTCTGTGTGCCGGTTTAGAGTCAGGGTGTTCATCCGGCGATTAGAGCTGATCTCTTCAGCTTCCTTCACAAAGTTCCTAGAAATAATCAAGATAATGTTAGTCCCTTAATGCTCTGCCCCCAAACATTAGCTGGTTACCAAGCACTTACTATAAACTGGGCACTGGGTTAAATGGCTTACCTGATTTAATCCTTACACCAAACCTATAAAGTAAATAAATGTACCTGAGGAAATTTTTAATCTCAGATAGGTGAAGCAACTTGTCCAATATCACACAACTAATAAATGACTGATAGATCTCAACCAGCTGCATGGACTGGCACACATAGGACTAGATTTTTCTAGATCCTGTAAAGGGGAAATAAGTAACTGCAGCAAGGGAGCTCATCTCTCTGGAAGTGTTTCCTCATTTGCAAATCTTTTTTTTTTTTTTGGCACCAGAGATTGAACCCAGGGTTAATTAGCCACTAAGCCACATCCCCAGCCCTTTCCTTTCTTTCTTTCCTTTTTTTTTTTTTTTTGGTAGTGGTAGTGCTAGGGATTGAACCCAGGGCCTTGTGCAAGAGAGGCAAGCACAAGCACTCTACCAACTGAGCTGTATCCCCAGCCCCCGCCCCACCCCCTTTTTTTTTGAGACAGGGTCTTGCTAAGTCCTTAGGGCCTCCATAAGTTGCTGAGGTTGGTTTCAAATTTGCAATCCTCCTGCCTCAGCTTCCCAAGTCACTGGGATTCTAGGCATGCACCACTGTTAATTCTTAATAGGCAGAGTAAAAGAGACAAATATTCCTTTAATAATAGTTACTTTCATAATAAAGCACTAACTAGCCTACAAGACACAACCTTGCCCCAAGTTCCCTCAGGTTTTAATGTCCTATGCTACTGTTCCGCCTTAGTTCCCATCACATCTACTTTGTTATTTCTCTGTAGTAACTGCAGGAACTTGCTCTATGAAGTCCCTCATCTATTTTGGGGCATGGAGGGTACAAAAGCTGTTAAATATCTAAAGGATCAAAAGGAAAATTAAACTTGAATCATAAAAGTCTGGACTACAGTTTAGGGAAACTGGACTGTGACCCAAGAAAGTACAATATAGCTCAAAAACAAAATTTTTATTGTCTGTGATGCCCCAAAATGGGAGGATTTCCTAGTCAGCCTCCTGTCAGTGTTTTGGAGCAGATGGCATTCTATGTGAGCTGTTGTATATATACATAATTACATAAATGTGCACATATAGTAAGCTGGCATTTATTGTGAGCTATGTCAGACCCAATGATAAATGCTTTACGTGGATTCTTTTTATTTAATTAGTACAACAGCCCTACAAGGAGGAATATGCTCCTGGGTTCCAATCGCGACTTGAAAACTTAGTAGCTGTGTAATAAACAAATCACTAACCTGTATCTCAACTTCCTTATTTATAAAATGGTAATTACAGTAGCTACCTCGAAGGCTGTTGTGAGGTTTAAATGGATTAATAAAGTGTTCAGCGGAGAGCCAGCACATAGTATGCGCAATGTGTTAGCTATTTCTATCATCCTAAATGTCAGTTATCATAATCAGAGAAGCCCTTTAGGGCCGGGCGGCTGCACCTGCAGTTCTGCTGGAAGCTGGGCAAGCGGTCGAGCAGGCGGCCGAGGGACGCCTCCACGTCGCCGAAGAGGCGGTGGATGCGCTCGGTGCACTCCGCGCCACGGATAAAGGTCTTGTAGTTGGCGAAGGCCAAGTCGCGCGTCTGTTGCAGCAGCTGCGCCCGCTCCTCGGCTAGGCGCTCGGGCTCGCGCCGCAGCCGCTCCAGCCCGGAGCCGCTCAATTCCCGGAGGTAGCGGCCCACATCGGGCCGCTCCCGCCACTGGGCCTCGGGGAAGCGGTCCCGGAACAGCGACGCCAGGAGCCCTTCATCCTCCACCTCTCCGAGAGCCGCGGCCGCGGCCGTGGCCGTGGACGAGGATGGAAGAGTCGCCGCAGCCGCCATCTTCCCGGCAGCCGCGTCACTTCTCCTCCAGACCGGCGAGGGCGCGGGCGGAGCATTGGGGACCGGAAACGACCGGGACACATTTCCTGTCTCTATGGTTTCCTATCTGGCCGACTTTCTTTTCCCGGCGGTCCTCCAGGCAAGGGGGCACTAGTGCAGGACGGGGCTAGAGGGGCAGGCTTTGGGTTGCCAGGGAGCCGCCGGTACCCGACTTCCGTTTCTGACTACTGAGGCACGAGGATCCGGTGTTTCAACCCAGCGGGAAAATGCGGCCTTTGACTGAGGAGGAGACCCGTGTAATGTTTGAGAAGATAGCCAAATAGTAGGAGCACTCGGGGCGGACGAGGGAGTGTGTGTGCGGTGGACCCTGGGTGGAGTGGGGACGCGGTACCGGGGTGCATCCGTTCGGGCGCGGCCTCCAGTCCTCTTTTTACCCTCAGCATCGGGGAGAATCTTCAGCTGCTGGTCGACAGGCCCGATGGCACCTACTGTTTCAGGCTGCACAACGACCGGGTGTACTACGTGAGGTGAGGCGTTGCTGGGCAGGCAGTGTGGACGAGTGGAGGCTGGCGTCCCGTCAGCCTCCCTCACTCGAAACCTTCCTCCCGCTTATCCCGTTAGTGAGAAGATTTTGAAGCTGGGCGCCAATATCTCCGGGGACAAGCTCGTATCGCTGGGGACCTGCTTTGGAAAGTTCACTAAGACCCACAAGTTCCGTTTGCACATTACAGCTCTGGATTACCTTGCACCGTATGCCAAGGTTTGTGGGATGCCTTCCATTTCGTCATTGGGAAGTAGATCAAAGATGAGGGGCACGTTGAAACGGTGACACATGCCTGTAATCCCAGCAACTTGGGAGGCTGAGTCAGTAGGATGGCAATTTCAAGACCAGCCTCCGCAATTTAGTGAGACCCTGTCTCAAAACAAAACGAGGGCTGAGAATGTGGCTCAGTAGTAAAGCACCCTGGGTTCAGTCCCCAGTACCTCCCTCCCCACCAAAAAAACCCGCAAATTATTGGGCAGCTGTTTTTCTGTGGAGTGCCTGAGAGTACCTGGCCCTGTGCCAGCACATGGGGATGTTTGTAGGACTTGCTGCTTGGCCATGCAGCTGCATTGTATAGTTATCTCCAGCAAAGTAGAAAAGCCTATGCAGATCCAGCTCAAGATGAGAAATCAAATAAATGACTGTGATGAGGAGAGTACTGGGATCCAGAAAAAGAGCTGTTAAACTGTCCATGGGAAAAATTGCTTGTAGAGCTGAGGAACTTTATGGCAGTTCTGTTCAGCGGATGAACAATTTGAGGGAAACATCACCTCCCCCTCTCCCCAAATTCTTTTCAGAAATTAATCACAGAGCAGCAGGTAACTTGTCTACATGGATATAACTATGACTGTTTTTTCTCTTTTGTATTTTAATTTTGTCTTACAGTATAAAGTGTGGATAAAGCCTGGAGCAGAGCAGTCCTTCCTGTATGGAAACCATGTGTTGAAATCTGGTCTGGGTCGAATCACTGAAAACACTTCTCAGTACCAGGGAGTGGTGGTGTACTCCATGGCAGACATCCCTTTGGTAAGTAAAGATGGTAGCTGTTACAAAATCCAACTGTCCTTTTATTCAAGAAGGATATATTTTCAGTCTGTCCACCTGAGAGACTAATTTCTAAGCACCTTTTGAATTCCTCTAGGAGAAGAACTGTGTTTTTTTCTCATTTTTATTGTTTTCAATCCTCAACATGGGCTTGTTGAATGACTTGAGTGAATTAGTGTCTCTTCTTTTGAATCCCAGGGTTTTGGGGTAGCAGCAAAGTCCACACAAGACTGCAGGAAAGTAGACCCCATGGCGATTGTGGTATTTCATCAAGCAGACATTGGGGAATATGTACGTCATGAAGAGACATTGACTTAAAATGAAGTCATCGCGAGAACTTAACAGCTGTGTGGAAGGGCCTAGCTTTGTTTCCTGTGTCTGTGCAGATGCCTCCATCATGTTGAATTTTGTCAGCACTGTGACCTCTACAGGGACTTCTTAGTGTAATATTCTCATTATCACTGACAAGTGCAGGCTCTTTCTTACTATACAGAAATGACTCAAAAGTGAGGTTTTAGATCTTTGCATTTGTGATTTTTATATTTGAATCAGAGGGCTCTTGTTCTGAGTAATAGCTCCTAAATTATTGGAACTGAGGACAAGAATATAGTATTAATTGTTATCTGTGATAACACTGTTTTCCAGACTCATGGTAAGAACACAATGGATTTTCTTTGTTATTTATTAATATCACAAAAGATAGATACTGCTATATAAGAATAGTAGGCCATGTCTGAGGTTTTAAGATATGAATTTGGCTAAAATAATAAGTGCAATTTAGTCAGCTGTTTTTCTATACAGTAAATGCTGTATGGTATAAGAAAAACTTGGATTCGAATCCCACTTCTGCCACTTATCAGCTGTATGACCATGGGTAAGCTTCATTTTCTTCTGTTTAAAAAAAAAAACTAAAAACCAGCTTTAGCCATCAGCCTAAGAATGTTTTTTAGGATTAGGAATCATGATTGTAAAGCATAAGGCACAGTGTCTGGCAAATAATAGGTGTTGGAGAAAATGGTAGAGGAGTTATTTTTATATTACATATATTACATATTTCTTTGACTAAGCATAGGGTCTTATGAGTATAATTTGATTACGTTGTCTTTTTACATTTTTTAAAATCTTTTTCTTGGATGGGATGATCCCAGTTTGTAATTTTGTTTCATTACTTTGATTTTATAAAACACTTATCAACCTTTACTTACCTGACTAGACTGAACAAAAAAGCACTAATTACAAACCCTGAAATAATTCAGCTCCTTCATCTTCATACTTCCTCAAAATCACTTATAGAATTAAATATTTTATACAGAACATTTTAGAGCCAGAAGTTTTAAAAGCTACCTGTACTGTAAAACAAAATAATTTCTTAAATGAATATAATACTTTTAATTCCAAAATTGACATCTTTAAAAATAAAATACTTTAAACTACAAAAAGCACTCTACCAACTCCTCTTATTCTCTGCAAGCAAATTTGCTTTTGTCCCATCATTTTCTACTCTTCTCCCTTCCACGGTTTTCTGTTAACCTCTAAGTAGAATCACTGAAGGCTAATGGACTGCTTTGTGATGAACACTGTTTTGATCTTGGCATTTAATACTTATTTTAGAAATAGATAACCTCAGAACATTTGCACTATGAATTTTATTGCCTTTTTTGCTTTTGTTGATAATCACAATAGATTAAAATATTAAATTGATTTTTTTCCCTCAATAACTTTTCAAAGCTGATTTGACCAAAGTTTTGAAAAAGCTGCTGCCCCAGAAGAAAAGTCCAGATGCTGGAGTCAGCTTAGCATCTTGGCTTTTTTGTGTCAATAGTTGTTGGAACACTGAAGAGACGCTTCAAGAAATAGAGCTGCAAAATCCCAGAAAGAACAATAACAAGGCTCTGGGCTGCTGACCACCAGTTCACATAGGTGTAGTTTGATTGGACAAGGAAAAAGTCAGCTGTTTTCCTCATTCGTGTCAAGGTGTAGAATCGCCACATGTGGAAGACATTGTTGTGCACCTTTCGTGTACTCTCCTGTGGGAGAAAAAATAAAGAAAGGGATCCACCCCCCAACTATCCTCATGGGTGCTCACCAGCACTAACCTATCAGAAAGTTAAGTAATTTACTCATGATTTTAAGGTATATAATACAATGTATTTGGCAGTGCTAGGGCTCAAACCAGCACACTCTAGGCAAACACTACCACTAAGCTAAATCCCCAGCCCTGTAAAACTATTATAGTTGATAAATGCTAACTTTGAAGCTGGGCATGGTGGCATACTCTTGTAATCCCATTGACTCAGGAGGTTGAGGCTGGAGGATCAAGGATCACAAGTTCAAATTAAAGGCAACTGAGTGAGTGAGACCCTGACTCAAAAATCAGGGGCAAGGCAGGGTAGGGTTGTGGCTTGGGTAGAGTGGCCCTTGTTTCAATCCCTAGTACCAAAAAAGGGGAAAAAAAAACAGTGTTAGTTTTGCTGTATATCAAAAGTAGTCTGTACAACAGGGTGGCAGAGTGGTTTTGTTTTTTTTTTTAATATTGGGGAACTGGGGATGTGACTTGGTGGTATAGTGCTTGCCTGGCATGCACACATTACTGGGTTCAGTCCCCGGCATGCCAAAAAAAAAAAAAAAAAAAATGTGTATGTGGTGCTGGGGTTAGAATCCAGGGCCTCTTCATCTGTGGTAGGCAAATATTCTGCCACTGAGCTACATCCCTAGTCCCCCTATAAAAAGTTGTTTTCTTTTCTTTTCTTTTCTTTTTTAAGTGCTGGGAATTGATCCCAGGTCCTTGTACATGCCAGGCAAGCACTCTACCAATTGAGCTATATCCCCAACCCGTTTTATTTTTTTATTTTTTTTTATTTTATTTTTTTTTTTTTTTGTGGTGCTGGGGATTGAACCCAGGGCCTTGTGCTTATGAGGCAAGCACTCTACCAGCTGAGCTATATCCCCAGGCCCCCGTTTTATTTTTTTATGATGAAAAAGCTTCAGTGCTTTATTAGAAAGTTGTTTCCAGAGGATCTCTGTACTTAGGCATGTATTCCACCCTTTATTACACTTTTGGTGATTTCTTACTGCCTGTAGGCAGTAAATATTTTGGGTTTTACAGACCATCTTGTCCTCTTGCAACTCTAAATTCTGCCATTGTAGTACAAAAGTGGCCATAGATACCTTGTATTTGTCATATGAGCATGACTCTTCAAATAAAACTTTGATTTACAATAGCATTCAGTTCCTAGTACCACAAAAATAAATAAAAATAAAACTTCCATTTACAAAACAGCTTTTGCACACGAAGGAGACTATCAGGAGAGAAAAACTGGCTCAGAGGTACATACCTATAATCCCAACCACTTGGAAGGCTGAGTCAGGAGCATCACAAATTTGAGGTTAGCCTGGGCAGCCTAATGAGACCCTGTCTCAAATTTTAAAATGGAGTTAGGGTTGTAGCTCAGTAGTAGAGTGCTCACCTAGCACATGTGAGGCACTGGATTCAATCCTTATCACCACATAACGATAAATAAATAAAGGTATTGTGTCCATTGAAATAAAAAATATTAAATAAAAGGTGGGGGTGGTGCTGGGATGTAGCTCAGTAGTAGGGTACAAGTCTAGCATGCACAAGGCCCTTGGCTTCAGTCTCTAGTACCACAAGGAGAACAAAGAATGAAAGTGAAAAAACATCCCACAGGATTATCTGCAAATCATTTATCTGATATGGACTCCTGTCCAGGTTATATAAATAAAACAACTCTACAAAGACAACCCAAGCTGGGCACATGCCTGTTATCCCAGTGACTTGGGAGGCTTGAGGTAGGAGGATCACAAGTTTGAGGCCAGCATTGCCAATTTAGCAAGACCCTATCTCAAAAGGACTGGGGTGTGGTTCAGTGGTAGAGTGCCCCTAGATCAATCCCCACTACCACAAAAAATAACTATTTATGGCAGGAGTGTGGGGTGCTAGAATTGTGCATACTAGGCAAGTGTCCTACAACTGAATCAAATCCCCAGCTCAACCCACCCAAATTAAGAATGAGCAAAGGAAGCCAGGCGTGGTGGCACATACTTGTAATCCCAGCGACCCAGGAGGATCAAGAGCTTAAACCCAGCCTCAGCAACTTAGTGAGACCCTATCTCTAAAAAAATATACAAGAGGGCTGGGAATGTGGCTCAGTGGTTAAGCACCCCTGGGTTCAATCCCTGGTACAAAAAAAAAAGAATTAGCATAGAATTTTTAAAGCAGATATGCAGCTGAGCACTAAATCTCGGAAGCATTTGTAACTTGGGAAGCTGAGAAAAGAGGATCACAAATTCAAGGCCAGCCTTGGCAACTTAGCCCCTAAGCAATTTAGCAAGAACCTCTTGGTCTGGGGAGATAGCTCAGTTGGTAGAGTGTTTGCCTTGCAAGCACAAGGCCCTGGGTTCGATCCCCAGCACCGCAAAAATAAAAAAAAGAACCTCTTAAATATAAAAAGGCCAGGGATGTGACTTAGTGGTAAAGCACCTCTGGGTTCAATCCCTAGTTCACACACACACACACACACACACACACACACATACACACAATAAGCACATGAAAAGATGCTTAACATTAATTATTAGGGAAATGTAACTCAAACCACAAACCACTTCATATTCACTAGTATGACTATAAAATTAGTGTCAGAATGTGTCAAAATTATCCTCATACACAGCTAATGGGAAGGTAAAATGATTTAGCCACTGTGGGAGATAGTATGGCTGTTCCTCAAACAGGTACAATGTAACCCAACAATTCTACTTTTAGGTAGACCAAAGTAGAAACTAGCACAAATGCTTGTAGGCACATTTCATGGTCAGATTGTGATAGCCAAAAGGTGGAAACAACTCAAAGTTCCCTCAACTGATAAGTGGGTAATAAAATGTTTATTCACACAAGAGAATATTATTCATCCATAGAAAGGAATAAATTGCTAATACATGCCACATGAATAAACCTTGAAAACATGAGTGGAAGAAGCCAATCACAAAAGGTGACATGCGTGATTCCATTTATGTGAAATTTGCAGGATAGGTAAATCTGTAGAAACAATAGAATAGTGGTTGCCAGGGTGGAGAGATCATGGGGGAATTGAGAGTGACTAGCAGGTGGAATTTCTCTTTGGGGTGATGAACTTATTCTGGATTAGATGCTGGGGATGGTTGTACAACCTTGTGAATATACTAAAAGCCAATGAAATGTAGTTAAGGTTAGTGAATTGTATATGGATTATATCTGTGTGTGTGTGTGTGTGCGCGCGTGCACGCGTGTGTGTACACAAACATACAGGTAGTAGGCCCTATTTGGTTTTGTGAGCCACAGTTTACTAGCCTGTGGAATAAAACAGGAGGAATTTAAAGAGCTCTAAGTCATAAAAATCTGTTAAAGGATTCAGATCCTCTTGTCTGTTTGGTTTCTACAAATATGAACCCTCAAGGATATTGCCCCCATAATTTTTAATCTTTATCAAATCAATTTCCATGGCTATTTCTTTCTCACAGAACATATTACCTGAATTGCATCCAGGGTATCGTTCAGTTTTTTTCTTTGAATGTGTTTGTGGTCCATCTCTGGCCCTTCGTAGAAAACTCCAAAGTTGAGGTACACTTGCACAGAACCAAAGTGATTTTGCTGAGTTTTTAGGCAAAGCTGATAATAACCTGTAGGAATTCCTAGATCATTACCAAGTCTTTGGTCTCCCACCCTATCTTAAGGTTTTCTTGGAGATACCTATTCCCCTTTTTAAATTGCTACTGCTGCACATTCTTTTTACTTAGGAAATATCCCATTTTTAAACATGGAGGACACTGTTCTAGTCTTACTAAATATTATCAATATATTTTATTAAATATCATAACTTTCGTTTTATACTGGGCAGATAACAATGTTTTCCCTTTCTCCTAACCTGTAATTGCCATATCTCTTATTAAGATATTCCTTCTCAACAGACTGTTGGGATTTAGAGCACGTGTTTTTCTGTGTCTTGTACACTGTTAGAGCTGAGGACACCATCTTGAACTTGAAACTAGGAAAAAAAATTGATGCTTCGTGAATGAAAAAACTGCCCTATTAGAGTAATTGCCCGCAGGGTGATCTATTCAGCAACTGATGGGGTTTCTATTAGAGTTATTTTGAACTGGATCACCTCTCTGTGCGTCAGGGGTCATGGCAGAATTATAAAAGTGTGGCAATTTTGAAAGGCACTATTGGCGCCACAGGCGCCAGAAATGGTAAACATCCTTTAGTATGGAATGAGTATCCTTCACATGTGCTACACAGTGGAGGACTGTCTGATGCCTCTGTTGGGAAATCTGCCTTGTTTATTAGGACACTTGCTTAGTTACGAAGATTGCCTGGTGCTGTCCAAAGTGAATAGGCTTGATCTGGCTCTAGGTACTTTGGCTGGAGAAGTGCTTTGCTGTGGAGTGTGGGTCTCTCACATGACCATGCATTTTCCTTTGTGCTGAATCTGCTTTTAAATGACTGAAATTTGTTAATTGGAAATCTGTATTATAACTTGTTTTTGTTTTAGTCACTTCCTTTTTTTTTTTTTTTTTTTTTGGTACTGGGGAATCGAACCCAAGCCCTTGTGCTTGCAAGGCAAGCACTCTACCAACTGAGCCATTTCCCCAGCCCTGTTTTAGTCACTTTCTAAGAATTTGATCATTTGGAGAGATGAGAAAATTGAGTTTCCACTGAGTGCAGTGAATGGCGCACACCTGTAATTCAGCTACTTGAGAGGTTGAGGCAGGAGGATCTAAGTTAGAAGCCAGCCTGGGCAACTTCGGGCTGTGGGTGTTGTTCAGTGGGAGTACTTGCCTAGCATGAGAGCCCCTGGGGTCAGTCCCTCTTACCAGGAAAAAACAAAATTGAACTTCCATACCCTGGGTTTATAATGCTCACCTTGAGACCCTGCTCCCAAACTGCCATTGGAATGCCAGTTGACATCCTTAGATGTCAGAGGTCTCCAAGAAACTCTTGGAGGTGAAGGCTAAATTTTCTTCCTACCATCCTACCGTTTTCACCATCTCTATGTACTTCCTCATTATTTTCCCAATTTCATAGAAACCTCTGATTATTATAATAGCTGTGGGGAGGAAAACAGACCTGTCTCTTGGACAAAGAAATTAATCTGGCCCCGAACATCCTGGGAGGTGCCTATGAGGAAACCCTGTGGGGTATGTGCAGTGGCAGCAACATGCCGTTCATGTGACATCCCGAGTATCCGCTGAACCTGCCAAGACATTAAGGAGGGACAAAAGGCCCTGCTACATCACCAAGAAGCCAGCTAGGTGGTAAGATTGACGTCCCATAATCATCAGCTCAGTGGTTCTCAGTCTGGCATGGTACCGACCACCCAATCCCCCTTCTGGTGAGTTTGGAATTGAGCTTTTTGGTTGTCACAGTAATGGTGTTGTGAGGAGCCGCATCTGAACAAATCTGCAATGTCAGACATGGCACGGTAGGACAAATAATTGCCCAAAATGCCAATGGCTCCCCTGCTAAAGAAGAAGACTGTCTCCAGCCACACAGCTTGTATGGATCAGTTGGTATGTACAATTCTGCCTGTAGAGTTCTTGGCTGAACTTGCTTGGTTGCTGAGCTCCCTGGTGGTGTCCCAGATTTGGGCATTTGCTGCTTGGCAGCCCATGCCTATAGCAGACATTCCATGGACACCTGTCCCCAAACTGGATCTTGATAAACCCAAGCTATAGTAGCTACTGTTTTAATACAAATTCAGAGATAAGAAAAAGCTCTGAAAGTTTTGGTGGGGTGGAGTAAGATCAATATTATCTATTACTATATAAAAAAATTGAAGAGTTAACAGGTTTCTAAGATAAAGAACAAAGGAAAGGTAACAGCCTCGCTAGGCACAGTGTTGCACACCTGAGATCCAAGCTACTCAGGTGAGGCAGGAGGATAGTAAGACGGTGCCCAGCCTGGGCAACTGAGCAAGACCCTGTCTCAAAATAACAAAGGTTAGGGGCGTGGCTTAGTGGTAGAAGGCTTCTGAGTTCAATCCCCAGTATGGGATAAATAAAGGAAGGTCAGGGGGCGGTTGCTCATGCTTCTAATCTCAGCAGCTAGGGAGGCCAAGGCAGGAAGATCTAAAGTTTGAGGCCACCTCAGCAATTTCATGAGGACCCTCAGCAATTTAACGAGATCCGTGTCTCAAAATGAAAAATATTTTAAAAGGGCTGAGGATGTGATTCAGTGGTTAAGCACCCCTGGATTCAATCCCAGCCCCAAAAATATATAGATAAAATATAAATGAAAATAAAGGAAGAGGGCAGCTGGAGTTGTGGCTCAGTGGTAGAGCACTTGCCTAGCATGTGTGAAGCACTGGGTTCTATTCTCAGCACCACATATAAATGAATAAAATAAAGGTCTATCAACATCTAGAAAAAAATTTTTAAAAATGAAGGAAGGAGGGGCTGGGGAGATAGCTCAGACGGTAGAGTGCTTGCCTTGTAAGCACAAGGCCCTGGGTTCGATCCCCAGCACCCAAAAAAAAAAACATAAAAAAAAATGAAGGAAGGAAAGAAGGGCTGGGGATGTATCTGAGTGGTAGATCACCACTGGGTTCAATCCCTAGAGGAAGGAAGAAAGGAGGGAGGGAGGAAAGAAAAGAACAGCTTCTAACTTTAAGTGTTCATCATCCTTGAGCAATACGGTGTAAGATCACAATATGGGCAAAAGTACTTGACTTATAGAGAAGTAACGAACACATTTACCTTGCTAAAAGAAGTACTTGACTTATAGAGAAGTAACGAACACATTTACCTTGCTAAAAGATGTCTGGCTGCATGGAAAACTTTGAGCCAGCAATTATCCAGTCTGCCATGATTACCTCTAAAAGTTACTAGTAGAGTGGATGTGGCTCCCTCAGCCCCATTCAGTACAGCAGTTTTCTTTTTTTTTTTTTTTTTTTTTGCAGTGCTGGGGATTGAACCCAGGGCCTTGTGCTTGTGAGGTGAGCACTCTACCAACTGAGCTATCTCCCCAGCCCAGCAATTTTCTTTAAAAACCTCTGGGTCAATCTGCAAAGTTCATGTGTTTTCATTGGGCTTTGTATTATATTCATGTTTTATTTATTTTTGTATGCTGGGGACTCATGTATTCAATTTTTAAAAAATTTTTAAAATGTATCCTTTCTCCTATCATCCCAAAATCCAAGTAAATGAAATGGTTGCCTCTCCAGGGAGAGATATCTCCTTGGTCCCATGGCTTTGAGCACACTTCTGCAGCCCCAGTTTGAGAAGCCAAGCCATATGTTTTACCTCCCATTGGCGAATGATTATTCCGCCAGCTCTCACCAAGAGTTTCCCTCTAACTGCAGATCTATTTCATCAGTAGGTGGGGATCACAGCATAATAGACAGCTAGAACTTGGTTTGATCTAAACCTGACTCGTGTTACAAAAGGAAAAAAAACTTCCCCGTATGGCCAGAGAAACCCAAGTACCTCATAACTGAAATAGAAGTATCCAGTCTGGTGGGCAAATTGCCAAAAGCATTCTGTATTTCCTGGAGGGATCATGATGGCAAAGTCATGTCGATCAGCTCTATGGAACAGCGGTTGGTCCCCAGAGCCACTTAAGGGTTCTGTCTTCTGGCTCCTAGCAGAAATCACTAGATTTAAAACCAATAGCCAAGCCCTAAGGAGTAAAGGGGACATGCTGCCTTCTGTCGACTCCTCTGCAGGTGGACTGCTCGAAGCCCTGTAGATCCAGGTAGTTCTGATAACCATTGGGCTAATCATTAACTCGGGTTATATTTCAGCCAATTTTAGAGCTATACATAGATATGCCATAGTAGAACTGCCATAGAACTCCCATGTTTGACTCATGGGAGAGTTTTTTCCTTTGCCTCAAAAACTGGCGTAAGTGGCTTAGCTGGGCGCAGTGGCTCCGGATGCTGAAGCAGGAGGATCTTGAATTCAAAGCCAGACTCAGCAAAAAGCAAGGCACTAAGCAACTCAGTGAGACCCTGTCTCTAAATAAAATACAAAATAAGGCTGGGATGTGGCTCAGTGGTCGAGTGCCCCTGAGTTCAATCCCCAGTACACCCCAAAAAAATAAAACAAAAAACTAAGTAGCTTATCAGACCTACTCCATGGGTGATAGAATCTACTACCTCATCAGAGAGATTTCTACTCATTCCTTGGACCATCATTTTTCAATTCTTGGTTCTTGGGGATGAAATATTGGGTAAATGCATTTACAGCCATCTAAATATACTGACAAAGATTGGCTGGAGGTGTTTTTGTTTTTTTAAATTCATGACATTTGCCAGTGATATCTCTTGCTCCTGTAAAATATCCAGAGCAATGTGTTTCAACAGATTTCTACCTAGAACTACAGTTTAGAGCAAAGCTCAGCATGTGTGAGCAAAAGTTTAAATTGATGAGTAGAGTGACAAAGACAACACCCAGTCCCCTCTACTTGGTAGTCACCTTCCTTCTGCTAACTTCAACCTGACAATGCATCTAAAGCTATCCAAACCCCACTTAATGACACTGTTCAAATCCTTTGGCCTCATTTCTTCTCTTACTTATAACTTTTTCAGCCTGATAGGTTTAAAACAAAAAAAGGGGGGCCATCCAAAACCCACTTCAAGACTATTATATTGTTCACACCTCAATCTTTCTTCTTTTCCTGATGACTTCAAACACCACTGACTTCATGGCAGGCACTGAGCTAATAAATTTACCTGCACCTTTCTTACTTCAGTCTCACAGCAGCCCTAAGACGGAGATACTGTGATGAGGACACTTGACATTTTAGATTCGAGTGGCTGCTCAGTCTCACAAACACAGCTGGCAGGGCTGGGCCCTTAATGGGGGCTCATGCTCTTAACTTCCAGGATAGTGTTTTTCAGGCTGTCAGTTTCCATATTCTGACATCTAAACTTTTTTTTTTTTTTTTTTCAGTCAGTCTTTAAAAACAAAACTGGCCAGGTGCGGTGGTGCCTGCCTGTAATCCCAGCAGCTTGGGAGACTGAGGCAGGAGGATAGCAAGTTCAAAACCAGCCTCGGCAAAAGAGAGGCGCTAGGCAACTCAGTGAGACCTTGTCTCCAAATAAAATATAAAATAGGGCTGGAGATGTGGCTCAGTGATTGCCTCTGAGTTCAATCCCCAGTATCCACAAAAACCCAAAAAACAAAAAACTGCATTAGCACCTTCTAACTAAGAACTACTTCAGAAGTCATCACAACTAATGACTCCAAGCCTCACAACTAATAAGCAGAGAACAGCCTTAGTAAGTGTGGTTCAGTTCCAGCCAAGGTCACATGGCATCCCAGCACTGAGAAGGCACAGTGGGTCTGTGGTGGTCTTGCTGAAGTCAAGGCAGAAGAACCTGGGGCCACCTCAGTAAACAGTAGCCCTGATACCCAAGTCCTGCTGCCACCATAGTACTAACACCAGTCATGTCGGGGGCAGCAACTAGCTTCTATCAGTTCATGAAGTTTTATAGTTCTAAAGAAGCCATAAGCAGAGTTCTGTGTGTACACATTTCAGTAACAACATAATAAAAATAACACTGAAGTTCTATGAAAAAAAGGCTAATGGAATTACACATTTTAGTGTTTGATTTTGTTTGTTTGTTGTAAACCCAAGGGTGCTCTGCCACTGAGCTAACATCTCTAGCCCTTTTTATTTTGAAACAGGGTCTCCCTAAGTACCTAGGCTGGCCTTGAACTTGTGATCCTCCTGCCTCAGCCTCCCAAGTAGCTGGGATTACAGTAATGTGCACAGTGCCCAGCTTCATTTCCCAAATTTGACAAACACTGACTAGGATACTTTGCTTCCCTAAATGCATCACATTTTCACCTTCTACCCTGAGAGAACCATTAAACGATGTTGAGAGTAGAGGGGAGGAAAGTTTTCTGGACTCTAATCAAGTTTGGAGAAAGACCTCACCTCACAGCAAACAGAAGGCAACTAAGCCAAGAAGAGCTTAAGTTCTCACCTTCTCCCTGTGGCTTCCTTTGGGTTTAGCTGATAGAAAAACAGGAGGGGCTGGGGAGATAGCTCAGTCGGTAGAGTGCTTGCCTTGTAAGCACAAGGCCCTGGGTTCCATCCCCAGCACCCAAAAAAAAAAAAAAAAAGAAAAACAGTAGGATCAAATCCCAGAACACATAGTAAAAGATAATAAAGCTATGCAAAGTTTCCAACTTGCATAAATTTTAAAATTTTAGCATATCTTTAAGCCTTGCCTTTTACTCACTCAAAAGGAAGAAAGGGGGAATTCTTTTGTTCCCCCAAGAAGTATTTTACATGAGGAAATGGACAAATTAAGAGGAAACTTCCACATTGTCTGACATGGCTTCCAAGGATTAGAATATCCAGTACAATGGCCTCCCCACCCCACCTCATGGTACTAGGGATTAAACTCAGTGCTCTACCACTGAGCTACATGTCCAGCCATTTTTATTTTTTATTTTGAGACAGGGCCTCACTAAACTGCCAAAGCTGGCCTCAAACTTGGCCTCAGCCTTCCAAGTAGCTGGCTTCATAGACACGTACCACTGTGCCTGGCTGACATCAGTTTCTTGATCAATGTATATGTAGTTCAGCAAAGTTTGTTCACAATTTTACTACCTCTATCTGTGAAAACATGCTGTGCTGCAATTAAACAGCTAATTAAATTTGAGAGAAGCAAGACTTTAATGAAGAATGCTACAAGTGTGGACAATAATTAGTTCTCATATTTTAAAAAAAGATTACAGAAAACACTTTCTGAAAGTTTTGCTAAAAAGACAGTCTTTAAGGATGTCTGAGAGACAGCAAGCACAACACAGTACAAAAGGAGAAGGAAATGTTGAATTCCAGTGCAAGACACTAACACAGCACAGTAGGGAATAGGCAGAAGCAACTGGTTCACAAAGAATGGAACTAGGCATTTATATTCAATCAGGATTTTTTTTTTTAAGCTTTCAAAGTCCAGCATAAGGAAGGAAACTGAAAAGGAAGGAGGTGGGGCTTAGAGGGCTAAGCTTATCTACAATCACCATTTTACCAAAAAACACACTGGTTCAACCACATGAGAAGTGGAGGATAAACCTGCCAATGTAGCCCAGCACATATTAAGAGCAAATGCCAAGGCAGTCAGATCTAGGGTTGATTTCACAGGTGGCTAAACAGTTTTTTAAATAATTCCACAAGGACTGGTCTCTCATCAACCTGGGCTCAAAATCGATGGAGTTCCTTTGCATTTGCATCAGAAGGCCAAAACTTTATGAGGAACAAGTTCACTCCAGATGATGCTCATGTTGCTGGATTTAACAGGTCATGGAGTCATAAGTGACTCCAAACAGACTCCACCATTTCTAGAAGAAGATTCTACAGATTACTGGGGATTTAAATTTAAGCAAACTACTAAAGAAGGGAAACACTAATGGTATGTGGCACTGTACAAGCTGTGCCTGTCACCTCTGCCAAGAACACAGGGTGGGCTTGGCTTCGCTTCTTAGTTCTTAGCTCCATGATCTCCAACAGTAATGAAGTGGACTTGGGACCTCCTCCATACTGAAGGAGGTTGCCCAAAATTCTCATCCCAGCCCAGCTTCTGAAAGAAACAGCAGACTATCAGGGACTATTATTAGGAACCATGCTCCTGTGAATCCTGGGAAAATGAAAGCCCGTTTCAGTTCATGCCAAGTTTTTTCATGGTCCGCCAGCGATCCTTAATCATCACAGCTGTTCGGTTAACAAATGGATAATTTTTAGAAATGGCAGCCCAGTTTCCTTCCCCATATTTCTGTACTCCAGCCTTGACCCACTCACTTTCTTCTACAGTCCACTTCTGCAAAAGAAAACCAAAAAAGAGTTATCAAAACCCATCTCTACTCATGTGTTTTCCAAAATAGTAATGAGGTAAATTCAAAGGGCTCAAATGCAGCTCAGTGGCAGAGTGCTTGCCTAGCATGTATACAGCCCAGGGGTTGATCCTAGGAGATAATCAACCACTGAGCCATATCCCCAACCCTTTTTATATTTATTTTGAGACAGAGTCTCTCTGAGTTTCTTAGGACCTCACTATGTTGCTGAGGCTGGCTTTGAACTTGTGATCCTCCTGCCTCAGCCTCTGGAGCCACTAGGATTATAGGTGCGCCACCACGCCTAGCTGTGCCCTTAAAACATGGCAAAGATAGTAAATTAACACTGTGGATTGGACAGTTGGTAAATTTCCTGCCATCTCATTCTCAACTAATAATCATTTCTATGTTCCAAACTTCAAACATGTATATGTTGTTCATAATCCAGAAAGTGGTGTCAGACTCTGTCCTAGATTTTTCTTCTAGAGAATAATTATTACTTGGTCCATTGGCAATCCTTTGAATTATCTCAAAAAAAGAAAACTTTTACCAGAGGTGTGGGTAGTTGATGCCTATTAGGAGGGGAATTTATTTTACCTCTGTTCTAATCACAAAATTTGTATCAGAAAAGAGAATTTTAAATTACCTGCTTTTTCGTTATACCAGTTGCATTGTCATCTTCTGGTGCTGCTGGAAAACATTAAAAGTAGACTCATTTTAGAGTTCATCTTTCTCTGTACAAACCAAAAGAAGCAAATATAGAATGCCCCCACAGGGAAAACTTGATTCAAATTTCACAAACATTGACAAAAAAAGGACATCACTAAATGATAATTTATTCTTGTCCTTTGTGAACTCAGTCATTTCAGTCTGTGAGGATCTGCTCAAAGCAAGTGCCTTACAAACAGGTTTCCAATAAAAGTTGGTTAATGATGGATTTTAGGCTTTTTAAAGACCATCAGTGTTTAAAATTACTGAGGGAACATCATAGGTAATACCTTAATAGAATCTGTATGTGTGTATATATCACATATACATGTGTAATTTCTAATTTATAGCCCTTGCTAACCACTGCTTTGAAACGACAGTTTTACTATTTTATGTTCAGATTTTCAAATCCTTGATCATTTTATATAAGTATAGCTTATGCTAGGAATAAGAGGTCAGGCATCAAAAAATATGCACCAAGATGATTTTTTTTAAAGGCCAGAGAGCTATAGGAGGGTATATGAGTGTAAACCACATGCCATTTCAAGCAATGGGAGGCAGGTGAAAAACTGCAAGAGGCAATGGTGAATGAACATGAAACCTGCCAGTGTGTCTGCCTCAGCAATGTCACTATCCTGACAATGTGTCCTTAATAATGGAGGTAAATGGCTTTGGAAAAGGGATACTTACAGGACAGACTACTTGTAAGGAAAAAAAAAAAAAAAAAAAAAAAAATTCATAAATTATGAAGTATACAACAGTGGAAGCAGATTTCTAAAACTGACAAATCTGGCTGCATTGGATGTGGATATTTTCTAGAATTTTATATTCTATTGTTTTAGACATTTAATGTCACTTATTGTTTTTCTGTTACTTCCCTCCATTCTTCATGTGATCTTGATCTTACCAATCACATTTTCATCAATTAAGGTACTTTTTAAGGACAAAATCTTTGGGACTGGAAAAGGTTTATTGTTGCCATGTTAAGGAAGTCTTTAGAAACGGGCAAATGAAGATTTAGCACTCAGGTATTTCCATCAGAATGTAAAGTACGCGGAAGAGATTCTAATGCAAATGCTATTAAGTTTGGTATTAATTAGGAAGAAGAAAAGCCTCATCTTAAAATATATACATACATATATGCATATATATATTTATATAAAATGGGAAGAAAAGAAATTTTTTTAAAAAATTTTACTTAAACAAGAATGCAGGAAGTGACCTTTATACTGTCTTTTCTAATTTAAGAACTTTAGGAAGAACATCAACTATTATTAAATACCCTGGGGTTTATTAAAATGGTCTCCACTGTTTAATGGAAAAGGACATAAAATTAACTCTTTTCTTTTTTTTTGCGGGGGGTACTGGGGATTGAACTCAGAGGGGCTCAACCACTGAGCTACATCCCAGCTCTATTTTGTATTTTATTTAGACAGGGTCTCACTGAGTTGCTTACACCTCGCTTTTGCTGAGGCTGGCTTTGAACTCAAGATCCTCCTGCCTCAGCCTCCCGAGCCGCTGGGATCACAGGCATGTGTCACCACTCCCGGTCATAAAGCTAACTCTTTATGAATCAAATGAGGCCAGGAATTAATTTTTTCTAGTTTGGAGATAGCAGCTTCTGGAAAATGAATGACAGTAATTGTAACAAATATTAAGGAGAGGCCACAGGGAATTTATAGCTTACCCTGAACTTGAAAGAGTTCGTCTTCTTCCACCCAAGTCTCTTTTTCTTCAACCCCATTGGAGCTGTTCCACTTGCCTTTGGATACTCTGAGGGGAGATCAATGAGGACAAGGTATAAAATATTCATCCCAGTCACACCACGTTCTGATCTTGGCTCACTCGTGGCCCTCTTTCGAAGTTCACCTACTCCCAGCTCCCAAATGCACCGTCCCTTCTCCTAGACTGGCCAGGCATCTCCACATCAGCACCCCTCAGGCTGCAGGAGCATCCCTCTAACTCAGCACCATCCCCTCAATTTCTGTTCACTTCCCCAAGGTTTTGTTTGGTTGGTTGGTTTTGGCTCTCTTAATTCTGGAGAAGCTACAAACTCTTCTCTCCTTCATGGATATGCTCTCTTATCTCCAAGCCAACTTCCTTTCCCTCTCCCTTCCCCTAGTTCAAGCCCAAAGTGCTTCATGCCAGCATTAAACTAGGCACTTTCCCTTCCAAAGTTGACTTAATTTACCACATACCTTCTCCAGTCTGTGATGGCTTCTCTCTAACCAGCAAAGCCTAAATGCCTAAATAGTCTATTGGCCCTAGGCAGTTTCCTACCAAAGGCCCCCCAGTACCTGCCCCACAGCGGAGCCAGGCTGCTCTGCTACTTCTACCAGCTTGACACTTGCCTGCTTCTCCATATAGTCTGTTCTCTCTAACTGGGAGTTCTTTGCCTGCCCAGAAAACTCAAGCCATCTTTTAGTGACACCTCCTCCTCTATCTACTGGTCCCAACTCAGTCTGGAAGGCCTCACTCCTGTGCCCCATGGCAGTGTTTCCACTTTATAAAAACTATTTCACAGTGTGCTCCTAACCATGAACTACTCAGAAGTCAGGCCCTACCTTAACTTACCTTACAAATACCTAGCACAGTAGCACACCCAACATGGGCTAGAGATATGCTAGTTAAATCAATATTGGGATTATCCAAGAGCCAAAAAGGAATTATACCATCAAAATTTAGAATGATAAGCAAACAAGAATCAATCCTTCCTAGAAACATGAAATAAGTGCTTGGGTATAACCACCAAAAAAGGTCTATAGCTAAAAAACACCCAAACTCAAATTACAGTCCTTCTCTTCTAATCAACTTTTAACTGTTTATCATTAGAAATATGACTGCCCTTAGTAAAAAACACAGCACAAAGCTGACCTCAGAATTCTAATTTCTACAAAATAAACATGGGGAATGTCTGAATTGTTTTGAAGAATTTATACGGATAAAAATGACCTACAAATGTTGACACACAGTAGAGACAACTTCTGTCTCCTCTCTGACAGGAGACACCAAGCATAGTCACGCATGCCTGTAAACCCAACAATTTAGGATGCTGAGGCAGGAAGATTGCAAATTCAAGGCCAGCCTCAGCAACCTAGCAGGGGCCTAAGCAACTTAGGAAAACCCTGTCTCAAAAAAAGTAAATAAAAAAAAGGGGCTGGGAATATGACCCAATACCAAAGGGAAAAAAAATCTATTTTGCAAGTGAGTAGCAAATAAAAGCAATTTGGTTAATAAATACATAGTCTTGAAAAAATTCCTGAGTTCTGTAAGTTTTCTAAGACATTACTTAACCAAGTGGCTGATACAAATGGTAGACTATTTACTGTGTTCTTAAATTGGATTCTATTCCCCATGTTATTTGAGAATTACTTGCTTAAGACAAAGCGAAAAAAATTTCATGAGGTTTTTCCTTCTCAGGATATTACTATTAATTACTATTTGTAAGTAAAAGTCAGATGGTTACAGTTCGAGCTTTCCTGTCCCAGTGCTGGCATAAAACTGATTTGAACCCAGGTTTCCTGCTGGCCCATCATTTCCCGAGTTGTCCTCTCTTCCTGCAGTCTTCTAAGATTATGTTTACCTCCCCTTCCTCTGGATTCTCAGCATTACCACCTGCACGATTATTTCAGGAGTCACTGCAGGGGCTTCAAGACTTGCAGCAGATGGCATCATGCTGACTGCCTCTGCTTGCTTCTCATGCTGTGGGAGCTGAGATCAAGGTTCTGTTCATGGCTGTGTGGACCTGGGCAAGCAGGGCCACTTTATGCTCCTCATTGCTAGGTTTTGTACTTGGGATCTGGGTTGAGAATGCTGTGTTATAAAACAAAAACAAACTATGGAAGTAGGTATGGCCCACAATATTTGCCTCATTTATTTGGTTAATACCTAATTAGCACTGGCTATTTGCAGTGCTGTGGAAGATAAGTATAAAAATCTAGGAGTCATGGCCCTGCCCTCCAGGTGATCTCTTCTAACCCTTCTTCCTCAGTCTTCCCTGCTCATTGACAGTTGTCTCCAGCCTCCCTCACTACCCTCTGTGTCTGTTCAAAAGCCCTCAGTGGTGCCCCTTCAGGCCTCCCAATTAGTTACATTAGAGTCTATCTGGGACATAACTAGAAAAGTATACTACAGAGCATTCTCCTGCCTCTTCTAATTCAGTGCTCAGGAGCCTGGGAATGTTGTTTGTTTGTTTTGTGGTTCTGGGGACTAAACCCAGGAGAACTCTACCACTGAGCTACATTTGATTTTTTGAGACAGGGTCCACTAAGTTGCCTAAGCTGGACTTGAACTTGTAATCTTCCTACCTCAGCCTTCCACATAGGTGGAAGTACAGGTGTGTAACAACACATCCAGCAGAGTAAATACTTTAAAAAATATTTTAAAAGTCACTGCAACTCGAAGCCCAGTATGAGAAACTGCCTGACAGATGAAAATTAAGAAGATCTGGCCCTTCTAACTTTCCTCCTCCCTTCTCTCCCAAGCACTGCACTTTCTTACTAGTTACTATATGGAGCACTCTGAAACATGCCAGGCTTTCTGTGACCGTAAGTAAGGCTTTCCCACTGCCTTGAACCCTCTTCCTGCAGTATGCTTGATGACCTACTCAGCCTTCCAGGCCAGCTCAATGTCTGCTCCTCTGCAAGATCTGCAGGCTCAGCAATCCTTCCCCTAATCTCCCTGGGCACCTCACACATCCTTTAGAGCAGAGATCACTGGATCCCTTTTTTCTGTAAAGAGCCAGCTAGTATTTTCAGATTTGTTGTCTTCATTGTGACTACTCAACTCAGGCAGAGTCAACTCATGGACAATCCATGACTGATGGGTATGGCTATGTTCCATTAAAACTTGGAGAAGTGGTGGGTGAATCCACCAGCTTAACGGCTGTACTGCCAACCCCTGCTTTAGAGAACCCACCATACTTCACATGTTCTTGACGTATGAAATAGGTGAGTATGTCTGAAACCTTCACAAATCTTCCCAATTACAAACAGTGCAATCCTGCCCTTTCTCCCGTTTCTTAATCTGTTCCTGGGGGCAATACCTACACGCCATAGAACTAATGTGAGGAATAAATGCATTGTGTATCAAATGTGAACAATGTATGTAGAGCTGCCATCAACTATGCCCACTGCCAGCCAAGGACTCATATTCAGATCCAAATAGGGGTGCACATAAGGCAAATTTGTGCCTAAGGAGAAATCACTTAACAGATGCCACAGCCCTTTGGGGCACCTAGCATGATGCATGCCAGAGCATGGGTCCCAAAACAACAGAACATGGTGAAGATGGCAATGGCTTTGGGAGATCAGCAAAGTGAATCACTTACAGCAGGAGCAACCAGGGAAGAGTTCACAGAAGAGGCAGTTTTGAGAGGCAACTTGGTGTACGTGACCTACAGGCCCTGGAATTTTGTGTCAAGATCAACCTGGCTTAAAACACCCAAATCCTAGTTTTGCCCCTTTCAGCTGTGTGACTTCAGGTGAGAGCCCAACTTTTCTAAGCCTTCCTTGTCCATGCAGTGGGGCTAATATATCATCTCACAGTGAGGACTGTAGATTCACTAAGATAATACATGAAAGGGCTTGGCACCTGAAAGCCCTTAATCCACAATAGCTTCCCTTCCCTTTGAAGATAGATGGAATTCTAAGAAGCAATGATGGAAGGATGATAATCCACTGTAGGGAATGACAGGAAGCAAAAGTACAGTAATAAAAACAGACAGTGTTCCAGAGACAGCAAGCAGACTAGTTTACCTGGAGGGTGGATCCACAATAAGGCACAAAGGGCAGCAAAACTCAAAAGCCAGGTTGGGCTGGGAGTCATGATGGGGAGCAATATTAAAATGTTATAACCACTGCCCCACAGTACCTAGCAGGATGTGGAAGATTAATAAGTATTTACTGAAAATGCCAAGTTTAAAATGTTCATAAAAGGTACAAAACTGTAAGTATTGATTAGTCTCTTTTAAGAATCAAAGTATAACATGGCCCAATCCAAACAAATTTCTTTTAACAAACAAGACTAATATTTAGTAGTCAAGGCACTGAGAAGTTTGCTAAAAACGAAAGCAGTGACAGGGAGGAGGCTCAGAAACCTTCCAACCATCCTCCCTCACGCCCTAGTGCAAAGCTGGGCTGCCTACATATGGACCTTCAGAACTGGCAGGGACTGCTACGTCGTCACGCCCTGCTCCCAAGTCACATTCTAGCAGTCTGAGCAAGCCTTGGTGGTGAATAACTTAGCTGAAAGTTACTTCATTCACGGAAGTAATACCAGGCCCAACCAGGACCGCCAACCAGCCCCAAAACTGCTACAAAGAAGGTCTTCATACTTGGGATTCTTCTCCCCAGGGCGGGGCTGGTTGAGAGCGGTGGGCTTGGATGGTGATGCTGAACCAATCTCCTGGGAGGAGCTCAAGCCTGTGCTGGGCTCAGTACTCTGGCTGTCCTCCTCCAAAACCAATCTGCTTATAGTCATGCGCTTGTTCTTAGGCTGTAGTTCTGAGCCACCTTCACCCTCAACAGGAGCTGAACTTTCATTTTCATCTTTTTTGGGTCTCTTGTTTTTGAGGGCTGGTGATGATGGGGACGCTTGATTAGGAAGTACCAGATCTTTCTGGTCCAGTTTTGAGAATGCTGTCTCCGAATCCTGTGCACCCGACAGAGCCTTGAAAGCTGCCTTCAGAGTCATAATTCCAAAGGTGGTTGGAGTATTCCGTAGCTGCCTGTGAATAAAGTAAACAAGGATCAATTTCACCATTTTTGGTGCTCAAATAGGCACAACTTTTTCTTGAGTGTAAGGCTTCAAATCAGACAAGAGGACTCCTTAAGTTGAGGACTCCCTATTAAAAAAGGGGTAGGGAGGGGTTGGGGCTGTGGCTCAGTGGTAGAGTGCTTGCCTAGCATGTGTGAGGCACTGGGTTCAATTCTCAGCACCCCATACAAATAGGTAAATAAAGGTTCATCAACAACTAATAAAGATTTTTTTTTTTTTTTAAAGAGGGGTAGGGGCTGGCTTTACACACCCATTATTTAAAAATTTATATTTTAAATATGATGAGTAAGTTGTATTATGGAGTTTAAACTCCAAGTAAGAACCTTGAAGGAGCTAGAGCCAATGATGCTCTCCGCAGAGGCCTCCTTAGCCCACCTACTCTCTCCCTTTAGTTTACATAGCCTAGAGCAAGGCTTTCCTTGCTGTAGGCTACCTTTCTACCTACCACAAAGTCCACAAAGACAATCCACTGTAATCCAACAATCTCACCTTGAAGTCTAGATTTTCTTCCAGCCATTCCAACTGTCATATAAGAGAAATAATTGACTGGTCTCCACTCACAATATACTTAAGAACAAGATCTTGAGAACTGTCAGGCAGCAGGTGCCATGCTATCTTGGAACAATGGGAGACTTGCCTTTTATAAAAAATTAATCTATCATTTAGAACAGCTTATGTAATGAAAGTAGAAACTGTCAGGAAAGGGGCAAATTGACAGCCTACAGGCTAAACTCAACTAGCAGATGAATCTTATTGTCCAACAGATAAGAAGGGTTTTTTACCCTTAAAATGGACTGTTGGCCAGACACAGTTGTAGTGGTGCATGCCCATAATTTCAGCAACCTGGAGGCTAAGAATCTAGAATTGCCAAGTTTAAGGCCAGCCTCCTCAATTTGGTGAGACCCTGTTTCATAATAAATATAAAAAGGGCTGGGGATGTAGCTCAGTGGTTCATTCCCCAGTATGAAATAAATAAAAATTTAAAAGTTAAAAAAAATGGACTAATCAACATTCAAAATTTGAGAAATCTCAAAGAAAAGTGGACATCTCACTCAAAGATTGAACCACCAAAATGCTGGCATGCTTGGACATTCCCATGGGGCACCAATCACCGGATGCTGAAAAGTACATCCTTTCTGCATCCTAGTCCCATGCTCTTGACTATCTTATGCTAGGACCCACTTTGCTGTGTCCTTACTAGGCTGCTATGGTATGGATATTTTATGTCCCCAAGGATTCATGTTAAAATTAACCTCCCTTTTTGAGGTAGAAATTAGACTATAGGGTTTAGAGGTAGGGCCTTTCAGAAGTGAGGAGGATTAGATAAGACTATCAGAATACAGTCCCTGTGTTTGAATACTGATGGCTTTCTAAGAGAGAGGCTAGAGGACATACACGTAAATTCAAGCTCCCTGTCTCTTGCTATGTGATGACCTGCACCACTTCAGTATTCTGTAAGAAGGCCATCACCAGATATGGGCCCTCAAACTTAAAAAACTCCGAGCTGAATACACAACTTTTTTTTTTCTCCTTATAAAAAGTTATCCAGCCTCAGGATACAGCAACACAAAATGGACTAATACATATGCTGGCAGATGTATCTAATGTGACGCCCCCCACAATTCATTTTGGGATTTTGACTCACATCTGAACACTGCTTTTTGAATATATTAAGGAAGTGTCCACAGGATATGGGCATGGCAGACAGCAAGAAAAGTGGAGACAGAACCTTTGAGGAAGAGCCAATCAGGAACTTCTGTTAGGAATCCCAGACATCCCTTCTTCAATATTCACATTTTCCTTCAATGTACACTCTATCTCCCAGAGAGCCTTGTACAAGTAATCCAATGACATGTTAGGAGGTCAAATAATCAAGAGGAACTGATCCTACTCAGTGTTTTCCCGAAGACCACAAAAGGGCAGCCCCCTCACCTTGCAGACTCTCTGAGTGGCTTTTCCACAGGCTCTGGTGCTGGCTGTTTATCTTCCTTCATTGTACTGGAGGGAGTAGACTCAGATTTCAAAGCCTTTTTGGCCATCTGGGAAAGGAAGGATGTCAGCAGGTAAAGGAAGTCACAGAATTTCATTTATTCTCCTTTCACCAAGAACATCCTCAATATGCAAATAAGTTCACTTACAAATCCAATCCAGATATAAACTGAAGGAGGACATAAAACAGAATAGACCTAATGAGAATCATGTCAAACTCCTTTTTTCTTTCCTTCCTCAAAAGAGTTACATTTCCACAAATGCTCACAGTTATCTACGCTAAAGGAGAATTCAAGTTGAGTGGTTCCCTCTTGACATTGCAAGAACTCTTTAATCTTTCACACACCAAATAATAACATGATTTTACTTCACATTTCTTCTTCTATCTTTCCAATCTCAGCCCTAATCCAGTCTGACTCCCAAGTATACCTTTAGAGTCATATAAAAAAGCCAAACATCTTTTTTCAAATGTAGGATGTTTGTACTACTGATTTTCAACTTGTGCATAAAACTTATTGTATTTCCACAAATATATTTTGCCTCATTGACAACTTTGAAAAGCCTTATTCTATATAACAGATATCTCTATATATAGATCTTTATTTATTATTATTATTATTTTGGCACCAGGGATTAAACTCAGGGGCACTTGGTCACTGAGTCATATCCCCAGCACTATTTTGTATTTTATTTAGAGAAAGGGTCTCACTGAATTGCTTGATGCCTCACTTTTGCTGAGGCTGGCTTTGAACTCGAGATCCTCCTGCCTCAAACTCCTGAGCTGCTGGGATTACAGGCATGTGCCACCATCCCCAGCTTCTGTTGTATATTTTTAAGGCATTTAGTTAAGGGAGATAATACACATAATTTGAAGTCTTTTTCACACATTAATTCTTTCCATTTCTTTTTTGGTGGCACTAAAACCCAGGGGTACTGTATCACTGAGCTATATCTTCAACTCTTTACTTTTAATTTTGAGGTGGAGTCTTATTAAGTTAGGCTGGCCCCAAATTTTGAATCCTCCTGCCTCAGCCTCCTGAGTTCCTAGAATTACAGATATGTGTCACTGCACATAGCTCTCTTTTAATTTTCTAATTCCCTGTGCATCCTCAAGAGCAAATCACTGGGAAGAAAGGAGAGGTCAAGGCACACCGTGAGGAGGTAGGGCTCAGTGTCGTCCAGGTGGCTCTCCAGAAAGCGCAACATCTTCTGCTGGAAGGTCTCATAGGAGAAGTTCTGGATAACAGGGTGAGCCAAGTTCTTTTCTCGAATAATGTTTAGGAGATCATTTCTCAGCTTCTATACAAAGGATAGTGTTTTGGAACATGAGAAAGGAAAAGAACACCAGTAAAAATTCAATGAGGAGTTGAGACAGAACACTGTCAGAAACTTTGCATCATTATCAATGAAAATCACTGGTATGCATATAGGAAGGGAAGTCCAGCACAAAGGACTAGTCAATAAACCATGATTCAGCCACAATGGGTTACTATGCAGCTATAAAACAAAGAATAAATAAGCTCCTATGTGCTACCACAGAACTCCAAGATTTATTATTAGGTGAGAAAAAGCAAATTAAAAAGTGTTCAATATCAGCACATAAAATATGTTGTCATGTGTGAATGGGACCAGGCAAAATGGGTACATATGTATGACTATACACACAAATGTGCTTGCATATGCAAATCTCTGAAAGGATAAAAGAAACTGAGGGGAACAATATGGGAAAGGGTCAGAGATGAGAGAATTTTCACTCAACATTTTGTTATGCCTTTTGAGTTGTATATTATATATACATTACCTTTTCAAAAATAAAATTTAAATCTATAAAGGAAAAAAAAAATAAGAGCAGAGGACCAAGAGAGCTTTTGACTCCAGAAAACAGGTCTTAGGTCCTCACCAAAACAGAATCTCCTCAAATCTACAGGATTAGCACTTCAGTAAACAAGGAGTACAAAGCTTGTCAGCTCAATAAATGTTCTGTCACAAACCAGATAGAAATAAGGCAAGTAAATGGCTTATATAAATTTATCTAAAGAAAAATAAATTTTGAAAAGCCAATCTCGGAACTTGAATCTGAGTGATTTTAGATATAAAAAAACATTCTAAAGACATTCCATATTATTTAAAGGTGAGTATCTAGATAACATTCCTAACAAAGAGCCCTTTCCCTATTGTTCCACAAAAAGCAGTAAGATGGATTTAAGCCATGGGAGCAAAAATATATCAAATTTACCTGAGTTGTTGGGTCCTTGGACATGTGTTTTTTCAAAATTTTTGAAGCCTTTTCAAATTCTTTGTTTTTGATACAAATAATGACAGCCTACAAAAGGGGGAAAAACTTTTTTTTTTTACTTTTGTAATGAAAGATGTTATCAGAATATCAAATATCAAAATAAACTGTACTAAAAAGTAAAATTGAGCCTTACCTACCCAAGAACTTTTTCACAACATATCAAATTCCTATACTTAAAAACCAGTAATTGTTCAAGGGTTGTGAACTACTGTAAGCTGCCTCTTTCAGCTTGTAAGATAGTAGCCTTTCAACATTACAATGGATTGTTTTTTAAATGGCTGATAGAGCAGAATGGGATCCCTGGATTACAGACCATTTAACCAATCTGAAAGGGCCTCTTAAGGAAAGACAAAATAGACAGGAGTCATTCTAGATTCCTCCAATCCACAAAACAATTGCTTCTGTTCTTTTTGGTTGCAAGAGCTTTGAAGTAAAGGGGAGATGGGGAAGGAGGATGTACAGTGGGGGAAAAAAAACAAGTGGCTTGCTGACCATCGGGTTTGCTGAGACAGGGTTCACAAGTTACATTCCGGAAAGGCCTGAGGCCAGTTCTGTAGAATGAAAAAAAAAGGCTCTTACACCATAAATACTAGCAAGCAGCTTTAGTTAAAATGTGCAGGGAATTACTGAGACCAACAAACCAACTCATCCACAGTGGTAAATAAAAAGTACAAAGTTCCAGGTAGAATGAGAAGTTTTCATCAGCCACAGAAGAGCTTTCTATAAAGAAAGCCCAAAATAATATACGTAAAGGAAAAATTACAATGATTGAAAATAGAAGGGAAATATTAACTTATGTGAACACAAAAAAATTAGAAAAGCCAAGAAAAAATGAAGGACATTTGGAGTTATTTAACAGGATAAAATAAGTCACTTTAAACCCTGTCTCAAAGAGGCACACAGAAACAGATATTTTGAAGAGATCACATTAAAAAAGGAAGGAGGGCTGGGGCTGGGGTTCAGCGGTGGAGTACCTGCCTTGCAGGCGCGAGTCACCATATAAAAAAATAAAATAAGGTATTGTGGCCAACTACAACTAAAAATACTTTTAAAGTATTAAAAAAAAAAAAAAAAGGAAGGAAAATTTTTCCACAGGTCTTTTCTTCCTATGTGTATGTGTATCAGGGATTGAACCCAGGGGCCTGCAACCACTGAGGTACATCCTCATCCTTTTTTGCTTTTATTTTGAGACAGCCTTGCTAAAGACTACCCAGGCTAGCCTCGAACTTGTGATCCTCCCCTCAGCCTCCCCAGTTGCTGGGATTACCAGCATGCACCACCACACCAGGCTTCCATAAGTATTTTCATTCTTCATGGGGGAGAATGTACAGAGATACAGACTAAAAGGAGATATAGAAAGGGAATTCATTAAATATCAATCTCTAGTGATTCCATCCTTTATATGCTAAGCACAGCCATCCAGAGCATGAAGAAACTGGTATCAAATGCTCTGAAATAAGCAGGCATGATCAAAATTCTTGCTATCCAGAGAAATTACAAATAAATCTTTTAATCAGAAAACCATATCCACTTACACATCATTTTCAGCAGAAAAACTATTCTAAGACTATCCTTACTACCTTCAAGTACAAAGCTTTTACATTTTACAAGTCATACAGGTTCCATTACATTTGTTAACTTAAACTGCACACAGCAATATCAACCTGCCTTAGACATAGAGTTCTGAATGTTTTTTGGGTATTTTGGTTTTGGGGTTTTTTTTGTTTTTTTGTTTTGTTTTGTTTTTTGGTACTGGGGATTGAACCCAAGGGTGCTTAACCACTGAGCTACATCCCCAGCCCTTTTATATTTTATTTAGAGATAGGGTCTCACTGAGTTGCTGAGGCTGTCTTTGAACTTGTGATTCTCCTGTCTGTCACAGGAGCTGCTGGGATTATAGGCATGTGCCACCATGCTGGGCACAGTTCCAACACAGACTCTCATAACCACCATAGGAATCCAAAAGTCTCCCCTGTATGGATCCTTTTTAGGTAGTCACATCCTCCCTGCTTCCCTAACTGCTGATCTTTTTGCTGTTTTATCTCTTCAAAAATGCCATATAAGTCGAATCAGGCCAAATGTAGCACTTATATCAGTTTGAACTGGCTCTTCTCACTATGCCTTTGAGATCCAGCTCCACTTTTTTTTGTTGGTAAGCATTCCACTGTGCGGACACACTGTCACATACCCATTCATCCACTAAAGGACCTTTGGGTAGTCTGCAATCTTTGGTCTTCATGCATATAGATGCTAAAACATTTATGTATAGATTTTAGTGTGAACATAACTTTTCTATTCTGAAGTAAATATCCAGGAGTGGGATTGCTGATTGATATGAAAAGTGTATGTTTAAGTTGATAAGAAATGGCCAGGGCTGGGGTTGTGGCTCAGTGGAAGAGCGCTCACCTAGCATGTATAAGGCACTGGGTTCGATCCTCAGAACCACATAAAAGTAAAGAAAAGGCATTGTGTCCATATACAACTAAAAATAAAATAAATTTAAAAAAAGAAATGGCCAAACTATTATGGTATAGAGTAGCTAAACCATTTTGCACTTCTATCAGCAATATGAGTTCCTATTGTTCCATATCCTCACCAGCATCTTTTAGATTGACAAAAACTTTATATATCTTTCATGTACAACATGTTTTGAAATATAGCATTTCAAACTGGTAAAAAAAAAAAAAAAGAAATATAGCATTTTTATTGTTAAAGTTTAGAAATACTAATTAGTATGTACTAGTATTCATTGTGGTTTCAATTTTTATTTCCTTAACGACTAAATGAATGAGCATCTTTTCATGTGGCTTTTTGCCTTCTACATTCTTTTTGGTAAGCCTTTTGCACATTAAAAAAGTAGGACTGTATAGGCTTGTTTTCTATTAAAAGCTCTTTGTATATTGTGAATACAAGTCCTTTATCACATATATGATTTGCAAATAATTTCTTGAAATCTGTAGCTTGTCTTTTCCTTAACAGTGTTTACCTCAAAGTAAAAGCTTTAAATTTTGATGAAGTCCAAGTATCCATTTTTCCTCTTATGGATTGTTTTGGTGTCATATCTAAGAACTTTTTGCCTAACAATGACATGAACATTTTCTTCTTGCTTTCTTCTGAAAGTTTTAGTTTTACATTTAGTTTATTATCTATCTTTTTGGTTAATTTTAGTGTAACATGCTTATTAAGGTCATGGTTCATTTTTGCATATGAACTTTCCACTGTTTCAACAGTGTTGAACCACCAGTGTTTCTGGACTCTCCCTTCTTATTTAGAGACATAAATAAAATAGAGACATAGGATCTCTATGGTCATGGGTATTATAGCTTTCTTTTCTTTGCCCTGCCCACTTTATAGTTATTCTTAAAACTGAGTATTATGAATCCTCCAACTTTTTTTTCATAAAATTCTTTTAGTTACTTTAGTTCCTTTAACTTTCACATAATTTGGGAATCAGCTAGTCGGTATAAAAAGTCCTGCTGAAATTGTGATATGAATATTTATTCTATAGATCAAATGGAGAAAACTGGTAACTATTTTAAGTCTTCCATGAATATGGTATATCTTTTAAATAAGTTTTCATTTTCATTCATCAGCTTTTTGTATTTTTCCACATATAGATACTTGGTTTTGCTAGGCTTATCATCAAAGTTTTTTTCTTTCTTTTATTTTTGGCAGTTGTTTTGTTTTGGTATTTCTATTTTAAATTGTTCACTGCTAGTATACAGAAATACTATCAGTTTTGTTAACTTAATACTGACAAACTAATTATAGGAGCTATAGTTGGGTATATTTCATGGGGCTTTCCAAATAGTCAAGTCAGTTGCAAAAGGGACAATTTTATTCCTTTTTTCCAGACTATTTGCCTTCTTTCTTTTTGTTGCTTTCTAGTGTCAGCCAGGCCTTCCAGTATGATGTTGAATGAAGTGGTAAGAATGGACATCCTTGCCTTGTTTCAGATCTTAGGAAAAAAGCATTCTATTTTTCACCATTAAGCACATTAGTTGTGGGGTTTTTTGTAGATATCCTTTATCAGGCTCAGGAAGCTCCCTTCTATTGTCTGCTGAATGTTTTTATCATGAATTAATACAGCATTCTGTAAAATGCTTTTTCTGCACCAATTGATAGGATCATATGTTTTTTTTTTCTTTTTTAGACAGTATGGTAGATTATACTGATTGATTTTCAAATACTGAAACAGACTTGCAGTTGTGGGTTTTAATTTCCACATCTGTATCCAGAGCCAAACAGCAGGTTAGAGACAGTAAAAGAAGCAGTGGAATCTGTTCCAAGTTTTAGGGAATCAAAACTCCTCTAGTAAGAGAGAAAGTTTTCCTTCCTCGGTTTTAGGTGCCTGCTCTGTTGCCAGCGTCACCATGAGGCACCGTAGATGCCACGGTAGCATCACCTGGGGGCCAGGTTGGAAAAGAGAAAGCAGAGAAAAAAAATGGCTGAGTCTGGTGGTGCACACCTGTAATCCCAGCTGAATAGGAGGCCGAAGCAGGAAGATTAAAGTTCAAGGCCAGTCTGGTAAATTTAGGAAGATCCTGTCTCAAAATAAAATAGAGCTAGGGATGTAGCTCAAGTGATAAGAGTGCTTGCCTAGCACGTATGAGGCCCTGGTTCGATCCACTGTACCACAAACGAAAAGGAAAAAAAAAAAAAAAATCGATTTCTCCCACCATCTTTGACCCTTAGAAGAGTCACTCCTGCTACTCAGACTAGAAAGAGAGGACATCTCTTGGAGTTCTTTCTCCTCACATCTGAAGTGCACTTCTAGGGTTCAGGCTGTCTGAGTTCATCCCAAGTAATACAACAGGGGACAAAATGTTAAACTACCCAACACTGGTTTGGTGAAACTTCAAATTTGGTCTTTTAAAACAAGAGAGGAAATGTGAATGTTTCCAAAAGTGAAATTAAGCTGGGTGCAGTGACCACACCTGAAAGCCCAGCTATTTGGGAGGCTGAAGCAGAAGGATCACAAGTTTGAGGGAGCTTGGGCAACTTAATAAGATCCTGTCTAAAATAAAAAATAAAAAGGGCTGGGAATATAACTCAGTGGTAGAGCACCCACCCCTGGGTCCAATCACCCATACCAGAGGGAAGGAGAGAAGGAAGCGAGAGGAAAAGAGAGAATGGGGCTGGGTGTGGTGGTGCACACCTGTAATCCCAATGGCTCAGGAGGCTGAGGCAGGAGGATCTTGAGTTCAAAGCCGGCCTCAGCAACCTAGCAACACAATGAGACCCTATCTCTTAATAAATTACAAAATAGGGCTAGGGATGTGGCTCGGTGGTCCAGTGCCCCTGAGTTCAATCCCCAGTAACCCTCCCCACAAAAAAAAGAAAAAAAAAAGAGAGAGAGAGAGAGAGAGAGAGAGAGAGAGAGAAAGATTTAGAAAAGGAAAGAGGGAGGGAGGGAGGAAGGAAGGGAGAGGGAGAGGGGGAGGGGGGGGAGAGAGAGAAAGAGAGAAATTAAAGGTCTGTGTCCAGGGTTTGTGATGAGCTTATTCTTTTCAACCTGTATTAATTTCCTGTGAAAACAAATTTTTTAAGGGACAGAGAATTCAGCTCAGTGGTAGAATGCTTGCCTAGCTTGCCTGAGGTCCTGGGTTCTAGCCCCAGCACTGCCCACTCCCCAGATTTTTTAAAAAGAGATGAATGATTACTTTTACACTTGGCAATTCTCAGAAATATATAAGCCCTATCAATGGTCTCTGCAAACTTAAACAAAAAGGATATTAGAAGCAGATTTTCAAAATAGGTGAGATAGAAATGTTGAGAAAAAAATGCCAAAAAGCATATAATATGAAAGGATGAGAAAACCAAAACTCATAGAACTGAAGAAATGATAAAGAAGCAGTTACAAAAAGAAATGAGGTTGTTCTGGGAAAGGTCTTGACACAGCTTTTTGTTTTCAAGAAATAGTTCTAAGAAGCCAAATGTGAGCTGGGTGCCATAGCACATGCCTGCAATGCCAGCAGCTCAGGAGACTGAGCCAGAAGGATCATGAGTTCAAAGTCAGCCTCAGGAACTTATCAAGGCCCTGACCAACTCAGTGAGAACCTCTCTAAATAGAATATTAAAAAGGAAGGGCTGGGGATGTGGCTCAGCGGTTACGTGCCCATGGGTTCTATACCTGGTACCAAAAAAAAAAAAAAAAAAAAAGGAAGCCAAGTGTGGTAGCATATGCCTGTAATCCCAGCAACTCAGGAGGCTAAAGCAGCAAGATCATAAATTTGAGGCTAGCCACAGTAACTTAGCAAGGTGCTGTCTCAAAACCAAACAAACAAACAAGCAAAAAAAAACCCCAAACAACAACAACGAAGGAATGGGATATAGCTCAGTGGCAAAGTACCCCTGAGTTCAAACAAACAAATGGAATTAGTAAGAAAATATTTCTGATGTGTCTGATGTACCAGCATGTGCAGTGCAAGTGGGATATGGTCCTGAAAGAATCAAGCTGCTGCTACCAAAGGTGCAAGGGAACATGCTGCACAGCTAAAAAGCAACAGTAAGAGAAACAAATAAATTTATAAAGCAATAAATAAATGAAAAATCTTTCCTGAGAAAACGCCATAAATGTTGTTCTCCCTGGTTCTTCAAAAAGTCTGAGCAATCTTTCTTTTATTATGAAGAGAAAAATCAATGTAGTCTCAATATAATTTACAGCTTGCAGAAGATCTCAAACTTTCTGGTCTCAGGATTTCCTTCTACTATATTCTTAAATGTTTATGAGGATCCCAAAGAGCATTTGTTTATGGGGATTATATCTTTTAATATTCACCAAATGAGAAATGTAAAACTGAGAAAAATTTTAAGTATTTATTAATTCATTAAAAAAACAACTCACTACAGGTTAACATAAATAACATCTTTGTAAATGAATTACTAAACTTTTTTAGAAGTTTTATGAAAAGGATGGTATTATTTACATTTTTGCAACTCTTTAAAATCAGGTTTAATGGTAGATGGCTAGATTCTCACAACCGCAGCTATATTCAATCTGTTGTTAGGTTGTTTTAGTTGTAGATTAAATAACCTGCTTTATTCAGAAATGAACTTGAAAAGACCATTCTAATTGGCTTTTCAGAAAATCATGGACAGTCTTCTTTAATTCAATATGAAATTTTAACAAGTAAACTTTTCTTATCTATTACACTAAAATCCATCAGTTTATCTTGTACTTTAAGTGGATCTCTCATCCATGAATGATTTGTAACACCACGCACCCATTGCTTGGAAAATATTAGTTCATTGAGTTATGCAGATCTTCCAGATGTTGACATATTCATTAAAAACATTTTTAAAATCACAGTCATAGTTAATATCAATAATCTCCAGAAAAGTCTAAGTATTTGGAAGATGTCAAGCATAAAAATACAAGTTTTCTAATTTTCTTTTGGAGTTTGCATTTTCCCACTGGCAACAAACACTATCAACTGTTTTGAGTTGACAGTGAAAATGACTGCCAAATACCCAAGTCTGAATAACTCTAGTTAGTCAGTTGTTCCCTCATGTAACAATGGTGTTCCTGGAAAAGAGCAGCTAGTTCTACATGCAACTCAAACACTCACACAAGTACTTTTCCTGAAGACAATCATCATGTTTTGGTAGCAGCAGAAATATTGCAGATAGACTCCTTGTTTTACCACACAAAATACTGAAAAGATATTTACTCATGGGTCTAGATTTAATAAAATGTGAACTTTTACTGCTAGAGAAAAAACATTCTTACCGAAATTGGTGATTTTTTGTTTTGTTTTGGTACTGAGGATTGAACCTAAGGGCACTTTATCACAGCTACAATCCCAGTCCTTTTTTAAATTTCAAGACAAGGTCTTGCTAAATTGCTGAGGCTGGCCTTGAACCTTTGATCCTCCTCCTCAGTTTCCCAAATCATGTGCGCCACTGTGCCCAATGAAAGTGGTAAGTTTTTTTTTAAAACTGCATTTGACAGTAAAGAATACAATAGTTACTAATATAATTTACCACTGCCTTGAGCATGCTAAGGACCCAGTAATTTTAAACTTCATGCTTTCGCGCTATCAGTACAAATGCCAATGTAACAAAAGTCAAATAACATCTTGGTTTTGTTAGGAAAACAGTTTTAACCTCATGGGTGCTCTAGAAAGGCCCCCGAGACTTCAAAGATCCCAGACCATGCACTAAGAAGTTCTAACTTAACTTACTTGATATACTTTTAAACAAATTACTGTGACACATTACAAAGCTTAAATGCATCAAAAAACCTCATTGATATTTAGCTCATCCCAAAGATGACCATTAATAGATTCTAAACTAAATGAGAAACTTCTAAAAAAAAAATAGATTGAAAAGATAAATTATCAAGGTAATATTATCAAGGTAATTGTGGTTTCAGCCTCTAAAATAGTCCCCAGTGATTCCCACCTCCTGCATTGTCCCATTAACACAGTCTACCAGAGTTGGTCTGGTCTGTGTGAATGCTGCTAATAACCATGTATGTAAGTGTGGAAGCAGATCCCAGAGCCCCAGCTGAATCTTTTTTTTTTTTTTTTAAGCTGTAGATAGACACAATACCTTTATTTATTTATTTATTTATTTATTTATTTATTTAGCTGTGCTGGGGATTGAACCCAGGGCCTTGTGCTTACAAGGCAGGCACTCTACCCACTGAGCTATCTCCCCAGACCCCTTTATTGATTTTTATGTGGTGCTGAGGATTGAATCCAGTGCCTCACACATGCTAGGCAAACACTCTACCACTGACCTACAACCAGAGCCCCCCCAGCTGAGTCTTGAAATGACTGCAACTCTAGTTGACAGCATGACAACCTCACAAGAAACCCGAGCCACAACCATTCGGCTAAGCCACTACCAGATTCCCGACCTTTGGAAACTGAAGAGATACTATTTATTGTTTTAAGCTGCTAAATCTTGGGAATAATTTGTTAACACTATAGTAACAGTATACAGTAGATATAGCAAGAGCTCTGGAACCTGTCAGAGAACTGAAAAGCAGAAAGAAGTCAACATAAGAAAAATAATTGACTTAGGTACTGGGAATTAAACCCAAGGCCTTGCACATGGTAGGCAAGTGCTGAGCTACCCAGCCCTTTTTGGGGGGAGGGTAGGGAGGCAGGGGCAGTTACTAAGCATTGAACTCAGGGGTACTCGACCACTGAACCACATCCCCAGCACTATTTTGTATTTTATTTAGAGACAGGGTCTCACTGAGTTGCTTGGTGCCTCACTTTTGCTGAGGCTGGCTTTGAACTCATGGTCCTCCTGTCTCAGCCTTCCAAACCACTGAATTACAGGCATGCAACACCGTGCCCAGCTCGCAGCCCTTTCTATTTTATTTTGGGACAGATCTTACTAAATCTTCAAGGTTGACCTTGAATTTTCAATCTTCCTGCCTCAGCCTCATGAATCCCTGGGATTACAGGCATTCACTAACATACCAGGCAGCAGGTGACTGTTTTAAGTGAGTTTAGATTTTGCCAATAGATTATCCTAATGAAGCTCCAAAACAAGACTTATGAACTTAAATAATAAAATTTTATAAATACACATACACACACATACATGGCCTCCTCTAGAAGAGGGGTCAGACAGCAAATCTATAACCCTTGTATTCTAAAGGAATTACATGAATTACTCTAAACTGGTACCATTTCTTTCCATTTAAAAGAAGTTTACCTGTTTTGAAAGGAGGAATGGATTTCTCCTCTCTTGCCAATGACTTTTCTGACATCTCCCCACAACAGGAACCTGACTTACCCATACTGAAAACCCCCATTCTTAGAATTGCTCTTCCTTGGAAGTATTATATAAACATTCTTCTCAAGACGATAACTAGGTCCTTAACTGAATAAAATATCTGCACCCCATGCATACGGTTGGTTTTTTTTAACAGGGTACTTGAGTACCCTGTACATACCCAGTATCTTCCTTGCAAAGGAAGGTTTTCTCACTCTACCCTACATCCACCTCTGGGATCCCATCCTTTTATAGGGTGCTCTTTTCTTCCCGTTTCCTTACTTTTCTTAACCAAGGCAACAGTGAGCTGCTGTTCTTCAATCCCCACCTCTGCATCTGCTTCCACATCTCCAGTCTTGGTTACTGGAGAAGAAAAAATCTTTTATGACTGTTTCCCTCAGTCACTTCCATGTTTTAAATAAAAATAAGTTCTACTACTTATAGCCACCTGAAGTATAACACAGTGACAGTTCCAACTTTCCAGATACTCCATTAGCTTTTTTCTTGATTTCAAGAATACTGCCCTTGGCAGCCTCCTAACCATTCATTCGTCTACCATTCCTGTTTTTCTAGCTGGCTTATTATCCCAGAAGCTCTTACTCTATTCTGTTCAAAGAGAATTTTCTCCATGCCTCTTTCAGCAGACAAGTGCACGAAAGAGCTCAAAGTCAGTCCCTCATTTCAAGGCCCCGGCTATTCCCCTTGGTTATTTTATTTATTTTTGCAGTACTGAAGACTGAACCCAGGGTCTCATGCATGTCAGACAAGCACCCTACCACTGAGTTATAACTACCTAGTCAGTTTTTCATTTTATTTTGAGACAGGGTGTTGCTAAATTATCCAGGCTGACCTTCAACTGGTGATCCTCCTGCCTTAGCCTCCCCAGTCACTAGGATTACAGGCGTGCACCAAGGTCCTGGCTTCCCATTGGTTAATTATAAACAAGAGTGATCAAATCCTAGATCAGATATACTGTTCACAGCCTCCTGAACAATACAATAACCTCCACAATTTCGGTCTTCAATGCCAACCCATTCCCTATATACTGTGGTTCTTCCTGCCAGGGCCACAGCAAAGACCATCAAATCACAAAAGCAGAATACATTCCAAGTCTGGATGGGAAAGGGTACCTCTGAAGAGATAACATCTATGTTCATGTGTTCATGTGCTTTTTCACTCTCTCCATTCCTGGTTTTCCTCTATCCCACCCAGAAAAGACTAAGCACTGTGTTCTCAAAGACCCCTGATTTTTGTTAAAAAAACGAAAAAAATAAAAAAAAAATAAAAAGAAAAATCAGAGCCTTACAGCTTCCTTGACCAGTTTTCTACTGGATTCAACCACTGCTTCTGTCAGTGTAAATTCCGTTTTAATCATCTCCAGCACATTGATAGCTGATTCCAATGGTGTGAGCTCAGCTTCCATATCAAAGGAACAGTCTAGGACAAAGCACAGTTTTCACTTTAAGCTCTATTCTAAGGAGTGGAAGTTAGTCCAAAAAATATACACATTTATGGGAAAGAACCATGCAAATATATGAAGATTTGTGTTTATTTTGCTGACATACTTGCTACAGCCTTATGTATAAGGGGCAAATTCAAATCAATGAGTTTAAAGTGACATCATTTAATACTTTTCAAAATGGCTAAGTTATTATTTAAACATATTCATTTGCCTCTCAAGTTCACGATAACACATCCTCCTCAGATATAAGCGGCCAGAAACAGAGTTTGGCTAAACAGCTACCAATTTCAATTCAGGAAAAAAAAAAAAAAAAAGCAAAACAACAAAAATGTGCTCATACTCTGAAAAATACTCTAACATGGAGGAAATATGTCCGATTTAATAACTCACTTTCCACAGCAACAAAGTTGTATTAACAATTAACAGGTGGGAGAAAACACACACACACAGAGAAAAGCAACCGAAAGAACCTTAACTGGAGAAAACTAGAGCCTGCAAATACACCCATGGTGGAATGAAAACGACCCCAGAGATGGAAACAGCAGCGCACTTTAACCCGGAATCCTTCAGTTTCTGAATATAAGTTTGAAAACAACAAACCCTACGTAAGTAAGCCCAGAGAAGAACACAAATATAGCCATACCTAAATTTTCCCCTTCTTCAATGCGTGACAGACACTGCATAACCCGAAGCAACCGGGACACCGTATGCTCCTTCCCCAAGGGCCTGACAAGCAAAGCTGAGAAAGAAGACATCGTTGGCTTGACTGCCCCTACCCGCTATCCAGTGCCCACAGACCCCTCCTTCCCCGGCCAGGCCCTCACCCTGCATGATGTCCCGGATCTGCCTGAAGTCCCCGTACCGGCTACCCCGAAAGGCCCGCAGCGCCTCGTGGAAGTAGAACTTGAGCACCCAGCGGTTCACCGCCTCCTCCAGCCGTGCCTCCCCCGCGCCCCGCTCCGCCGCGCCCCCCAGCCCAGGCTCGTGGCGCCCTCGCCGAGCCCGCCCGCTACTGCGGGACGTCCGCCGGCCCACCGCCCGCCCGCTGCCGTCGCTGCTCCCGCCTCCTCCCGCCATCGCGTCCGATCGCCGTGCGCCCTCCCCGCCTTCCCGGCCGGGCCGCTTCCTCGGCTGTGACGCCGCCGGGTCACGCACTACGCCCGGGCCGGAAGCGGGACCCGCAGTCCCGGCTCCAGCGGCCATGATACGGACTGTGTTCCAAGCCGCCCGAGGGCTTCTGGGAGGGAAAGGACCAGGGGGCCCAACCCCGCTTACGGACTCCGTAGTTCCCGGTGTGCCCGCCGCACTGCCTGCTGGGGCTTGAAGTCCACACCACCCAGACACGAGAGCTCTGCTCCAAATTTAAGAATTATATGCTGGAGACGTGGGATTCGGTAAAGATGCTGAAAAAGTAAGTACATGCAGGCTAATAGACACTTTGAAAAGTGTGCAAAGGAGTATAACAGAGGAAAGTTTAATATAAACAAATTTACACTTTAGCAAATTATTTATAAAGCCAGTGTAAGTACAAGCAAGGTCAAGAAATAGAACCCCGGAAACACTAGACATATAATTTTCAAAAATCACAAAATAGCACATTTTTTAATTAAAATATTTTTTATTTTTACAGACACATTTTGATTCATTGTACACAAATGGGGTACAACTTTTCATTTCTATGGTTGTACACAATGTACAACCATTTCACGCCATTCATGTAATCATACATGTACATAGGGTAATACTGTCTGTTTCATTCTACTGTTTTTCCATCCCCACCCCCTCCCACCCCTTTTATCTTTACACCATCCAAAGTTCCTTCATTCTTCTCTTCCCCCCCGCCACCCCCCATCGTTGTATATTGTCATGCACTTATCAGAGAAAACATTTGGCCTTTGGTTTTTTGGGCTTGGCCTATTTCACTTAGCCTGATATTTTCCAGCTTCATCCATTTACCAGCAAATGCCATAATTTTGTTCTTCTTTATGGACAAATTAGCACATTTGGTTGCGGAACATTTAAAATTAGCAAATTCATTTGGATTGTGTAGACGGAAATGAGGGGAGGGGAGATGAAGGAGGAAAGATGGTAGAATGAGACAGACATCACCCTATGTGCATGTATGATTACATGAATGGTGTGACTACATCATGTGCAACCAGAGAAAAATGAAAAGTTGTGCTCCATTTGTATACAATGAATCAAAATGCCGTCTGCTGTCATGTATAACTAAATAGAACAACAAACAATAAATAAATAAATAAAAATAAAATTAGCAAATTCAGCCAGGATCAGTGGCATAGACCTGTAATCCCAGTGGCTGGAGAGGCTGAAAGCAGGAGGATAGCGAGTTCAAACCCAACCTCAGCAATTTAGCAAGGCCCTCAGCAACTTAGCAAGACCCTATCTCTAAATAAAATATAAAAAGGGCTGGGGATATGGCTCAATAGTTGAGTGCCCTTGGGTTCAATCCTCAGTACCAAAAAAAATAAAATAAGGAAGTTCAAAACTAGCCTCAACAATTTACTGCAGCTCTAAGCAATTTAACAAGACCCTGTCTCAAAAAATAAAAGAGCTGGAGATGTAACTCAATGGAAAAGTGCTCCTGGGTTCATTCCAATACCCAAATAAATAAATAAATAGATAAAATAAGCAAAAGAATCACTCATGATCCTACATGAAAAGAAAGTTGACATTTAGGTTTCTAGACTTCCAATGTCTTCCCCCATTCCAGGTACTTCAGTTACATCCCCAAGTCCTTTTATTTTTTTGTTTGGAGAAAGGGTGCTGCTAAATTGTAGAGGCTGGCCTCAAACTTTCAATTCTCCTGCCTCAGCCTCCTGAATCACTGGGATTACAAGCATACATCACTGTGCCTGGCTCTGATGCCTTGTGTGTATATGTGTGAGTGTGCATGTGTGAAAAATGGGATGGTACTACATATATTCTTTGATGCCTTCATTTTCATTTTAACATGCAGTGAACATCTTTCCATGTCATTTTTCTATAATATTTTTAATTTACAGTATTTTATTTTACAGCTGCATAGCATCCTAATATATGGATGAACGAAAAGTTTTCTTTATCTAAACTACTATAAGATGTTTGGGCTACTTAAAAGTTTCATAGGGAGCTGGAGTTGTGTGACTCAGTGGTAGAGCACTTGCCTGGCATGGGTAAAACCCTGGGTTCCCTACTGGACACCACATATAAATAAATAAAATAAAAGATCCATTGACAACTAAAAAATATTTTTTAAAAAAAGTTTTGTAGAACCTTTGCCAGGCACAGTGGCACACCTGTAATCCCAGCAGCTTGGGAGAATGAGGCAGGAGGACTGCAGGTTCAAAGCCAGCTTCAGCAACTTAGTGAGACTCTAAGCAATTTAGCAAGACCCTGTCCTCAAATTTAAAAATTTTTTAAAGGGCTGGGGGATGTGGCCCAGGGATTAAGTGCCCTGGTTCCATCCCCAGTTAAAAAAAAAAAAAAAGAAAGAAAAAGAAAAGGAGAATGAAAATAGCTGGGCACAGTGGCCCACACCTATAATCCCAGCAACTTGGGAGACTGAGGCAGGAGGTTGAGGTATAGAAATGGCAAGTTCATGGCCAGCCTCAGCAACTTAGTGACCCTATCTCAAAATAAAAAATTTAAAAGGGTAGGGACATGGCTAGTGGTAGAGGTGCCCTGGGGTACCTTAACCTAATAGTAAGTTCCAATTTTTTATGTGTTGGGGATCAACCCAGTCCCACCCTGCCCCGCCTCCTCCCCACCACATGCTCAGCATAGTGTTCTACCATGGAGCTACATCCCAGGTGCATCCCAAAATTATAGTCTCGTTGCTCTATTTAGGATGGAAGAAGTCCTTGGAGGAAAGTAAAGTGTACTTAAAATTCAAAGGGCATCTTTATAGAAGCAGTTTCTCAAGAGAGATGGCATTCAACACAACAGACATCCTCTGCCACACAAGACCCCTCAAGGATAGAGTGGTGCATGCTGTTGAACCAACTTTGGAGATGAACTCCAAGGCTAACAGGAGGTGACTGTGTTGTGGGATGAGCTCTTGGTCCTTACTGGGTAGCTGACAGACTGTGACCTGACACAGTGTAAATTCTTTTTTTTTTGGTGCTGGGGATCGAACCCAGGGCCTTGTGCTTGCAAGGCAAGCACTCTACCAGCTGAGCTATCTCCCCAGCCCCCTGACACAGTGTAAATTCTTAACGTGCCTGTCAAACTCTTTAGTTCTATGTGTGCTATAGTTTGGATCTGGAACGTCCCCCAAAGGCCCATGTGCTGAAGTCACAGTTCCCAGCCCCCAATACCATTGGAAGTGGTGAGATATTTAAGAGGTAGGACCTAGTGGGTCACTGGGGATGTGGACTTGAAAGGGAGAGTGGAACCCTCGCCTCCTCTTCTCTATCTTTCCCATGACATCTGTGAGGTGAACGGCTCCACTGTGATCACATGCTTCTGCCATGAGGCATTACTTCTCCACAGGCCCAAAAGCAGTGACACAAATTGATCAACGACAGAAACCTCCAAAGTGGTGAACTAAAATCTTTTTTTATCTCTTTATAAGTTGATTATCTCAGGTATTTGTTACAGTAAAAGAAATCTGACTGACACCGTGAAGCCCACGACAACGAAGTTGAGGCTGGTAACTCACGTATGGGGTCTGATTAGGTATGAGGTCATAGTATGAAGGGGAGAGGGAGTGCATTCCAATTTCTCACACATGGGATCTGATAAGAACACACATCTGGAGTGTACAGGAGAATACACTCCACTTTCAAATCACAGCAAAACCTATTATTCACATCTGAACTATTGAAGTGTTTGGAATCATTTTGAAGCTGCATAGTTTGGTCCAGACATAGTAGCACATGTCTGTAATCCTACTGACTTGCGAGGCTGAGGCAGGAGGATAGCAAGTTCCAGGCCAGCCTCAGCAATTGAGCAAGGCCCTCAGAGACTTAAGACTTAGTGAGACTTTGTGTTAAAATTAAAATAAAAAGAGGCCCGGGGTTGCGGCTCAGTGGTAGAGTGCTTGTCTAGCATGTGTAAGGAACCAGGTTCCATCCTCAGCACCACATAAAAATCAATCAATCAATAAATAAAAAGGGGCTGGGGAGATAGCTCAACTGGTAGAGCACTTGTCTCGGAAGCGCAAGGCCCTGAATTCGATCCCCAGTACCAAAAAAAAAAAAAATAAATAAATAAATAAATAAAAAGTTATTTAAAATTTTTTAAATAAATAAAAAGGACTGTGGATTTGGTTCAGTGGTAAAGCCCCTCTGGGTCAATCCACAGTTCACAGAAGGAGAAAGAGAAGAAGAAACATAATACAACGACACAGTGTGGAACACAGACCAGGACAAGCCACTCACTCACTACCCTTTTGAAAAAGAACACTCCTTAACATGACTTTTGAACAATGAAGAAATCACCTGTTTACCAGCCTCCTTTTGTGCTCATGTGGTGTGTGTGTGCGTGTGCACATGTGCACATACACGCTTGCCCGTGACTTCTATGAGTTTCTTTTCACCTCCTATTTAATCAGCCTGGAGCTTTGTCCTCTCTGTTCTGGCCTAAGTTATTTTTTTCTAATTGCATTTATAAACATTTCACCTTTTCCTACTCTCTAGATTAGATTAAATCCACCCTGCTGCTCCTTCCATAGCACCTTATCTTTCATTTCTTGAAATATCATCAGTTATCTCCTTGAGGGCAGGGACCCTGTACAGTGAACAATGCCTAGTCCAAGTCCAAGGTCTAATACTTTTTTTTTTTGTACCAGGATTGAGCCCAGGGGCACTTAACCACTGAGCCACATCTCCAACCCTTTTTTTGTATTTTATTTAGAGACAGAGTCTCCATGAGTTGTTTAGAGCCTCCCTAAGTTACTGAGGCTGACCTTGAACTCAAGATCCTCCTGCCTCAGCTTGGCTGCTGGGATTACAGGTGTGTGCCACTACATTTCTTTCTTTCTTTTTTTTTTTTAATATTTTTCCTTTATTTTATGTACTTATTTATATGCAGTGCTGAGAATCAAACCCAGGGCCTCACACATGCCAGGCAAGTGCTTTACCACTGAGTCACAACCTCAGCCCCTCTAACACATTTCTTAAAGTTGAATTGAACTGATTAGGAACATGAGTAAGGCTTTATAAATTTTTTTAAACTGATACATAAAAACATAAAAATTGGGCTGGGGAGATAGCTCAGTCGGTAGAGTGCTTGCCTTGCAAGCACAAGGCCCTGGGTTCGATTCCCAGCACTGCAAAAAAAGAAAAAGAAAACATAAAAATTGTACATATTTTAATGGAGCACCATGTAATGTTTAAATACATGGATATATTGTATAATGTTCCAATCAGGTTAATAAATAGGCTTCAGATGCATATTGAAAAACTACCAATTACATGCCCATCAGAAAACTATATTTATCGAAATAGAGGCTTCCTAGGGCTCCCTTCCACTTCTTATGTGTTCGTGCCATGATTTTCTAGATACAAAAGAACTGACTACATGTTCTTATTACTGCACAGGATCCTGACCTGAGTTCTTTTCTCCTTTTCCATTCTAATAAATAGGCCTGGAAAGGACTTCAAAAAAAATCATGATCTCTCTTCCCTCTCCAGGTACTCATTGTTGTCTAAGTCTCAGCTCCAGCTTCCCACCTGGCTGGACATATTCTTATATTCCTACACCTTCCCTACCTTCTTTGCATTTTTTTTTTTGGTACCACAAATTGAACCCAGGTGCACTTAACCACTGAGCCAGAGTCACATCCCCAACCCTTTTTTATATTTTATTTAGAGACAGGGTCTTGCTGAGTTGCTTAGGGCCTCACTGAGTTGCTGATGCTGGCTTTGAACCCAAGGTCCTCCTGCCTCAGCCTCTAGAGCGACTGGAATTGCAGCAGGGGCAACCCTCCTTTGCGCTTCTGAGATGGGTATGCCTCGTTGACCTGAGCGTCCACTCCCCACTCCTTCCCTGGGTGCCTCGGTGCTCTTATCTTCCACAGGCAGGGGAGTGAGGTAAGAATCATTTCCACAGGACTGAGTGGGCCTAGGGTGGGGATAGGGAGGAAGTGGGGACATAGGATCTGAGTCACTTGCAGGTGTCTCTGATGCTCTTGGAATTCACCACCCAACACCTGGACCAAATAGAGAAACTCCAGCTCAGGCCTTTGCCTGGGTTGGTGGATTGGGTTTGCCTTCTCCTAGGAAACCCAGTAACTGTTCCAGCTTCAAAGGTTGTCCTTCCAGCCCCACTGGACTGGAACCAACAGAGATCTAGTTTGTGGCCACTAAAATACAACTCAAGAGGGCAGGTGGTCGCAGAAAAAGCATTTGACAAAATACAACACCCCTTCATGCTCAAAACACTAGAAAAAATAGGGATAGTAGGAACATACCTGAACATTGTAAAGTCTATTTATGCTAAGCCCATGGCCAACATCATTCTTAATAGAGAAAAACTGAAACCATTCCCTTATAAAAATGGGAACATTTTTAATGAGACAGGGATGTCCTCTTTCACCACTTCTATTCAACATTGTCCTCGAAAATCTAGCCAGAGCAATTAGACAGGCTAAAGAAATTAAAGGGATAGGAATAGGAAAAGAGGAACTTAAGCTGTCACTGTTTGCAGATGACATGATTCTCTATTTAGAGGATCCAAAAATCTCCTCCAGAAAACTTCTAGACTTCATCGATGAATTCAGCAAACTAGCAGGCTATAAAATCTACACACATAAATCTAAAGCATTTTTATACGCAAGCGATGAAACATCTGAAAGGGAAATGAGGAAAACAACTCCATTTGCAATAGCCTCAAAAAAATAAAATATTTGGGCATCAATCTAACCAAGAAGTAAAAGATCTCTACAATGAAAACTACAAAACATTGAAGAAAGAAATTGAGGAAGACCTAAGAAGATGGAAAGATCTCCCATGTTCTTGGATAGGCAGAATTAATATTGTCAAAATGGCCATACTACCAAAAGTGCTATACAGATTCAATGCAATTCCAATTAAAATCCAATGATGTACCTTACAGAAATAGAGCAAGCAATCATGAAATTCATCTGGAAGAATAAGAAACCCAGAATAGCTAAAGCAGTCCTTAGCAGGAAGAATGAAGCAGGGGGTGTCGCAATACCAGAACTTCAACTATACTACAAAGCAACAGTAACAAAAACAGCATGGTATTGGCACCAAAATAGACAGGTAGATCAA